>NC_055997.1:114913941-115247680 GCF_018446385.1 Zingiber officinale
CTAGCTGAATCATATCAACCGTCATAATATATCTCGGTGTCAAATCTCTGAAAAAAAGACTCAACTCTATAAGTGCTTGCCAAACATTATTGGGAAGTAAATCATGAAAAGCTAGTGGAATAAGTCTTTGCATGAACACATGACAATCATGACTCTTCATTCCAAACATCTTTAATTTGTTCATGTCAACGCATCGAGCCATATTCGAAGCATATCCATCTGGAAATTTGATTTCTTTTAACCAACTACATAAAGCTTGTTTACCATCTTTGTCCAATATATAACAAGCTTTTGGAAACTTATTGGTTGTTTCATTCTGATGCAACTTTGGTCTGTTGACTAGTTCTTTTAATTCTTCACGTGATTTTGCAGTGTCCTTAGTTTTTCCAGGTACATTCTTCACAGTGTTGAAGATATTATCAAAGAAATTTTTCTCAACATGCATCGCATCTATATTGTGTCGAATGAGTATATACTTCCAATAAGGCAACTCCCAGAATATACTCCTTTTCTTCCAACCACACTTGTACATCCTTACAAGATACTTATTTATCTCATCAGAATTAGGCTGAGATACTGGGAGGAATCCATAACTATCTATTTGTTCAATGATTTCTTCACCTGAAGCATGGACTGCTGGGGGAGGTTTTTTGACTACAACATTCTTTAGAAAATTTTTCTTATTTCGCCTAAAAGGGTGATCCAGTGGTAGAAATTTACAATGATTATCAAACTAAGATACCTTCCCACTGCAAGGCAATGAAAATGCATCAGACTCTGTCATGCAATGTGGGCATGCTAATTTACCAGCCGTGCTCCATCCCGACAACATTGAGTATGCTGAAAAATCACTGATCGTCCATAATAAGGCCACATGCAATGTAAAATTAGTTTTACTTGCAATATCATAAGTAACCGACCCTACATTCCATAATTCATTAAGCTCGACAATTAGAGGTTGCAAGAAAATATCTATCTTATCTTTTGGATTGATTGGACCAGGAATAAGCACGGTAAGGAACATAAATTCATCTTTCATGCACATCCATGCTGGTAAATTGTACGGTGTTAATATAACTGGCCAAGATGAATATTGTTGTCCCGACTGACCAAATGGTTGAAATCCATCTGCAGAAAGTCCCAATCTCACATTTCGTGGTTCCATTGCAAAGGAGGGAAACACAGTATCAAGATGTTTCAATGCAGGAGAATCATAAGGATCGATGACACATTATACCTCCTTCGTGCTCATGCTCATGCTCATGATGCCACACATGTGGTTAGCTGTAGCTGCAGATGCATACAAGCGTTGAAGTCTACCAGTTAACGGAAAATAATACATCACTTTCCAAGCAATATTTTTCCTCTTCTTCCCTGGTATGCGATTACGATGCTTAAAACAAGGGTGAGTACAGATTTTACATTCATTCAAATCACTGTCTTCATTCCAAAATATCATGCAGTTGTTTATACAACAATCAATCTTCTCTACAGGCAAACCTAAATCTCTGATCAATTTCTTTGTTTCATAGAAGCTATCAGTCATTATGTTATCAGTAGGGAGCAACTCTGACATCAATTGACAAATGTCATCGTAACATTTTTCTGAGAAATGATGTTCTGCTTTCATATTCAATAACCTTGTTGTAGCTGATAGTTGTGAATGACCAGAAGGAATGCCTTCCCACACTTCTCTTTCACTAGCCTTTAACATTTTATATAGTTGTTGATATTCAGGAGTTGGTATTTCATCTATATTCGAATAATCAGCTGCATTCATCGCATCTTGAACCATTGATTGCATTGAAATATCAATATTATTTGATGCTTCAGGAGCTATAACAGTAGTCCCAGAATACGAACCACTAGATGACCCAATTGGTTCATATAAATAAGGCTCTCCGTGACAATACCAATTGTAGTAATTTGGCACAAAATCATTTCTACATATGTGCATTTTTACAGTATCCTCATCACGAAATGCTCTATTTTGACATTTTTTATGATTGCACGGACACCGTAACTCAGCATCATTCATACATTCTGGATGACCTTTAGCAAAAATCACAAACTGTTCAACTTCAGCAATAAAATCATCTCTGATAAAACCATTGTCTAATCGATTGTACATCCAAGCTTTGTTCATATACATTATTATAACCTAAAGAGAATATAAATTGAAACATTATTAAACTTGTTGTATCACTTGAAATAAGTTTAAATAAAGAATTATGTGCACAAGTTCATCTCACGATCATCATATCATATTACCGAAAATCACCTCTACACTAGAGCAAATAAATGAAACTATTATAAACATGTTGTTCCTTATAGCATCATCAAATGAAATAATCATACATATATGAGAAGCATCGATCAAATACCTGTTGGCCACTACATTTTATGCAAGTACAATAGCGAAATGGTTCAAAATATGTCACGACACTTAAATTTTCTAGGGTTTTGATTGTGCTCAGCTACGAACAGTAGCAAAGCACAACTACAATTGCGAGCAGGCCACCGGCCGCAAGCACCCTGCCGGCCGCGAACAGTCCGCCGGCAGCGATCCTGCCGCCCGCGAGCACCCTGCCGGCCGCGAGCAGTCCGCCAGTAGCGATCCGCGAGCAGGGCGCTGCTGCCGGCTGTGTGAAAACCAAAATGAGAGAGGAGAAGAGCAAGAGCATACCTGAGAGATCACCGGAACGGGGCGAACGGGAGGAGAGGGCACCGAGATCACTGGAGAGAGCCGCAGGGAAATCGTCGGGAGAATCGTCGCCGCTGGAAAATCGGAGGAAAGAGGATCGCGCGAAGAGGAAAGGGGGCATTCTGTGCCCTAAATCGTGAGTTACCGACGGAAATAGTGTTCCGTCGGTAATTACCGACGGAATACTATTTCCATTGGCAATTACCGACGGAATTGTTAATTCCGTCGGTGAGTACGGTTAGTTATCGGGTAAAATTTAGCGAATTTAAAAGAGAACGGGTACGGGCGAAAACCCACCGACGAAAACATACATCCGTCAGTAAATTCCAAAGGAATTGGATTTCCGTCGGAATTATAAAACCCTAAACCCGGTAATTACCGACTGAATTTCATTCCGTCGGTAGTGTTTACGCCCCACACCCGTTAGATGTACCTATTTACCGACAGAATATTAATTCCGTCGGAAATAAACAAAACCATAACGGTAAGTCCAGACGGAATTATTATTCCGTCGGTACATACCGACAGAATTAGTCATTCCGTCGATAATTATCGACTGACCTAAATCCCGTCGGGACTTACCAACAGAGGTATATTCAGTCACTATACGCCGACGGAGTTGAGATTCCGTCGGTACTCCCGTCGTTAAACACAGGCATTTTTATAGTGTCACTTGAAGTTGATGGAGATGAATTTCCTTGAGTACTTGATGTTGGTGTTACTAATAGAGTAATAGACTCCTCTCTTGTTTGCTCCACCCTTGGTTGTTCCACATCAAGAAGAAGTTGTAATCTTCATTTTGAGAGTCCCAATTCCATTCTTCTTCTTCATTAAATATGACATCCCGGTAGATGATTGTCTTCCCAGTATCTAGATTATATAGCTTATACCCTTTTGAGTTAGTATCATAGCCAATAAAAATAAACTTTTTACTTTTATCATCCAGTTTGCTTCTTGCTTCATCAGGCACATGAACGTGTGCTATACTCCCAAAAACTCTTAGATGAGAAATGCCAAGTTTCCTTCCTGTCTATGCTTCTTGTGGTGTCTTGCCCCACACACTCCTTGTTGGTGATTGGTTGGATAAGTATATTGCATATACAACCGCTTCTGCCCACAGTTCCTTTGGTAGTCTCTTGCTTTTGAGAATGCTCTTTGTCATGTCAAGGATGATTCGATTCTTTCTTTCTGCCACTCTATTTTGTTGAGGGGATCTTGGAACCATCGACGTATTCCGTTGGCTTCACAAAATTCTTGAAACTCCTTTGAGATAAATTCTCCTCCTTGATCAGAACACATAGCTTTGATCTTGAGACCATTCTTCTTTTCTACGGTAGCTTTAAATTTCTTGAATATACTGAAGACCTCTGATTTTTGCTTCAAGAAGTATATCTAAGTTTTCTGAGAAAGTCATATATGAAAAGAATGAAATAATTACTCTTACCAAGTGAACTTGGTTTTATCCGGCCGCAAATATCCGTATGTATAAGTTCAAGCGGCTTTGGGGCTCTTGAACTTGACTCCTTTGGAAAACCTCCTTTGAATTGCTTCCCACGTAGATATGCTTCACATAATTGATTAGGATGCTTGATACAAGGTAGTCCTCTTACCATCTCTTTCTTTGAAAGCAATTCTAGTCCTCCAAAATTGAGATGCTCAAATCGAAGATATCATAGCCAGGTGATTTCTTTATAACAAGCTTTGAGACAGTTGACAGTATCATTTTGAATATTAAGTAAAAACATTCTATTTATTGACATAGACACCTTAGCAATCAAGCAACTAATACCATCTTTCAAGATAAACATATTATCTTTTAGATGAATATCTTATCCTTTTTCCAAAATTTGTCCTAAGCTCAAGATGTTGCTCTTTATATTTGACACAAAGAAAACATTTGAGATAAATTCATACTTTCCATTATTTAAACGGATGAGAATGTTACCTTTGCCTTTCACCTCAATCTTTGATTCATCTCCGAAGGATACATTACCACCAACTGATTCATCAAGCTCTACGAACATGTTCCTTTTCACACACATATGGTTGCTTGCACCAGTGTCGAGATACTAGATTGTATCTACGCCTCTTTCATTAACTTTATATGCTAGCAGTACGGTGTCATCTACTTTTTTCCTTTCTTCCATATAGTTTTCTCTTTCATATACTTTATTCTTGGGCGATCTACATTCCTTAGCATAATGCCCAAATTTGTCACAATTGTAGCACTTAACTTGAGACTTATCGTACCTCAAATTTGTGTGCCTTCTTGGGCGATCTACGTCCTATTGTTGAATTTTCTCCTCTTTCATTGTTGTTGTTGGAGATCCATCCTTGCCCATTAGCACGACCTCGTCCATATCCATGACCTCTTCCACATTGACTTCTATTGTTACTGAAGCTTTCATTTTTCTTTGTCGGTTGAACAGTCATCTTCAAGAGTTGTTGAGTAATTTCTTTATTTATCTTCTTCTTTTCTTCATGAGCTTGTAATGAACCCAGGAGTTGCTCTATCGTCATGGCTTGTAGATCCTTGGTCTCTTCGATGATGGCTGTAATGCTATCAAATTTTGAATCCAGTGATCGAAGAATTTTCTCAATGATAATTACTTCTTCTAGTTTATCACAATTTCTCTTTAGTTAATTGGAAATGGTAGAGACTCTAGAAAAGTAATCGGATAGTAATTCACCTTCCTTCATACGAAGAACATCAAATTGACTTCTTAATGTTTGAAGTTGTACCTTTTTTTATCTTTTTTTCTCTTTGATATGAGACTTGCTTTTCCCATACTTACTTGGTCGAAGTAGCACTTGATATTTTCTCAAAACCATCCTCATCTAAAGCTTGATAAATGAGAAAGAGAGTCTTCTTATCTTTCTTTCTTAAATCTCTCAGACTGCCTTTTTAGTTGGAGATAGCATCAAGTCATCATGCAGCTCCACATAACCTTTTTTCTATAATCTCTCAAATATCATGAGCTTCAAGAAGTGTCTTCATCTTGATACCCCAATTATTATAATTATTCATCTTGAGTAATGGAACTTAGAAGGGAAGCATATCTCAATTAGAGGTGGCTCTGATACCATTTTATCAGAAAAACAATTATTAGAGAGGAAATAAAAAAAATTATGGAAGAAAATAATGTGGAAGATGAGGAGAATCTCTACGTGGAAGTAGAAGAGAAAGAGAAAGAGAATAAAACAAAAAAACTCAACTTTCTTCATTCATTGAAAATATGTACATATTTATAGGTTTATTGGATAAACGCTAGACATTTTTTTTTATTCTATCTCCAAAACTCTTATCCTTATCAAGATTGTCACATCATCAAATTCTATTCCTATTTTCTTATCACGAACTCTCATTCTTATCAAGATTGATATCTCATCAAATTCTATATCTACCTTCTTATTAACAAATGTCACCTCATTTCATTTTATCTCTATTAATAAAATAAAATTTAATTTCCAGCAGAGTGGTCATATTCTCTGGTGGGTAGTAAGGTGAAGTGTTCTTCTAGTCTTCTTCTGTGCCGCGATGACAGAGACGTTAATCTCCCAATTGATCTTCTCGTTCCATCGGGATGTGTCCGTTAGGCAAAAGAGGGAGGAGAAAGAGGTGGTGATGGTGGTGGTGGTAGAGACAAACGCCGGCTAAGATCATAGTTCAGGTCCCTTGTTCAGCATTATTGTTTTGATTAAATATCTGACTATTTTTTTATATAAAAAAATAACAATAAATCTTTTGCAGGCGATTAATTAAATCATCTCAAGATTATAGTGAATCTGAGACAGATTTGAAGCATGTGAAAGATTTAAAGACAGTGTATAGGGTTGGGAATACAATCTTAATCAGTTTTATTGGATTTTGTTTGACATTTACTAAGTCAAAATCCCTTGTATTTTTTGTTTCAATTTTTTTTTAAAAAAAATACTATGAATTCTGGCTTCTCTTGGTTGACTTTGAACTCTATTCCACCTCCAACGTAAAACACGGGCGGCCCTTGCTTCTCATCTAGGAAACTTCTCATCTTTGAATACTACGTTCAATTCTCGGCACTTTGAGAATCTTTGCTTTGGATTCAATTTTGATTCAACACGTGAGTAAGATGCAAGTAATTAGTTGACTTGGTCTGTATGTGGACATGGCCGAACCCAACTTTGACTTGTCGTTGGTTAAATTTTGTATTTATTAAAAAAAACTTATTTTCTAAATTATTTTTTCATTGACCAAATAATAATAAAAAATAAAATTATTAAAACACTCAAAAATATGTATAAGCTAAGTTACATCTAATGTGAAAATTTTGAACACCTAACTATGATTTTATCATCCGACCACCAAATAGTCCTAAATTAATGTAAAATTATGACTACTCACGCATCCATACCTATATAAAATGAAGATTAAGTAATCCTTAGACACGATGCAACGGTAAAACATATTTAATGGATTCATATAGTACCATAGTTCAAAATCCAATTAGACAAGGACATGTTGGACGAATTACCAATTTATTATGAGTATTTTCGGGTTTACTTGGAACAAATTACGGAAAAAATCAGTCACCTCCAATTTAATCTACAATATATGGATTAATCATTATCTTTTTTTTTTTTTTTAAAGAATTCAGCTTACAACTCAACTAATCTTAGAGACGAATTTCATATTAATCTCCAGAATAAATCATAGAAATACTACAATAAATCGTTAGTAAGGAACCTCTTTGATCTTTATCATCCCTATAAGACCGTCCAACATCAAATCTTTATTTCACTCATAAAGATAAACTCGTAGGCTTTTGTCATCATAGATATTTCGACCCATCCAACTTAAGTTTTTCTACTAAATTCACATCGGTCGGATTAATAACTATTGATCCTAGAGGGAAAAAATATTTTTTAAAAAATAAATGAGCCTTAACTCTCATTTAGTCCAATTTTATAGTTGAGAAAAAAAATTCTTTGTCCCCTTAAACTAGATTAGGAGTTTACATATCACCCTAACTTGTTCAACAAATGCAAACTAATACACAAATTTGTATTTACAAAAAGAATGAATTGATTCACTTTGCGATTTCAATCAATAATTTTAATATAAATTCAAATCACTAATTTTCATCAAGAACCAAATTAATCGCCACGTTGTCACCAACTTTTCCAGGCGTAGACCGACAGCGAGAAGCCCTCCGCAAACCGCAGCTCCTCCTCCTCCGGGCTCGCCCACTCCATCACCGTCAGAGTGCTCGCCGTTGAAGCCGACGACGAAGAGGAGCCTGTCTTCCTCAGCTTCCTCCTCCCTCTACGCCTCTCCCAACCGTCGCCGTCGCCGCTGCTTTTGCTCCATTCGGTGTTCCAGTTCTTCCCATTATACCCCTCGGTCGCCAACATTGGGTTTCCGATTTGCTCTTCCTCATCCTCTTCCTCGAAGCGGAACAGAAACACGGCATGCCCCATCTCCGCTGCGCCGCCAGCGGCGGCCTCTTTGTCTTTGGCCTGAAAGAACCAGTTGTGGAGGTCCCAAGAGACCTGAATCTTGCTGCCGCCATGTTCGACCTTCTCGCTGCCCCGGAACTTCCAACGGAGGCGGCGCACCAACAGGATCCGCTCCCCGTCGATGTCCACCGACATCGCGGCCTCTCGTCCCTTCTCCTTTGCGTCCAGATCGATCGAGATCTCATGGTCCTGGCCACCGAACCTGGCTCTAGTGCGGTAGGAACTCCGCCCGCCGTGGTCCACCAACACCACCTGCTCCCTCCTCGAGATCGGTGGCGGAGTCAGGGGGTTTTGCGCCGGATGGGCTTTGAACTTCCTGTGGGCCGCGTCGGCGAGATCCCCAGCGACTAGGAACATCGCGCCGTCGAGGAATGCGGCGACAAAGTACCCGGAGACCGGCTCCGGGCCTCCCCCCGGCGGGAAGCTCGCGCGCTTGAAGTCCCAAGCGAAGTCGATGCGGCGATGGTCCGTGAGGTGGAACCCCCGCTTCCCTCGCCGCTTCCACAGCAACCACGGCCGGATGTGAAACGAAACCACCATCTCCTCCTCCTCTTCCTCGTCGGCGTAGAAGCGGAGCTCGGAGCGGAGGGAGACGCCGAGGGAGGTTCGGGTCCAGGTGAGACAGGCGACCCCGAAACGAGTCTCGTACACGGACGTCGTCAACGTCGGCGTCGCTGCCGCCGTCGGCGGCGGCTCCGAAGCTGCCCGACCCCGGAAACACCTCAGGATGTGATCCGGCATGCTCTGCGACTCCAAATCGAACAGTTTGCACCCCAAAATCAGAGTCGAAGCAGACCAGAAGCCTGATTATGATCGATCGATCGATCGAATACGAGCGAGAATATTTGGAAGAGAGGAAGCGCGAGCAGGGGTCGCAATATAAAGCTAGTAACCCTTGGCGGAGAACTCTCACTGGTCGGTGACCATAACACCTTCCTTTACCTCATTATTTCCAATTTCTAATACTTTGATTACCACTTGAATAATAATATCATTTAATTTGAAAATTAATTGAATTTATTAAATTTATTTAAAATGATAGTGACTTGTTTACTTTATGTCTAATGGTGTTTTCATTGGAATAAATGGGTGAGAAAAAATATCTAAAGTAGGAATATAGAAAAGGAGGAACGAAGGGAAGAAAGATGGTCAAACTTGGTGGAGAGGAGTTTGACATTTTGAAGGATGAATCAATGACCAAGTCTTCTATTGCTTTCTTACTAATGACCAATTTTAATGTTTGACCAAATGATTAACGTGAACTTAATTCCTTTTTTTAGGCTTTATGTTTTTTTCCTTAACTAAAAATGATGTCTACAGCAATCTTTCATTGTGATAGGCAATAATAAAAAATAATTTTAGTAGTATTTTTTAATTTATTGTTGGAGTATTATGAAAGTATAATGATTGTGTTTATTGTTAGTCATTGAATGAATTTTAAGTAGTTTGGATGGAGCGAAAGCAATGAATAATTTATTTCGGACTCTCTTGGATCCTTTTGATATGGGCCGAATTGGGCCGTGGGAAAGGCCCTTTCTATCAGTGTATATCAGGACTATTTTTTTTTTCAGGCTTGCTTGCTCCGAGTTAAGCCTCCAAGGTTTCTTCGTGGCAGCAGGAACTCTAAATTAAATCGGCAGCGGGAAAAAAAAAGGGGTAAGAATCTCCTTTTTCACCTCCTCCATTTCTCCGATTGCTCGATCCGCAAGCTCAAAATCGACTTCTCAGATCTGCGACTAGGCAACCAAAAAATATCAATCGGGTGATCGTAAAATGTGACTTGGCGATTGAAAAATACCGACCGGATAATAGAGAGAATGCCGAGCGGGTGGAAAGATACGGACGAGTGATTCCTACTGGTCGCCTAAGAGAATGCCAAATGAGTGCTTGAAAGAATGTCGAATGGGCGCGAAACTTGTGTGCTCAATGTCGCTGCACCGAGTGGTCGTGAAGCCCATGAGATTGAAGGCGAATGTGAGTGAGGGCAAAGCCGGGAGCCAAGTGGGCGCAAAGCCTGTGAGTCGGGTGGGCATGAAGCCCATGAGCCTAGCGAAGAGTGGGGTGAGTGCTAACTGAGTGACAAGTGTCAGGTAGATCGGCGAGTGAGACGCAAGTAGTGAGTGCCGGGCAGAGCAGCGAATGAGACGTGAATGGTGAGTGCCGGGTAGAGGAGCAAATGAGACGCGTGTGGTGAATGTAAGATAGAACGACTGTTAAGATAGGTACCTGTCCTGGGATTTACCCCGTTCGGGAAATCAATGGGTCGTATGAGCAATTCACGCTTATAACTAGCTTTTAGGCAGGAGTCTAGGAATCCAACCAAGGGAGTACCAAATGGGCGATCGAATGGTACCGAGCAACTGTAAAGAGGATGGGTCAGCAAAAGCCTAGTGAGCGACCAAGAAAATGTCGGCGGGGCAACAGAGACAATGTCGGGCGGGTGTAAAGACGACGGACGAGCGGCTACGAGTGTGCGACCGAGAAAATGTCGGCCGACCACCGGTAGAATGCTGAGCGTGCGGCCAAATGGAACAAAGCAAACGCCCGAGTGTTGTTGAGCGGATGTCAAGCAGACGGGCGAGTAGTGCCGAGATGGCAACTGAGAGAAACGTTGAGTGTTAGGCCGAAAGGAATAAGTTAGTGGCCAAGCAAGTGGTCGAGTGAACAGTCGGGCGATACTGATCGGGTGGCTATGAAGATGCCTACCGAGCGACCGAAAAAATGTCGAGCAAGCGTCTGGAGAATGTCAATCAAGCGTCCGAGAGAATGCTATGCGAGCAGCCGAGAGAATGTTGATCAAGCTTCCAAGAGAATATTGGGTGAGCGGCCAAGTGGTACCAGCGAGCGGCCGAGCGAACGGTCGGACGATATTGATCGGACAGCTACGAAGATACCGATCAAGTGACTGAAAGAATGTCGAGCGGAACCAAGAGGTCGATGGCGAATGGGAGCGAAACCCATGATCTGAGCGGGAGCGGAACTCGTGAACGGAGCGGGCGTGGAGCCCGTGAGATCCAAGGCGAATGCGAGAGGAGGCAAATCCAGGGAGCTGAGTGGGCGCGAAGCTTGTGAACCTAGTGGCGAGTGGGATGAGTGCTAACTGAGCGACAAGTCATGTAGAGCGGCGAGTGAAACAAGTGTGAGTGCCGGGCAGAGGAGCTAACCCAACTGACTAGTCGTTGTGCCTAACCGAAAGGTTATTGGTCTCGAGAGCTCGACCGAGAGGTCGTTGGTCGCAAGAGCCATGATCACTTATAACTTGCATTGGACGAGAGTTTGAAACCTGACCGAGAGGTTGTTGGTCCCGAGAGCCCGACCGAGTGGTCGTTGGTTATGAGAGTCCTGCTCGCTTATAACTTGCACTGGGGTGAGAGTCTTGAACTTGACCGAGAGGTCATTAGTCGCGAGAGCCCTGCTCGCTTATAACTCGCACTGGGGCGAGAGTCTGGAAAGTCGACCGGGAGGTCGTTGGCGATACTCCAGTCCGAGATTGGTGGCGATACTCCGATTTGATACCGGTGGCGATACTTTGGTTTGATACCGGTGGGGATACTCCGGTCCGAGACCATTGGCGATATTTCGGTCCGAGACCAGTGGCGATATTCCGGTCCGAGACTGGTGATGATACTCCGGTCCGAGACCAGTGGCGATACTCTAGTTCGAGATCGATGGCGATACTCTTGTCCGAGACCAGTTGCAATACTTCGGTCCGAGATCGGTGGTGATACTCCGTTCCGAGACTAGCGACGATTATCTGATCCAAGACCGGTGGCGATACTCCGGTTTGAGACCGGTGGCGATACTCCGATCTAAGAACTGTGGCGATACTCCGATCTGAGATTGGTGGCAATACTCTGGTCCGAGACTAGTGGCGATATTTTCAACGTCGTCCATCTTCATGTTCCAGAACAGGTAGTGGAGAAGTTTCCTACAGACGATGCCAAATTGATCATGTCTGGAAGCTGAGTTAGATGGACTACCGGGATGATGTGGCTAGAATGTTGACTGAATCGCTATGACCCGGAGGGGGGGTATGCTGAGCTACCTTCTATGTTGACCAAGTCGTCAGAAGGTCCCTCTGGTCAACGCTATCTGTCAACAACGACCGAGTTGCCCCGGTCCCTAATACTCCGATGCTTGAGGCAGATCCAGCAAATATGTAAGGAACAAACTAATAGTAGAATAATGAAATGAATGTAGAATGAGTACGGTAATATACCCTGGTTTAAGGGGGTGCCCTCTGGTAGATTGGTGAGTTGGTCGGGACGTTGCTCGAGTTGTCGTGATCACTCGGAAGAGTAGATGACTCTGAGAAGGATGAAGAGCTGGATCTAGCGGCACTTAGTCGAGCGCGACTTGAATCCGGAAGATGACATGTAGGTCGGGACCTAGCAGCAACACGTAGATCAGGATATGACAACGACATGTAGGCCGAGATATGATAACGACACACAGATCAGGATATGAAAACGGCATGCAGGTCGGGATGTGATAGGTCTTATAGAAGCACAATAGCAACGAGGGCTCGAATGCTCGATCAATGATGATGGGGGCGGTTGCGGCTCGGAGGTCGTTTGCGACGATGGGAACTGGCTATGACTCGAGGTAGATTCTACGTTGGCGTGGTTAGTTGGTGACCTGGCAGTGACAATAAGGTATTCCCACTTATTATTTCAGGTATTTTGAATGATCCTTTGTTGGCATTTGTTTGTATCCTGTCTCAATGCATATAATTATTTAGCTTCAGGATATTTCATATCCTAGATTATTGTCATAATAGTATTTCTCTGTTTGCATCAGTTGGTGCACCATGAAGACTAGTTGCCTTTGGAATTCTTAAACATGTATTTGAACCTTTGATCAACGAATGTAGCTAGTAGTTTGAGTGTTGGAACTTTGGGTTGAGTCGATTTGTGTCATTGCGTCTTCATTTATATAATTGGAGCAAAGATAATATCTCTGGTATGGATTGGAAAGTGACATCCTTTAAGGTCAAATGGTTGTTCCACCGTCACATAAGCAACCATTTTCCAAAACTTTCTAATATGATGGGCCGACTTTTTGATACCTGTGACACCCCCTTGTCACACTCTCAAGAAATTTATAAATCTTTATAAATAAAAGATAACTTGTTTAGGTCCAACTAGTAGCTCATCCACTTCAATTTATCATCAGGTAAAAATAAAAAGTAAGTTTTTTATTTTCAGTATCATCATCGAGAAGACACTCTACATCAAAATAATATTTATCTTTTTATTATATATTATTGTAATGAGAATTGGTCTACCACCTTTTTTTATATATATATATATCTATATATATATATAAACGGGAATGTCAAATAAATAAAAATTCATAATGGCCATTTTAGTAATTTACTGTCCTTGTTTCAGATAAAAATCGCGGCTTCGTCTCCTCACTACTCCGCTTTCCTCATTGGATCTCCCTCTTTTCTTCGTCGGGCTTTTTGGGTCTCGGATCGAAGGCGCGCGCTAAGGTCAGATCCTCCCTCTAACTCTGTTGCTTGATTTTTTTTTTTTTTTCCTGCCGTTTTAACACCCGAAACCGACGACGGATTGCAGATCTGTTTTTTTTTTTTTCAAAAGACAAAAAAATCCTAAATTTTCTTGTCTCGCTCGGTTAACCTTCCCATTTTCTTCAGATCTGCGAGAGAAGTCGATCGGAGATGGGTTTCACTTCCGGATCCAGCGCCGGGATGAGATCTTCCTTCGGATCTGGCTTCTGGTTCCTTGTTTTCTTCTGCGCTGCCTTCCTCAGATCTGGTGAAGGGTTTTATCTCCCCGGAAGCTACCCTCACCAGTATATTGTCGGCAGCGATTTATCGGTGAAGGTCAACTCGCTTACCTCCATCGAGACCGAGATCCCCTTCAGGTACTACAGTCTGCCCTTCTGCCGCCCCCGAGAGGGCATCAAGGATAGCGCCGAGAACCTAGGGGAGCTCCTCATGGGTGACCGCATCGAGAACTCTCCTTACCTGTTCAAGATGTTCACCAACGAGACAAACGTCTTCGTTTGCCAGATGAATTCCCTCTCGACTGACGATTTCAACCTCCTCAAGAAGCGGATCGACGAGATGTACCAGGTCAACGTCATCCTCGAGAATCTACCGGCGATTCGGTACACGAAGAAAGATGATTTTGTCCTCCGTTGGACGGGTTACCCTATTGGAGTCAAAGCCAGTAATAATGCCTACTATGTGTTCAATCACCTAAAGTTCAATGTGTTGGTTCACAAGTATGAGGAGACCAATGTGGCGAAGGTGGTGGGAAGCACTGGTGATGCAGCCGATGTGATTCAAACCTCAGAAAAGTCGAGATCTGGAAAAGCTGGTTGGATGGTGGTCGGATTCGAGGTTGTGCCATGCAGTGTCCTGCACAATCCCGAGAAAACCAAGAATTTGAAGATGTACGACAAATATCCAGCAAAAATCCAGTGTGATCCTACTACAGTTGCCATGAAAGTAAATGAGAACCAACCAATAGCTTTCACCTATGAGGTTACCTTCATCGAGAGTGATATCAAGTGGCCTTCTCGTTGGGATGCATACTTGAAGATGGAGGGAGCTAAGGTTCACTGGTTCTCAATCCTTAATTCACTAATGGTGATTGCTTTCTTGGCTGGCATAGTTCTTGTCATCTTATTGAGAACTGTAAGAAGGGACCTTAACCGGTATGAAGAGTTGGATAAGGAGTCACAAGCGCAGATGAACGAGGAACTCTCTGGGTGGAAACTTGTTGTCGGAGATGTCTTCAGGGCCCCAAGTCATCCAATGTTGCTTTGTGTTATGGTGGGTGATGGAGTGCAGATTCTTGGCATGGCAGTGGTAACCATCTTTTTTGCGGCACTTGGATTCATGTCCCCTGCATCTCGGGGGACCCTTGTCACGGGGATGTTGTTCTTCTACTTGATTCTTGGAATCGCAGCTGGGTATGTTGCTGTTAGGATGTGGAAGACAATCAAAGGAGGCGATCATTCTGGTTGGGTTGCTGTTTCCTGGCGCGTTGCTTGTTTCTTCCCTGGCATTGCATTCCTGATCCTCACAACATTGAATTTCCTGTTGTGGGGTAGCCATAGCACTGGAGCAATCCCAATTTCCTTATTCATCGTGTTGCTGTTGTTGTGGTTCTGCATCTCACTTCCACTTACTCTTGCTGGTGGATTCCTTGGTGCCAAGGCATCACATATTGAGTTCCCTGTTCGGACTAATCAAATCCCTCGCGAAATCCCTCAGCAGAAGTACCCATCATGGTTACTAGTTATTGGAGCTGGGACGCTACCTTTTGGTACTCTCTTCATTGAGCTCTTCTTCATAATGTCTAGTCTTTGGATGGGCCGAGTCTACTATGTTTTCGGCTTTCTCTTAATCGTGATGATTCTCCTCGTTGTTGTTTGCGCGGAGGTTTCTCTTGTCCTTACCTACATGCATCTATGTGTGGAAGATTGGCAATGGTGGTGGAAATCATTCTTTTCATCAGGATCCGTAGCTATCTACATCTTTTTATACTCGATCAACTATTTAATCTTTGATCTCAAGAGTCTAAGTGGACCCGTGTCTGCCACACTCTACCTCGGCTACTCACTGTTCATGGTCACTGCTATCATGCTTGCTACTGGTACTGTTGGATTCATTTCATCCGTTTGTTTTGTTCACTACCTCTTCTCCTCTGTCAAACTTGATTGATCTACTCCAAAAAGCTAGACCTGTCAAACTGAAGACGCGAAGATATTGGCACTACTTGATCAAACAATGATAGAGAAAATTGGTAGCTTGAGAAATCTACAAGGAACACGATGGTTCTTGTATGCTTGTTATCTTTAATTCTGTTAGTAGCTATGCCTTTTTTTTTGTAACCTGTTCTATACTTTTTTAGTTAACGAATGAACTTGATGAATCATTTGTTAAATTATGTCTTTTGTTTCATAAGCATAAATGAAAATCTATCATCTTTTCCTGTTTAGGCACATGTAACTTGTAGTGCAACTCTTTGTTTTGTGAATCGTGGTAATGATAACTGACTGATATTCATGATTACTCCTATGTTTTCCACTATTGTGTCCGTCTTTAGTTATCTGGTGGGTTGGTGATCTCTGTATGTTCCTTAGCTTCGTTAATTTTACCTACTCATTTTTTAAAAGTATGTTGATTTTTTAACCATTACCACTCTGCAGACGAAAGAATTAATTACTCCAATATGAATATTGGTTATTATTTCTTCAAGAATCATTAATAATATGGAGTCAATTAAGATCAGATTTTTTTAGATGGTAGACAATTTTCTTTTCCCTGGACGACAAGAAAAATGGTTGCTCATATTCACCAGAAAATGAACTTAAAATAAAGTCGGGTTTTTTTTTTTTTTTTCACGAATGACATTTGTGATTTGTGATTTGTGAATGATAATGCACACACGGTTGAGACTCGAAGTCCGTTGAGGACAATTATCGTGTGTCTTAGGGTCACGGATTCGAATTTCGAAAATAGTCTCGTAAGATAATACTATGAACAATAGTCTTTTCCGCAACTCTTAAAGGCTGGAATCTTATACACCACAATTGGAATATTGAAGGCATAGTCAATCTATTAGATCATCAAACCCAAGTTCACTTGTTTGTTCATTCTACTTTTACCTAATCCATTTGGCATACTAAAGGTATATTTCCTATAAAAAAATTAGAAACAAAAATAATAGATATTCTTTTAAATGAGATTTGCAATTAAAAGCATTTACCATCATGAATATCTTCAAAGGAACTCCTTCAATCTCACATCCGTCATGTCAAAAGTAAAAACCTTTCTATTTCTTTCCATTATCAAAAAAAAAAAAAAAAAAAATCTTTCAAAAACTTGTTCATACGGTCTTAGATTTTGTCATTATATATATATATATATTTATCTCTCTTCATATTTTACTTTATATAAAATTAAATTTTTATAAAATTTAAATCTTTAAATTGCTAACCCCCGAAACAACATTAATAATTAAACAAATACATAAATATTACCATACATCAAATAAAAAGACATAAATTATAATAATATAAAAAAATAAACTTAAACACATCTACTCCATGTCATGTCTATGTTTAATTTTTCCAACCACTTTCTCATGTATTCGAAGTTGTCCTGGTGTCATCTCACTAGTATTTTTCATAAGAATTTCATAATCCTTATGAAACATCTCAACTTTTGGCAAAGTCATTTTTTGCATTTGATATTCTTTAATATCTTGCCATTCTTTGTCGATGATTTGTTCCATTGTGTCACACTCTCTGACTTTGGATCTGCCTTCCTTTTCACTGTCTTTTGCCCTATCAGATGAATGTGGGTTTTAGAGTTATCCTCATCAACACTCGTATCTGGATTTGGATTTGATGCTAAGTGTCTCCCCCTCGATTCGGATGTCCTTGCTTTCTTGTTAGAGGAATGAGCAACTAATTGTGGCGCATATTTCTCATACTATTTGAGAACCCTCCACGCATGTATATACTCGAAATCCTTGTTTTTATTGCTGGCTTTCCACATATTTAGTGCATTCTCCAACACATTCTCGTCACTCCATCCGCTTTGATGATGAATATACAAATTATTATAGGTGGCAGAAAATTCATTTGCCAACGGCGCAAACTTATAGTAATGTGATTTTAGCACCTGATAGCTTCTCTCCATAGTTCCAATGGGCCGACACTTGTTATAGTAATCAACTATACATTTCCAAAAAGCTTGATCCTTCTAGTCATTACCAATGTCTGCGTCGGTGCTGATAGTTGCCTATGACTTCGCAAGAACCATGTCTTCATCAAGAGAACCAAATTTTCATTTTGAATAATCTTTCTCCAGTTCAACTTCACGCTCTTCTTGTGATGAGTGTGGTGACCATTGAGATGTTGGAACAGACGATGACGTTAGAGGTTCTTTGTCACTGATAGATGGGTCGATAGTAGTCTTTCTTGCTTCATTCGAAAACATGGCTGATGGTTGAGGGGGTGAAAATACGAAAGGGAGAGAAGGCATCCCAAATTGCTTGCTCATGGCTGACCAATCTTGGCATGAATACATACCAAATGGAGCTGGAGCAGCTGATGCGGATATGCCTTTGGATTCAAAGGGGATTTGGAGAGAAGAAAGGGGCATTTAGGTATTTCCTTATGTTAAGGGTTTGAGGGCATTTAAGGGGGACTGTTCACAGGGAGGAGGAGGACGAGTTTTTGGTTCATCGTCGCCGCCAAGCACAGAAGGCGCTTGGTGTTCTTCGGGGCGCGACCACCGCGAAACAGGAGGGGGGAGGGGGGCTTCGTGTGTGCAAAGGCGGCCGACTCCTCTACTGCCCCTCACATCGCCACCGACTCCTCTACTGCCCCTCACAGCGCCGCCGACTCCTTTACTGCACCTCACAGCGCCGGTGACTCCTTTACTACTCCTCACACTGCCAGCAAAAGCCACCTGCTCCTCCGGTCGCCGGCCACTACCGCTGAGTCCAGCGATCACCGTTGAGTCCAGCAGTCACCATCGCCGGGCCCAGCAGCCGCCACCGCTGCCTATAGCGGCTGTCGCCACCCCTTATAGCACCCTCGCCGCCTACAGTGACCGCTGCCACCACTACCATCGCAGCCGCCGCTAACAGCAGTCACCGCCGCCTATAGCGGCTGTCGTCGCCCCCGCCAACTCCAATGTCCGATGCCCCCTCCAGCCGCCGCCCGAGGAGTTACACTTCGTACTATTTATTTGATTCGGCCTGATAGCCGGGAGGGTGTTCAGCCTTCGTGCCGCTATTGTATTCCGGCCTTTGTGCCCCTATTCCGGCTTGCGAGCCGATGTTGTGATTAGACCGCTCGTCGTCTTATAGATCCATGTCGCGTCCGGTTTGGAGTCGCAGGAGCTAGTTACTCATCTGGTGGACGTCTATCTACTCCTCACGGCCGCGACGACTCGATCAACACCGCAACCAGCTCATCCATCCATCCGAGGGCGCCCCCTCGAGGTCAGGGTACGTCGCCGTATTCATTTGGTATTTATTTTATTGTCCTGTTATTATGTGGATGCTTATATATTCATGGGACTCTCCTCGAGCATCGGGGTACCAGAGACCGGGGCGACCCGACCGCTGGCTACAGGTACTGTTGACCAGAGGACTCCGGACGACTTGGTCAACACAGGAGATAACTCATCAATCGGGTCATGGGGATGCGGTCAACCTTCCAGATATGTCATATCGGCAGGTTCGTCTTCTCAGCTTCCCGACAGGATTAAATTGGCGCCAACTATGGACTTGGTAGTCTGCTTGGCTAACAACTGTCGTTGCCGGACACATTTATTTCGCTGGCTATGCTCCCGTGAGATTTTCGGGCTCCGCTCCCTCTCGGCGCCTCGTAGCTCGTTCGATATACGCTCGGGTGCTCACTTGGAGCCTGCCCGATCCCCTGTTTGGCATCCGCTCGGCATCTTTGCCATTGTTGGGATTTTCGAGCCGCAAAAATCGCTTTTGCATTGCGGAAACCCCGAAATCCCATGCCACCGGATCCGTGCAAATATTAAAATTTTACATGTACAAGTTTTCTAATCCTAGATCTACTTTAGATCTACATGTTTAGGAGTTTATACTTTTGATGCGAAGCCCTTTGTTTATCCCGCTCGTCCAAGGTTCGCTGGATCTCAAGGGTGTCAAGTGAACACCCCTCTATGTGTATCCACACGAACAAAAGGTGGAGAAGAAACCTTAGAGTGTGCTAGCACCCTTGAAGGTTTCGGCCAAGGTGGAGGAGAGGGAGAGAAGAAGAAAACAAGGAGGAAGAAGATGAAGCCTTGAATGAGTTCTCACAATTGTAACTCATAGAGTAATATGGCCGACCACTTTAGAGGTTTTTAAACCTCCATGGGATACCAAGAGTCACAACTCTTGATCTCCCTCATGAGGTGGCACACACATAAGCCAATCTTGATGATGTGGAACATCATCATTAGCCCACCTTATGCCAACTCACAAATGAGGTGGCAAATGATCAAGTCAAGGTCAAGTCAAACTTGACATTTCATCTTCCCTTCTCAAGTCAAGTCAAACTTGACCTCTTCTCTCCCATGGTTGATCAAATCTAACCATTTGCTTCAAGCCAATTTAATTTAATGAATCTATATTCATTGAATTAAATTGATTCAATGAATCCAAATCCAAATTAGACTCATTGAACACATGAATCAAATTGAGTCCAACTCAATTAATCTAGTTTGGATTTCTCTTAATCCAATTTGGTTCATCACATGAATCTAATCCTCTTGGTTCATCATATGAACCCATTCTCCATCTAAAATGCCCTTTGTGTGTGACCCTATAGGTTATTGTAACGTTGGCAATGCTCCTAAATCCATTTAGAAGCATAAGTAATGAGCGGTATCTAGCAACACATCATTACTACCCAAGTTACAAGAATGTTGAGATCCAACATCACCTTGTGACTACTAATTGTGACTCTTCACAATATATGACAAGTGTCCTTCTATCCTTGACATCTAGATTGATCAATTTGAGGCATAGACGGTGTCATCCTCTGATCAATCTAAATCTTGAACTCCAAGTAGACTCACTCTAATCAAATGAGCTCAATATCTCATACTGACTCACTTGGGCATGACCATGCACTTAGTGGTCTCACTCTATCAAGAATAACGATGTCACTCCCGTTATATATGAGGGATAGATCCCATCTACATCACTCACATCCCTCCGCATAATTTGTTACATACCTAGTAATCGCCTTTATAGTCCACCCATTTACGGGTGACATTTGACGAAGCCAAAGTATGCAACTTCTTATGTAGGGAACCGTGGTGACTTCAGGTGCAAGGACTGATAGTCATAATAATAGCCACATGAGAAAGTATATGACACTCATATAACGATCCATGATACTTTCTCATGGCGGATCATTCAGTATACATTCTCCAATGCATACCCATGTGTCAACTTGATATCCCTATATCCATGACTTGTGAGATCAAGTCATCGAGTTGACCTATATGCTAGTCTAGTCGCATTAACATTGTCCCTGAATGTTAATACTTGACTAGGAATGATTAAGAGTAGTGTTCTCTATATCATCTCACTATCGATTCAACCAATCGATTGATATAGATGAGAACCTTTTACTCAAGGACGCTATTATACTTAGTTATTTGGCACCAATACAAGTAAGTATAATAACCAAAACAAATGCCTTTATATATACATAGAAATATAATACAATGAGTCCATACAATAATCATCATATGATTGGCTCTAGGGCTCTAACTAACAATCTCCCACTAGCACTAGTGCCAATCAGTGTAGGCTTTAAGACCTAATGATCTAGTGTGACCATCATGCTTTCTCTGTACCAAAGCCTTGGTCAAGGGATCTGCAATGTTAGCCTCTGTGGGTACTCTGCAAATCTTCACATCTTCTCTATCGATGATCTCTCGAATGAAATGGAAGCGCCGTAGTATGTGTTTGATCCGCTGGTGTGAGCTAGGTTTCTTAGCCTGTGCAATTGCTCTATTGTTGTCACAATAGAGCTCTATCGGATCGGCTATGCTAGGAACCACCCCAAGCTCAGTAATGAACTTGCGGATCCAAACTGCCTCCTTTGTTGCTTCTGATGCAGCAATATACTTGGCCTCTGTTGTAGAATCAGCAACTGTGTCCTGCTTCGAACTCTTCCAGCTCATAGCACCACCATTTATACAAAACACGAACCCAGACTACGATCGATAATCATCCTGGTCAGTTTGGAAGCTAGCATCACTGTAACCCTTTACAGCTAGCTCGTCATCGCCTCCATATATCAAGAAATATTCTTTAGTCCTTCTCAAATACGTAAGAATATTCTTAACCGCTATCTAGTGACTTTCACCTGGATCTGACTGGTATCTGCTCGTCATGCTCAAAGCATACGAGACATCAGGACGAGTACATAGCATGTCGTACATGATAGATCTTATGGCTAAGGCATAAGAGATCGTATCCATACGGTCTCTCTCCTCTTTAGAAGAGGGACTTTGAGTCTTTGAAAGACTCACACCATGTGACATCAGCAGAAATTCTTTCTTGAAATTCTGTATGGAAAATCGTAGTAATACCTTGTCAATGTATGTACTCTGACTTAGGCCAAGCAATCTCTTAGATCTATCTCTATAGATCTGTATGCCTAGAATACGGGCTGTTTCACCTAAGTCCTTCATTGAGAAACAATTCCCTAGCCAAGTCTTTACAGACTGCAGCAAAGGGATGTCGTTCCCAATGAGTAGTATGTCATCCACATACAATACAAGGAAGACAACTGTGCTCCCTACAACCTTCTTGTAGACACAAGGTTCATCTTCATTCTTGATGAAACAAAACTGTTTGATCGCATCATCAAATCGAAGATTCCAGCTCCGAGAAGCTTGCTTTAGTCCATAAATGGACTTATGCAGCTTG
The DNA here is from genome assembly GCF_018446385.1 of Zingiber officinale. Classification (NCBI taxonomy): domain Eukaryota; kingdom Viridiplantae; phylum Streptophyta; class Magnoliopsida; order Zingiberales; family Zingiberaceae; genus Zingiber; species Zingiber officinale. The sequence continues at coordinate 114,936,610 of NC_055997.1, forward strand.
CATACTCTGCCAGTATGCTATGGATCTACAAACCCTCAGGTTGTGTCATGTACACATCCTCGAGCAGGTTTCCATTCAGAAACATGGTTTTGACATCCATATGCCAGATCTCATAATCATGGTATGCTGCAATAGCAAGTATGATCCGAATGGACTTAAACATCGCTACTGGAGAAAAAGTTTCATCATAGTCAATACCATGAATTTTCTTGAAACCTTTAGCTACCAGACGACCATTATATATAAGTCCATCCATGTCAGTCTTTCTCTTAAAGACCCACTTACATCCAATGGGTTTAACCCCTTCAGGTGGATCAACCAAAGTCCATACTTGGTTGGTGTACATGGATTCCATTTCAGATCTCATGACCTCTAGCCATTTCTCAGAATCTGGTCTCATCACAGCTTCCTGATAAGAGGTAGGCTCATTCTCAATGAGCATAGCGTCATCATGGTCAGACAAGAAAAATGAGTATCTCTCAGGCTGACGACGTACCCTATCAGACCTGCGAAGGGGAATGTCTACTTGAACTGGTTGTTGTTCCTCAACTCCTTGTGGAACAATCTCATCATCCACAACACTTTGTGGTTCCAGTTCAACTTCCATCAAGGCTTCAGTGCTATGGTCCATATCTTGAACTTCTTCAAGATTGAACGTACTCCCACTAGTTTTTCTAGAAACAAAGTCTCTTTCTAGAAAAACTCCAATTTTAGCCACAACTACTTTGTGTTGACTGGGAATGTAGAAGTAATATCTCTTCGTTTCCTTGGGATATCCTATAAAATAGCACTTATCGGATTTTGGTCCCAATTTGTCTGAGACTTAACGTTGAACGTAAGTCTCACAACTCCAAATCCTCATAAAAGACACTTGGGCATCTCTCCCAGTCCATATCCTATATGGTGTCTTTATCACAACCTTGGATGAAACACGGTTGAGTATGAAGGATGCTGTGTCCAGAGCATAGCCCCAAAGAGATATAGGAAGATCTGTGTGACTCATCATAGACCGTACCATATCTAATAGGGTACGATTCCTCCTTTCGGATACACCATTCCACTGTGATGTTCCAGGAGGAGTGAGCTGGGATAGAATCTCACACTCAGCTAGATAGTCACGAAACTCATGACTAAGGTATTCTCCACCTCGATCTGATCGAAGTATCTTAATACTCTTGCCAAGCTGGTTTTGTATTTCATTCTTGAATTCTTTGAACTTTTCAAAGGATTCTGACTTATGTGTCATCAAATACGCATAACCATATCTACTGAAGTCATCAGTAAATGTAATGAAGTACCTATAACTACCTCTGGCAGCGACATTGAAAGGTCCACATACATCACTATGTATAAGTTCTAACAAGTCAGTTGCTCTCTCGCTGTGTCCACTAAAGGGAGTCTTGGTCATCTTGCCCAGTAGGCATGACTCACATGTCTCATATGATTCAAAATCAAATGAGTCTAGCAAGCCATCTTTATGGAGCTGGGATAAGCGTTTGTCATTTATATGACCTAAGCGACAGTGCCAGAGATAGGTTTGGTTCATTTCATTTGATTTGAACCTTTTGGTATTTATGTTATAGACGGAGTTCTCTAAGTCTAGAATATAGAGTCTGTTAATCAGAGGCGCACTACAATAGAATATATCATTTAAATAAACTGAACAACATTTGTTCTTTATTATGAATGAAAAACCTTTCTTGTCCAAACAAGAAACTAAAATTATGTTCTTAGTAAGAACATACACATAACAACATTCATCTAGTTCTAGTATAAGCCCAGGTGGCAGAGATAGATAGTAAGTCCCTATAGCAACAACAACAACCCGTGCTCCATTGCCTACTCGTAGGTCCACCTCACCCTTCGTCAATGCCCTGCTATTTCTCAATGTCTGGACATTAGTACAAATGTGAGAAGCACATCCGCTATCTAATACCCATGATGAAGAAATAGAGAGATTAACTTCTATAACATATATACCTGAAGTAGAAGTCTCACTTCTCTTCTTCTTAAGATCTTCCAGGTAGACTTTGCAGTTCCTCTTCCAGTGCCCGGTCTGACCGCAGTGGAAGCAGGTAGCATCCTTGGCGACCCCTCCTTTGGGTTTCAGTGCCTTGCCTTTGCCCTTGGCTTGGGACTTTCCCTTACCTTTAGGCTTGCCCTTACCTTTGCCCTTTTGCACCATCAAAATGGAGTTGGGTTTAACCTTCTTAAAGTTGATCTCAACAGTTCTCAACATACTCAGAAGCTCAGGCAGTGGCTTGTCAATTTCATTCATGTTGTAGTTCATGACGAATTGACTGTAGCTCTCTGGTAGGGATTGCAAGACCAAATCAGTGACCAGCTCTTGGCCAAGGGGGAATCCCAACCTCTGTAGGTTTTCTATGTACCCAATCATCTTGAGTACATATGGACCTACGGGAGTCCCGTCTTGCATCTTGCACTGAAACAGTGCCTTAGAGATCTCGAATCTCTCGTGCCTAGCTTGTCCTTGATATAGTTGACGAAGATGTTCATGTTGGTTGCTACTCGGAAAACCTAGAGGTTCCACTGTACAAAAATTTTGTACAAAGGTCTGAACCTTTACCTAGCTACCATGTGTTCTTTTAAATTAAATTTTGGATCGCCTGCGGAACTTAACACGTTTGATCCAAAACTTAATCTATTCGTTCTTTTAGGTTTTGACTTGGGTCTCCTGCGGAACTTAACACGTTCGACCCAAATCGCCTTAAGTTATTAATTCCATTAAATATTAATTTCCATAATTGGTTCCCAGTACTGACGTGGCGAGGCACATGACCTTCTTGGATATGAGAGCAACCACCACCGACTAGACAAAACCTTTTATAGAAAGCTAATATTTAATTTCATAAAATAACTTTAGGTTAACCGAAAAGAACAATCAAATCACAAGGATAAATAAAACAAAAGAACATAACATCGAAAAACATATTCGAAATACTAGAACGTAAGCCTCTTGTATTTGGTATTATTTCCATAAATAACTAGTATGATGCGGAAAAGGAAAAACTACTAGTTATACCTTCTAGAAAGACCTCTTGATCTTCTATCGTATTCCTCTTCTAACCTCGGACGTTGTGTGGGCAACGATCTTCCGAGATGAGAAACCACCAACCACCTTCTTCTCCTCCTAGCTAGGTTCGGCCACAAAGAAAGAAGCTTCACCAAGGAAGAAAATCAAAACACTAACCAAGCTCCAAGAGATGCTCGCTTCCTCTCCTTCTTCTTCTTCTTCTCCAAGTAGTATCCGGCCACCACAAGAGCTCCAAGGAAAGAGAGGGGTTCGGCCACCACAAGAGGAAGAGAGGGAAAGGATGACCGGCCACACCAAGGAACAAAAGAGGGAGAGAAATAATAGAGGTTGTGTCTCATGAAGGTACCCTCACCCCTTCTTTTATATTCCTTGGCCTAGGCAAATTAGGAAATTTAATTACAATAAAATTTCCTTGACATGATTTAATTGAGAAAAATAAAATAAAATTTCCCCAATTAAATTCAAGTGGCCGGCCACATCATGAAGAACAAATTGGACAAGTTTCAATCAACAATTAAAACTTCCTAATTTGTTTCCGGAAATTTTAAAATTAAAATTTCTCTTCAAAAATCTCTTCATGGTTGATAAAAAGAAATTTTCATAATTTTAATTTTACAACATGTGAATAATTTTTAAAGAGAAAATAAAATATCTCACCAATCTACAAATAAGGAAAGAGATCTAATCTCTTTCTTTAATCTATTGTAGATCTTTTACAAGAGAGATATTTTAATTTTAATTCTCTTTAATAAATTATATCTTCCACATAATAAAAATTAAAATTAAATTTCTTTTTTAATTTAATTTGGCCGGCCCCCACTAGCTTGGGTTCAAGCTAGGGCCGGCCACCCAATCTTATACCTAGGCCGGCCCTAGCTTGGTTCCCAAGCTAGCTTGGCCGACCCCCTATTGGTGGGTATAGAAGGTGGGTATAGGTGGGTATAGTACTCTATAAATAAGAGGCTACGATAGGGACCGAGAGGAGGAATTGGTTTTGGTCTCCCGATAAAATTAAGCATCCCGTGTTCGCCCCGAACACACAACTTAATTTTATCAATAATAATTCATTCCACTAGAGAACTATTATTGAACTACCACACCAATCCCAAATTATATTTTTGGGCTCCTTCTTATTATGAGTGTGTTAGTCTCCCTGTGTTTAAGATATCGAATGTCCACTAATTAAGTGAGTTACTGACAACTCATTTAATTAATATCTTAGTCCAAGAGTAGTACCACTCAACCTTATCGTCGTGTCGTACTACCTGCAGGGTTTAACATGACAATCCTTATGAGCTCCTCTTGGGGACATTATCAACCTAGTATCTCTAGGACACAGTTTCTTTCTATAATCAACAACACACACTATAAGTGATATCATTTCCCAACTTATCGGGCTTATTGATTCATCGAACTAAATCTCACCCATTGATAAATTAAAGAAATAAATATCAAATATATGTGCTTGTTATTATATTAGGATTAAGAGCACACACTTCCATAATAACCGAGGTCTTTGTTTCTTTATAAAATTAGTATAAAAGAAACGACCTCAAATGGTCCTACTCAATACACTCTAAGTGTACTAGTGTAATTATACAGTCAAGATAAACTGATACCTAATTACACTACGACCTTCTAATGGTTTGTTCCTTTCCATTTTGGTCATAAGCTACTGTTTATAATTTATAAGGTACTGATAACATCATCTTCTGCATGTGACACCACATACTATGTTATCTACAGTATAAATTAATTGAACAACTACAACTAAATGTAGACAATTTGACCAAATGTGATTCTTTATTCATAATGAATGTTTACAAAGCTTAGGCTTTCAGTATACACTCCAACAATCTCCCACTTATACTAATGACTAAGCTGCCATATCTTCTACCATACATCTGATTCCCATTCCCTCCACATGCCGATCGAAAGCTTTCGCCGGAAGGGCCTTAGTGAAAGGATCTGCCAGGTTATCTGCTGATGCAATCTTGGCGATGACAACTTCTCCTCGCTTCACGATATCTCGTATCAGGTGGTACTTGCGCTCTATATGTTTACTTGCCTTATGAGCTCGTGGTTCCTTCGAGTTTGCAACTGCACCACTATTATCACAATAAATTGTGATGATTTTGGGAAAACCAGGAATCACATCTAAGTCCATTAGAAAGTTCCTGAGCCATACTGCTTCTTTAGCTGCCTCAGAGGCTGCTACATACTCTACTTCCATGGTTGAGTCCGAAACACATTTCTGCTTAACACTCCTCCATGAAATGGCTCCACCTCACATAGCCTGATGTAGACTTACTGTTGTCCCTATCTGATTGGAAATCTGAATCCGTGTAATCCACAGGGAGCAAATCGTCTGCTTGGTAAACTAGCATATAATCTCTAGTCCTTCTCAGGTACTTTAATATATGCTTTACCGCAGTCCAATGTCCTTGTCCAGGGTTACTCTGATATCTGCTGACCATGCCCACGGCAAAACAAATATCAGGTCTCGTACATAGCATTGCATACATAAGGCTTCCTACAGCCGAGGCATAAGGAACTGCTTTCATGTCTTCTATCTCCTTTGATGTCTTAGGAGACATCTCTTTAGATAGAGCTATTCCATGCCTAAAAGGTAAGAAACCTTTCTTGGAATCCTGCATACTAAAACGAGCAAGGATTGTATCTATATATGAAGCTTGGGACAGACACAACATTCTTTTCTTGCGATCCCTTATCACTTTGATCCCAAGAATGTGTGCACACTCTCCTAAGTCCTTCATATCAAATTGTTTGGACAACCATACCCTTACGTCTGATAATACCTTGACATTGTTGCCAATTAACAAAATATCATCTACGTATAGTACAAGAAATACCACCACATTTCCGTTACACTTCTTGTATACACAAGACTCATCCGGACACTGAATAAATCCATACGACTGGATTACTTCATTAAACCGGATGTTCCAAGACCTTGAAGCTTGCTTCAGCCCATAAATGGACCGATTGAGCTTGCACACTAGATGCTCTTTGCCTTTTTCAATGAACCTTTCTGGTTGCTTCATATGGATGTTCTCTTCAAGACCACCATTAAGGAAAGCTGTCTTGACATCCATTTGCCAAATCTCATAATCCATATGAGTAGCAATGGATAAGAGTATCCGGATAGACTTAAGCATGGCTACCGGTGAAAAGGTTTTCTCATAATCGATTCCCTCTTTCTGAGTGTACCCTTTCGCAACAAGCCTAGCTTTGAAGGTTTCTACCTTCCCGTCTGTCCCTCTTTTCCTTTTGTAGATCCACTTGCATCCAACGGCTTTTACACCATCAGGTGGTTCTACAAGCTCCCAGACCTTATTAGAGTACATAGACTCTATTTCAGAATTCATTGCTTTTTGCCAAGATGCTGCATCTATATCTTGGAGTGCTTCGTCATATGTTCGTGGATCAGGTTCATGTTTACCCGGGATCAAGTCTGAAGACTCTCCCAAAAATATGAATCTTTCAGGCTGCCTTACAACCCTCCCACTACGACGAGGTACTGTCTGTGGTTGTGTATCATGTGTGACACGTGTTGCAGTCTCTTGTGGTACTTCATCTTGTACTGTTGGTACTGAAGTAGACGTGTCCTCTCTAAGTTCTTCTAAAACAACTTTACTACTGGGCTTGTGATCCATTATATAAAAACTGGGCATTGGTGCTAACAATGACCTTCTGGTCTTTAGGACTATAAAATAAACCACCTTTCGTTCCTTTGGGATATCCTACAAACACACGAACTTCTATACGAGATTCTAACTTATCAGCATCTGGTTTCAGCACATGTGCTGGACTACCCCAAATCCGAATATGTCTTAGACTTGGTTTTCGCACATTCCACAATTCTATGGGAGTAGAAGAAACTGATTTAGAAGGTACTAAGTTCAGAACATACACTGCTGTTTCCAGAGCATATCCCCAAAACAAATTTGGTAATTCTGAATAACTCATCATCGATCTAACCATCTCCATAAGAGTTCTATTCCTTCGTTCTGCTACACCATTCTGTTGGGGTGTTCCAGGTGCAGACAATTGGGATTGAATCCCGGCCTCTGATAAGTAATTCCTAAACTCTCATAAGAGGTATTCGTCACCACGATCAGATCGTAGTGTCTTGATACTTTTACCTAATCGTTTCTCCACATCAGCCTTGTATTCTTTGAATTTATCAAAGCACTCGGACTTGCGGCGCATTAGGTAAATATATCCGTATCTTGAATAATCATCTCTAAAAGAGACAAAATATTCAAAACCACCTCTTGCTTGGACAGACATAGGACCACACAAATCAGAATGAACCAATTCTAACACTTCTTTGGCTCTATACCCCTTGGCCTTGAACGACCTTTTGATCATTTTTCCTTCCAAGCAAGATTCACAAGTTGAAAAATTTTCCAACTCTAATGAACTCAAAAGTCCATCGGCTATAAGCCTCTGAATCCTACTTAAGTTAATATGACCAAGCCTTAGATGCCAAAGATATGCTTGGTTCATCTCCGAAGGTTCTTTTCTCTTATTAGAGTTAGAAGATGAGTTATAAATTTCCATGTTTTGTTTTGTGGAAGAAATTGGATTTAAAGTATACAAATTGTCAACTAATGCACCAGAACAGATAATCACTTTATTTCTTTTAATAACTACATCGTTACTGAAAGAAACTGAATATCCATCTAAAAACAGTTTAGAAACTGAAATTAAATTCTTTCTAAAGCTACATAAAGACAATTTCTTAAAATCAAATTTCTATTTCTACTAAAAGATAAGTAGACGTCTCCCCTGCAACAATGCCACCTTAGTAGCATTGCCCATGTAGACGGTAATCTCTCCTTCGAGATAGTCGTCGGGTTTCTGGAACCCTGCAAGGAATTGCAGACATGATCGATGGCTCCGTATCTACACATCAGGTCTTGGTAGATAACACCGCTAAACATGTTTCAACAACTAGAGTATGAGATATACCTTTGTTTTGGTTCCTACGAGGACAGTCCGCCCAATGTCCTGCTGCTTGCGGATGAAGCACTTGCCCTTGGCTTCTTCACTCCGACTTTAAATCCCGTACTCTAAGATTTATTCACTTTCTTTTGAATCGACTTGTTTCTTCTTCTTCTTTCCTCTCGGTTTAGAAGTAGAACCATTTTCAACATAGTGAATTTGAGCATTGTGACGAAATAATCCTTCTACTGCTTGAGTCAGCAGTTCCGCTAATGAATAAATCCTTTTATTCATATTATAGTTCAAGCGGAAAACTTCTAGGTAGCGTTTGGAGGATCATATCGATCCGGGTTTCCCATCAATTTCTCCTCCAAGGATCTCATCTCGTTCAGATAAGCCATCATCTTTAGGATATGATCCCTCACAGGAGTACCCTCTTGCATGGTGGCTATCATTATCTTTCTCATGGCTTCTTGCCTAGAAGCCCTATCCTGATGACCAAAGAGTTCCTTGAGATTGTTCATAATATCAAAAGCTGTTGGTAAATCTTGATGCTGATGTTGCAATACATTTGACATTGAAGCCAAAATGTAACACCGCGCCATCTCATCTGCTTTTACCCATTTCCTATGATATTCAATCTCCTCTTGGGTAGATTCACCAGTAGGTGTTTCAGGGCAAGGCTCAGTCAGTACAAATTTATAGCTTTCAGCAGTAATAACAATGTCCAGGTTTCTTTTCCAATCTATGTAATTTGGTCCAGTAAGTCTATTTTGTTGAAGTATGATGGACAGTGGGTTGAAAGTCATCCTAAGAATCACAAATAACTTTTGGTCAGAACTCTAAATTTAAAATAATATTGATTCCTCAAACAATACTATTTTAAATTAACCAACATCTCAAATCACCGTGAATTTTGTATGCCATGTTAGTGTGGACGTATACAAATTCATCATTTGTAAAAGGAGGGTTTTAACCCATTAATTTTATTATCTTGTCAACCTAACTTTTTGACAAATAAAATTAATAGTTGGTATCATTTGGTCACACAAATAATAGCAGTGACTCCGATGGGGAGGATACTATTAGATGTGTCTAAGTGTGTACCATTACTTGACACTAAGTCCATTAATAAGATTATGCCCCTTCCGTTGGGGAAGATCACACGCTCTTAATTAACTTCCTATAGTCATCCAAAAATGGAAGTTTGTTCTAGTGATCCACAAACAAGCTCATCCGTTATGGAGGAAGGCACTCAGAGCCAACGCGCAAGCTTGTTTGCATCACTTACAAACCAGTAATGGAGACCATGGGATTTACTTAAAAAACCCTCTCCCACTTAGTTATTTATAAATGAGGAATTTTAACTATGCTAGTCTACTAAACTTGTAAACTAACATGCACACACAACACAATATAAAAGCAATAAATAGAAAATCTAATTTTCAACTATTATGGCTTTTATCTCTAGTTGTCCTCCGTGTGTTGTCATCCCAAGCTGCTGCCATATTTGGCCAACGCCACCGGGTCTAGCTGTCGCATCCATCTTGCTCCTAGTTCCGCTGCGCCTCTGGTCCTTAGAAGGTTCCACGCTTTGCAAGATTCGATCCGCAACATAAATAGAATTTTACATTTTTGATCCTATATTCCATAAAAGAAATGTACATGTATCTAGATCAAAAATAAAATCCTAATAAAACTAAATACAGCTCCTGTTGTATTTTAATACAATCATGCACACACAGATAAATGTCCTTGACATGTCCAAGGGTCCAATCACACACATAATAACTAAAAGCCATAATAGTTGGATCCTGCATCCACAAAGTTAGCACATCCTACTATTAACCTACCTAAATTATGTATGGCATGTGCATAATTAAACTAATACCAAATACACAGAGGCAAAACCCTAGCTCTGATACCAATTGTTGGTTGCTACTCGGAAAACCTAGAGGTTCCACTGTACAAAAATTTTGTACAAAGGTTTGAACCTTTTCCTAGCTACCATGTGTTCTTTTAAATTAAATTTTGGATCGCCTGCGGAACTTAACACGTTTGATCCAAAACTTAATCTATTCGTTCTTTTAGGTTTTGACTTGGGTCTCCTACGGAACTTAACACGTTCGACCCAAATCGCCTTAAGTTATTAATTCCATTAAATATTAATTTCCATAATTGGTTCCCAGTACTGACGTGGCGAGGCACATGACCTTCTTGGATATGGGAGCAACCACCACCGACTAGACAAAACCTTTTATAGAAAGCTAATATTTAATTTTCTAAAATAACTTTAGGTTAACCGAAAAGAACAATCAAATCACAAGGATAAATAAAACAAAAGAACACAACATCGAAAAACATATTCAAAATACTAGAACGTAAGCCTAGAAGAGGAATACGATAGAAGATCAAGAGTTCTTTCTAGAAGGTATAACTAGTAGTTTTTCCTTTTCCGCATCATACTAGTTATTTATGAAAATAATACCAAATACAAGAGGCTTACGTTCTAGTATTTCGAATATGTTTTTCGATGTTGTGTTCTTTTGTTTTATTTTTATCCTTGTGATTTGATTATTCTAAAGTTATTTTAGGAAATTAAATATTAGCTTTGTATAAAAGGTTTTGTCTAGTCGGTGGTGGTTGCTCCCATATCCAAGAAGGCCATGTGCCTCGCCACGTCAATACTGGGAACCAATTATGGAAATTAATATTTAATGGAATTAATAACTTAAGGCGATTTGGGTCGAACGTGTTAAGTTCCGCAGGAGACCCAAGTCAAAACCTAAAAGAACGAATAGATTAAGTTTTGGAACAAACGTGTTAAGTTCCGCAGGCGATCCAAAATTTAATTTAAAAGAACACATGGTAGCTAGGAAAAGGTTCAGACCTTTGTACAAAATTTTTGTACAGTGGAACCTCTAGGTTTTCCGAGTAGCAACCAACAGTTCAACCATATCATAAGCACCCATCAACTCATGTAGCTTCTGAAGCTCAGAGTTCATGGTCGCAAGCATGAGACAGGACACATCTAATGCGTCATCTTGATGCTTCTTATAAGCATCACAGTCAGCTCGCGTGGCAATGGCAGGAGGTGCCTCGGGAATGGGCTACTCCAGGACGTACAATTTTCGTTCCTGTGTGAGAACAATTCTCAGGTTCCTGTACCAGTCGAGGAAGTTAGTTCCATTGAGCTTGTCCTTATCAAGGACAGAACGCAGGGAGAAGGTGTTCGTGTTTGACGACATGACAATCTACAACAGAAAATGTAGAAAATAAATAATCATATTCCACTAATAATTTAATTAGGCCTTTAACTAAATGATGCTCCCACTGAATTATAGAACTTTTGTAGAATCAAGTCATGGATGTGGTCAAACCACACTCATTAGATTCTAACCAACTAGCTATAATTCTTGCGGGACAAGATCCACATCATACTAAGCCTTGAGTTAGCTTTGGCTAAATCACCCAAGACTTAGTATGATCGGTAGGTAACTAATTACCAATTACATCTCTACGCAACTCTTGTTTATAGGATCAAGATCCGCATGTATATTAAAACTTGAGTTAGCTTTGGCTAAATCGCCCAAGAGTTAATATAAATGTGATTTTGACCTATCTACCAACCATTGAAAAATGCCTATAGTTAAATCTGATCCAATTGAGTTTAACTAGTTTTACTCAATCTAATTGAGTTTGTACTCACCCATGCATTGATAGGCGGGACCAAGATTGTCCCTCCGCACCCTACCAAGATAATATGCGTTGCTCTGCTTTGGCAGATTCAACAACAACATGTGATCGAGGTAGTGATGGGTATCACAGCATGGTAGACATTTCAAGTTGACGCGATTTAGATCTAATCTAATCGTTGATGTGTATCATATACTCGATTTAGATCTAGTCTAATCGTGGTGCATCATATACGCGATTTAGATCTAATCTAATCGTTAAAGCACTAATTAATTACTCTACTATAGCATGCATCACATACACACACAAACAATTAATTAAATTGTGATTAGTCATGATCCTACTACGATCTTCTCAAGCCAATGAGAAGATCGGATGGTTAACCTAGGGTCAACAACTTCTCCAAGCTCCTCCCTTTGACTGCCATGTGTTGCTCGCACCCTCCTCGTAACTCCTCGAGTGGACCTTCCATAGCTCCATTTTGTACATTACAAAGATGAAACTCGAGTTGCATTTGAGTCTAAACTATTTTACAACAAGAAATAAAATAGAAAGGCATGACGCGCAGGTCACGTATCAAATATACAACACGCACAATCACACAAAAATGACGCGCAGACCATATTATGAATTACAACACATGTAACCAATCCAATTGGGGTTTTTTGGGCCATGACCATAACAAATCATACATAATTATAAATTATGTAATTTATATAAATTTCTGTGATTTTATTACTGTTTTTATGATTTTATGAGTCGCAATTTCCCGACGGTCCCGTTTAGCGATTTTCGGGCGCTATCGCCCCTTGCGGGGTTAGGGGCATCACCCCTTCTCGTGAAATGAGTCTCACGAGTGTCCCACGATGATCTTACAGCGCCCTAAGCCGCTGTCCCAAAATATTTTGGGCGAGACCTTGCCGTTTCGGAAGGCGTTTCTCGGTAGTCGAAGCCTACAAGTGTTCAAACACTTGTTGCTTCGCTTCTACAAGAAAAATACTCTTAAAAACCATAAAATTAACAAAATCACTGTTAGGATGTATACTAAAAGCCTAGCTTTTGGTATAAACATTATCTAGAAATAAGAATCGCATTGGTCAAATGTCTACATTTATGATAAGTGTAGTTGTTCAATTAATTTATATTGTAGATAACATGGTGTGTGGTGTCACACACAGAGGATCATGTTATCAGTACCTTATAAATTATAAACAGTAGCTCACGACCAAGATGGAAAGGAACAAACCATTGGAAGGTCGCAGTGTAATTAGGTATTAGTTTATCTTAACTATATAATTACACTAGTACACTTAGAGTGTATTGAGTAGGACCATTAGAGGTCGTTTCTTTTATACTGACTTTATAAAGGAACAAAGACCTCAGTTATTATGGAAGTGTGTGCTCTTAATCCTAATATAATAACAAACACATATATTTGATATTTATTTCTTTAATTTATCAATGGGTGAGATTTAGTTCGATAAATCAATAAGCCCGATAAATTGGGAAATGATATCACTTATAGTGTGTGTTGTTGATTATAGAAGGAAACTGTGCCCTAGTAATCTAGGTTGAGAATGCCTCCAAGAGGAGATCATAAGGATTGTCATGTTAAACCCTGTAGGTGGACTTAGTCCGACATGACGATAAGGTTGAGTGATATTACTCTTGGACTAAGATATTAATTAAATGAGTTGTCAGTAACTCACTTAATTAGTAGACATTCGACATCTTAAAAACAGGGAGACTAAGACACTCATAATAAGAAGGAGCCCAAAATGTAATTTGGGATTGGTGCGGTAGTTCAATAATAGCTCTCTAGTGGAATGAATTATTATTGATAAAATTAAGTTGTGTGTTCGGGGCGAACATGGGATGCTTAATTTTATCGGGAGACCAAAACCAATTCCTCCTCTCGGTCCCTATCATAGCCTCTTGTATATAGAGATTTATACCCACCACATACCCACCTTCTTACCCATCCAATGGGGCCGGCCAAGCTAGCTTGGAACCCAAGCTAGGGCCGGCCAAGACCAAGTGGATGAGCCAAGTTGGTGGCCGGCCAAAGCTTGGGTCCCAAGCTTAGGTGGCCGACCACTAGAATATTAAAAAGGATTTTTATTAAAATTATTTCTTATGTGGATATCATGGTTTTAAAAGAGAGTTTAAAAAATAAAAAATGTCCTTTTATAGCTTTCTACAAAAGATTAAGAGAAGAGATTAATCTCTTTCCTTATTTGTAGATTAAAAGGATGGTTTTAATTTTTGGTAAAAACTTTCCTTATTTGTAAATTATCTACATGTTTAAAAGAGAGTTTAAAATTTGAAATCTTTCCTTATTTGTTGATTAAAAGGTGGATTTTAAATTTTAAGAAAACTTTGCTTTTTAACCATGTTTATAATTTAAAAGAGAGTTTAAAAATTAAATATTCTCTTTTATAAGTTTTTACAAGAGATTAAGAAAAGATTTGATATCTTTCCTTATTTGTAGATTAAAAGAGATTTTAATTTTTAGAGATAACTTTCTTTTTATCCACATGTTTAAAAGAAAGATTTTAATTTATAAAATTTCCTTTTTACTAACCATGAAGGGATTAAATTATTGGAGAAATTTTATAAATTTCTGGAGATAAATTAGGAAATTTTAATTAATTAAAACTCTCCTTGTTTATAGCTTGTGGTGGCCGGCTATATGAATTGATGAGAAGAAAATTGTTTTTAATTAAATAAATTTTCTTTTTCAATGGCAAAAGAATTAAGGAAGTTTTTATTAAATTTTTTTTATTTGCCAAGACCAAGGATTATAAAAGAGGGGGTAGAGGTGCCTTCAAAACGAACGACTCTATTCTATTTTCTCCCTCTTTTCTTCCTTGGTGTGGTCGGCCCTTCTCCTTTTCTCTCTTCCTCTTGTGTGGCCTAAATCCTTTATCTCTTGGAGCTTGGAGGAGGTGGCCGGATCTAGCTTGAGGAAGAAGGAGAGAAAGTTTGCGTCCCTTGGAGCTTGGTTGGTGAAAAAAGTTCTTCATCCTTTAGAAGATATGCTTGGCCGAAACTTGAAGGAAGGAAGAAGAAGGTGCCTTGGTGGTTCTCGTCTCGAAAGATCGTTGCCCACACAACGTCCGAGATTAGAAGAGGAATACGGTAGAAGATCAAGAGGTCATTATCTACTAAGTACGGTATAACTAATATTGTTTTCCGCATCATGTTAGTTTTATCTCCATGTAAAAATACCAATTACGAGAGACATGCGATTCTAGTATTTCGAATTAGTTTTCGATGTTGTGTTCTTTTGTTTTCCTTTTCCTTGTGATTTGATTGTTCCTTTTGGTTGACCTAAAGTTATTTAAGGAAATTAAATATTAGCTTTCCTTAAAAGGCTTTGTCTAGGCGGTGGTGGTTGTTCCCATATCCAAGAAGGGCATGTGCCTCGCCATGTAGTCCTGGAAGCTAATTTTGGAAATTAATATTTAATGGAATTAATAACCTAGGTGATTTGGATCGAACGTGTTAAGTTCCGCAGGAGATCCAAGTCTAAACCTAAAAGAACAAATAAATTAAACTTAGGATCAAACGTGTTAAATTCCGCAGGCGATCCAAGTTTAATTTAAAAGAACACATGGTTGCTAGGAAAATGTTCAGACCTTTGTATAAAATTTTGTACAGTGAAACTGATAGGTTTTCCGAGTAGCAACCAACAATCACAGAAACTTACAGAACTTTAATTTTTCATAAAAATAAAAATAAAAATAAGTACATGTTCTCACGTGACTCTGATACCAAAGTTGAGATTTTCGAGCCACAAAACCTGCTTTTACGTTGCGGAAACCCCGAAATCTCATACCACCGGATCCGTGCAAATATTAAAATTTTACATGTACAAGTTTTCTAATCCTAGATCTACTTTAGAACTACATGTTTAGGAGTTTATACCTTTGATGCAAAGCCCTTCGCTTATCCCGCTCGTCCAAGGTTTGCCGGATCTCAAGGGTGTCAAGTGAACACCCCTCTATGTGTATCCACATGAACAATAGGTGGAGAAGAAACCTTAGAGTGTGCTATCACCCTTGAAGGTTTCGGCCAAGGTGGAGGAGAGGGAGAGAAGAAGAAAACAAGGAGGAAGAAGATGAAGCCTTGAATGAGTTCTCACAATTGTAACTCATAGAGTAATGTGGCTGGCCACTTTAGAGGTTTTTAAACCTCCATGGGATACCAAGAGTCACAACTCTTGATCTCCCTCATGAGGAGGCACACACATAAGCCAATCTTGATGATGTGGAACATCATCATTGGCCCACCTTATGCCAACTCACAAATGAGGTGGCAAATGGTCAAGTCAAGGTCAAGTCAAACTTGACCTTTCATCTTCCCTTCTCAAGTCAAGTGACTTGACCTTTCATCTTCCCTTCTCAAGTCAAGTCAAACTTGACCTCTTCTCTCCCATGGTTGATCAAATCTAACAATTTGATTCAAGCCAATTTAATTTAATGAATCTATATTCATTGAATTAAATTGATTCAATGAATCCAAGTCCAAATTAGACTCATTGAACACATGAATCAAATTGATTCCAACTCAATTAATCTAGTTTGGATTACTCTTAATCCAATTTGGTTCATCACATGAACTTAATCCTCTTGGTTCATCATATGAACCCATTCTCCATCTAATTGCCCTTTGTGTGTGATCCTATAGGTTCTTGTAACGTTGGCAATGCTCCTAAACCCATTTAGAAGCATAAGTAATGAGCGGTATCTAGCAACACATCATTACTACCCAAGTTACAAGAATGTTGAGATCCAACATCACCTTGTGACTACTAATTGTGACTCTTTACAATATATGACAAGTGTCCTTCTATCCTTGACATCTAGATTGATCAATTTGACGCATAGACGGTGTCATCCTCTAATCAATCTAAATCTTGAACTCTAAGTAGACTCACTCTAATCAAATGAGATCAATATCTCATATTGACTCATTTGGGCATGGCCATGCACTTAGTGGTCTCACTCTATCAAGAATAACGATGTTACTCCCGTTATATAGGAGAGATAGATCCCATCTACATCACTCACATCCCTCCACATAATTTGTTACATACCCAGTAATCGCCTTTATAGTCCACCCAGTTACGGGTGACGTTTGACGAACCCAAAGTATGCAGCTTCTTATATAGGGAACCGTGGTGACTTCAGGTGCAAGGACTGATAGTCATACTAATAGCCACATGAGAAAGTATATGACACTCATATAATGATCCATGATACTTTTTCATGGCGAGTCATTCAGTATACATTCTCCAATGCATACCCATGTGTCAACTTGATATCTCTATATCCATGACTTGTGAGATCAAGTCATCGAGTTGACCTCCATGCTAGTCTCGTTGCATTAACATTGTTCCTGAATGTTAATACTTGACTAGGAATGATTAAGAGTAATGTTCTTTATATCATCTCACTATCGATTCAACCAATCGATTGATATAGATAAGAACCTTCTACTCAAGGACGTTATTATACTTAGTTATTTGGCACCAATACAAGTAAGTATAATAACCAAAACAAATGTCTTTATATACATAGGAATATAATACAATGAGTCCATACAACAATCATCATATGATTGCCTCTAGGGCTCTAACTAACAACAATCTCATGTGATGCCGTGACGACAGCGGCCGCTCGCGTGCCATTTTACGAGGGGTTCAATGATTTGACTTTGATGCAGAGAGCGAGTCAGCCTTTGCGACAGACTATCTAGTCGGCCGAACTGGCGACTCCTTCGACAAGACTTGAAGGGGAGGCTTGTGATGCAGATATACATTTGGATTCAAAGGGGATTTGGAGAGAAGAAAGGGTCATTTAGGTCTTTCCTTATGTTAAGGGTTTGAGGGCATTTAAGGGGGAATGTTCACAGGGAGGAGGCGGAGGAAGAGTTTTTGGTTCATCGCCGTCTCCAAGCACAAAAGGCGCTTGGTGTTCTTCGGGTCACGACCGCCGCGAAACAGGAGGGGGGAGGGGGGCTTTTTGTGTGCGAAGGCGGCCGACTCCTCTACTGCCCCTCACAGCGCCACCGACTCCTCTACTGCCCCTCACAGCACCGCAGACTCCTCTACTGCCCCTCACGGCGCCGGAAACTCTTCTACTGCTCCTCACAGCGCCAGCGACTCCTCTACTGCTCCTCACACTGCCAGTAAAATCCACCTACTCCTCCGGTCGCCGACCACTACCGCCAAGTCCAGCGATCACCACTGAGTCCAGCAGTCACCATCGCCAGGCCCAGTAGCCACCACCGCCGCCTATAGCGGCTGTAGCCACCCCTTACAGTGCCCCCGCCACCTACAATGACCGTTGCCACCACTACCATCGCATCCGCCGCCAACGGCAGTCACCGCCGCCTATAGCGGCTGTCGCCGCCCATAGCGGCTGTCGCCGCCCCCGCCAACTCCAGTGTCCGATGCCCCCTCCAACCGTCGCCCGAGGGGTTATGCTTCATACTATTTATTTGATTCGGCCTTCGAGTCGAGAGGGTGTTCGACCTTCTTGCCACTATTGTATTCCGGCCTTCGTGCCCCTATTCCGGCCTGTGAGCCGATGCTATGATTAGACCGCTCGTCGTCTTATAGATCCATGTTGCGTCCGTCTTGGAGTCGCAAGAGCTAGTTACTCATCTGGTGGACGTCTATCTACTCCTCACGACCGCGGCGACTCGATCAGCACCGCAACCAGCTCATCCATCCATCCGAGGACGCCCCCAGGGGCCAGGGTACGTCGCCGTATTCATTTGGTATTTATTTTATTGTGCTGTTATTATGCGGATGTTTATATATTCGTGGGACTCGCCTCAAGCATCAGGGGTACTAGAGACCGGGGCGATCCGACCACTGGCTACAAGTACTATTGACCAGAGGACTCCGGGCGACTTGGCCAACACAGGAGATAGCTCATCAGTCGGATCATGGGGATACGGTCAACCTTCCAGACACGTCATACGACTGGTCCGTCTTCTCAGCTTCTCGACAGGATCAGCAGCGTTACTCTAAAAGGGGAACGAAAAATTTTGAGAACTTTGGGAATTTGAAAATTTTGGAAGACCTTATGGAACATATGAAATAATTTTAAATTTTGCACGGTATTGCATGTGAGAAAAAAATTAAGGATATTGGGCATCATAGTTTGGAGGAATGAGGGTATTTTGAGGAGATATATTTTCTCCTGCATTTGAAGAATTAAAAGATTTGTAAATGAAGTATTAAAATTTCCATCGAATATAAATTGAGAATGAAAGGATGAAAGAAATGGAGAATGAAATGATGAATGGAAAAATAAGAATTCATAAGGTATTTATAGAATTTTTTTAATTAAAAAATGAATTCTATACAAACAATAACTATAGAATTAGCAGTTGTCTCTTCTCAACTTCTCTTTCTCTTTCAACATTACTCATATTCAATATTTTTTTAATACAAATATTTGCGATGCCGCTCCGTCAATGAAGCGTCAATGAAGGGACGAACCTCCCTCCCACTCATCACCAGTGGGAGCTCCTTCTTCCACTGGAGATGCTGAGAGATGTTGGATTTCTAGGTCATTCATCGTATGCACTTTTTGATTTATCCTGACGGTCGGTAGAAAATTTTCGTAGGATTGGACCGATGACTCAGGCTTATCAGCCTGGTTAATTTTTTTTTCTTTCACGTTTTTATAAAATAATAGTAATAAAGTACCATCAAAAGAAATAGCAGCTCTAAGAATTGAAATTTCAAATTCATTTTTATAATAAAATATAAAAATATATATACATTATTTCACAAAAATTAATTTAAGAAAGGAATAACTATTCCTGCAATCCCAGATCCATCTTATTTGGAATATAAATAAAGGTATTATCGAAGGTTCGTTCAACTAGTTGATGGTTTAGGTCAGCAAATATATGACACAATCAACCTTAACAAATCGCAAAACTAGTCAGTCTAGTCGCTATTTGCAACGAAACAATGTTGGGCGCAAACTTTCCAGTCAACCTACAATAATATTCACTTCAACCAGGAATGCTTTAGAACATAATTAGGGATACATGGGCATATCTAGGAGAAATTGGTTCGAATAGAATTTACAATGGGGATGACGCGCCATTTTAGCAGCTTCTGCTTTCATGCACTCGACAACCAACACTAATACACGAATAATACAATACAAGTTTGCTCGTAAGCTGACCAAACTCGGTAACTTGCCAAAGGCAATATCGACAGCAAAACAAACTCAGAGAGACACATGAAGAATGGAATCATCAGGCAAAGGACTTAATTTGTATATGCGCAAATAGTTAGGTATAGGTTCTCCCTTTCTACTGAAAACCTCCGGTTACAAGAGAAAAAGCATGAAGTCTGAAAAATTAGAACTCCGAAAGTAAAATGTTTAGATTTTTTTTTACCTTTGATGCCTAGAGATTGAGTCAGACACTACAGAAACTAGCGTATTGAGAAGTTGGAAAGAAAAATAAAAGAAAAGATCAAGATGGCCAGCTTAAGTAAACTCCAATTTATCCATCAAGCAGCGTGTGTAAAGAACAAAATTCTATAAGGAAACAACTAGCTTTTCTAACCAAACATTTCATCTACCCCCACAGAATCTGAGCTAGACACCCGAAATTCCAACACGGATACACCAAGATATATATCTATACTCCTATGGGTCATGTGTAAGAACTTTGAAAAATATTTATTGGGATAATCATATCTGAGTTGATAACTGTCAGTTGACAGTTGTCTAGCTGCTTTAGAACTCAATTGAGAATAACCCAAAAAATCAAATTTAAAAGAATGAAGTCAAAGTAAGAACGGAAACTTGTGATCGTTGAAAGAGACAAATTGCAGCTAATATAAATTATGAACACTGAAAACAAGGATATATATCTTTCAAAAAAAAAAAAAAAAAACAATTGCAAGACTTGTAAAACTAAGAAAAGGAACAAGCCGAAAAAGTTATCTTGTTCTTCCTCTCTTAAAAATATGACAGCAACATCAAATATTTATATGACCTGTTTTACCCAAAAACTAAATAAAAAGTTAACCTAATACAAATAGAAAATTACCAAAAAAACCGAAAACTTACTTTATTTTTTTCAACATAGCCTCCCTTAAACTAAGTTTGCAACATTCTCCATGCCAAGCATTTACTTCAATTTCATAAGAGTCTTCATCTTCAATCCCTTGGTAAAAATATCTGCCACTTGATCTTCACTCTTGCAATAGTTAACTGCAATCTCATTCTCACGAACCAAGTCACGAATGAAGTGGTACTTGATATCAATGTGTTTACTACGACCATGAAAAACTGGATTCTTAGTCAACTCAATAGTTGATTTGTTATCGCAAAATACCATGGTCGAGTCATCTTGCTTATGTTGAAGAAATCCAAGCATCCTCCTTAACCAAACTGCTTGGGTAGCACAGTTTGATGCCGCAATGTACTCCGCCTCAGCTGTCGACAAAGCAATAACTAGTTGTTTCTTTGAACTCCAAGAAAACACACCAGAACCAATGAAAAAAGCATATCCAGAAGTGCTCTTTCTCTCAACTGTATCACCAACCCAATCACTATCAGTGTATCCAAGAAGTTCAATAGACTGACCTTTTGAATACAAAATACCATCTCCTTGAGTGCCTTTGATGTACCTCAAGATCCTCTTGGCTGCCTATAGTGTGACTGTTGAGGATTCTCCATAAATCTGCAGATGAATCCAACACTAAAATTGATGTCAGGCCTTGTCGACGTCAAATACCTTAAACTCCCAACCAAGCTCTTAAAATAGGTAGAATTCATAACACCACCATCGCCATCTTTAGTCAACCTCAACCTTTCTTCAGCCGGAGTTATAATCGAATTAGCACTATCCATCTTAAATTTCTTCAAGATATCACCCGCATACTTTCTTTGAGAAATAAAGATACTATGATCTGATTGTGCAACTTCAATCCCAAGAAAATATGATATGAGACCCAAATCCATCATCTCAAACTGTCTAATCATTACCTCCCTAAAGTCTGCCATCATCTTTTGATTATTCTTAGTGTAAATCAAATCATCAACATATAGGCAAACAATAAGAACATCACCAGCTGAAGAGGACTTCACATATAAAGTATGCTCATACGGACACCTTTGAAAACCACTTTCAACAAAGAAGGTGTCAATGCGCGTGTGCCACGCTCTTGGAGCTTGTTTCAACCCATAGGAAGCTCTCTTCAACCTATACACCATATCTTCTTGGCCTTTTCTAAGAAATCCAGGAGGTTGCTCCACATACACTTCTTTTCAAGTACTCCATTCAGAAAGGTAGACTGTACATCCATTTGAAATATATTCCAACAATTTTGAGCCGCAAGAAATCACCATACGAATAGTATCAAGACGAGCAATAGGAGCAAATACCTCAAAATAATCAATGCTAGGTTTCTACTTGTAGCCTTTCACTACCAACCTTGCCTTGTATCTATCAACTTCTCCACTGGGCTTGTACTTAGTCTTATAAACCCATTTGACACCTATGGGCTTCTTCCCACTTGGAAGTTTTGTGAGCTCCCAAGTGTTATTCTTCTCAATGGCATGAATTTCTTCACGCATTGCTTTCACCCAACGATCATAAGCAACAACATCTTTAAAGTCAACAGGATCACAATTTGCAAACAAAGTAAAATTCACAACATCTTCGTCAGTGAGATGGTCAATCGTATCTCCAACAACATAGTCATTCAAACAAGTAGGTAATTGTGATTCCCTTCGCGGACGACCACCAGAAGTAGAAGAATCACTAAATGATTGTTGAGTTTGCTCTTCTCTCTCATCAACTCCATCCATATACATCGGCGCCCGTGGTTGTGGTGACTCAGGCTCTTCTTTTTTCCAATCCCATACTCCTTGCTCATCAAAAGTCACATCCCTACTAATGATTGCCTTCCCAGTGTCTGGATTGAACAACTTGTACCCCTTTGTTTCACTACTATAGCCAATAAAGATGCATTTATTTGCTTTATCATCCAACTTCTTCTGGATTGCATCTGGGACATGGGCATAAGCAACACAACCAAATACCTTAAGATGAGAGATATTTGGCTTCTTACCGGACCACAACTCATAAGGAGTGTTTTTCTGAATGCTCCTTGATGGACATCGATTCAAAACATGAACAACACAAGAAACAACTTCAGCCCAAAACTCCTTTGGCATACTCTTTGCTTTCATCATAGATCTCACTATATCCATCACATTATTCTTCCTCTCCGCAACACCATTCTACTGAGGAGTGTACCTGGCTGTCATCTGATGCTTGATTCCATAGTTAGCCAAAAAATCATCACATGCCGTATATTTAGTGCCTCTGTCAGTCCTCAAAGTCTTAATCATTTAACCGCTTTGCTTCTCAACATAGGACTTAAAACTCTTGAAGACTTCACAAGCATCAGATTTATATTTCAAAAAAATACACTCATGTCTTCCGACTAAAATCATCAATAAAAGTAATGAAAAACTTGTTACCTCCACGAGAAGGAACCTCAACTGAACACAAATATGAGTGTATGAGCTCCAATGGTTGTCTTGCTCTCTAAGCATTACCTATTGGAAAGGAATCCTTGTGCTTCTTCCCCAAAATACATGCTTCACAATGTGTAGTGGTAAAATCAAGTAATGGTAATCCAGACACCATATTATTTCTAGCAATAAACTTTAGACCTCCAAAATGAAAGTGAGATGATCTCACTTGGTTACTAGGATTCATAAACTCTAATACTTAAGCCTGGAGGTTTAGAGTTCGAATCCTGGGGGAGGCAAAAATCCACTGACCAGGGGTGGAAAGTCCTAGTGAGTAACGACACGGCCGACGGTCGACGACCCGAGGGTCGCCAGATGGGCCGCCAAATGGGTGGGGTCGTTAAGTGTCCAAATCTCATATTCCATAACCAAGTCTCATCGAAGCCAGTAGTGCTATAACAAGACAAATCATCATAACTAAGAGTAATAGGAAACAACTGACAATTGTTCATATCTACCTTAGCTATTAGCCCCAATCGTTCATCACGAATTGTACAAACACCATGTCTAAAATTAAGATCATAATTTTTCTCTTGCAACTGATCAAGACTCAACAAATTATGATGAAGATTATGCACATAATAAACACCACCAATGGAACTCTTCTTCTCATTTTTCAAAGTAATGAGAATACTACCTTTACCTATCACAGGAACAGCTTGATTATTACCAAACTTCACAGTGCTTCGAAAAGATTCATCGAGATAAATTTTTTTTCCTTTTTTCCACACATATGATTACTAGAGCCAGAATCAAGATACCAAATAGAATTTTTATTTTCCTCAGCAACACTAGCAGAAAGTAAAATTATTTTATGGTTATCATCACTAGTTTCAGCAACTTGAGAATGCCCATTTTTATTCTCAACCTTTACACTCCAACAATCCTTTTTATAATGACCCAACTTTCCACAATTATAACAACGAACCTCATGTTTTTGAAATTGTAGACTATAATTGGAATTGTTAGGATTACCTCTTTGCTGAAATTGGAAATTACCTTTACAATGACCTTGGTAATTCCCACGGCCACCACACCCATGAACTCTAAAATTCTGACCACGAGCATGTGAATCACGACCACCATTATTGGATTGTCCCTGTCCATTGCCTTTTGGAGTCAAGGCTTGCAACACCTTTTCTGTTGAATCCTTTTCTGTTGAATTCTCCATCTTTCATTAATCCTGCTTTCATGTAAAATCAACGAACCATGCAACTCTTCAATGGACATCTTCGAAAAATCTTTCGTCTCTTGCAATACAACCACAATATAATCAAACTTCAAAGGCAAACTGTTCAAAACTTTTTCAACAAACATCTCATCTTCAACCTCATAGGCATTGAGTTACATCTCATTTTTATCTCCATTAAATGAGAAAAATAAGCCTCAATTGTCTTTGTCTTCTCTATCATACATCATTAAAATTTTCTCTTAAATGCCATCAAGTTATTCCTTTGGTCTCTGTCAATACTTCGATATGTTTTGTCCAAATTATCCCATGCCTATTTTGTAGTTTTAGTGGAAATTTTGACAAACACAGACATATCGATTGCCTGGTGTATCTAAGATAAAGCCAAACTATCACGACTCTGGTCATCATCATCTGCATCTTTCCCTAACTCTTCATTCAAATACTTCAATAATTTGTATGCTGTAAGATGTGTCTCCAACTGAAGCTTCCAATAATAATATAATTATATTTTCTCGTTAATTTGGGAACCGAATAGAGAATACTTCTATTTGCCATGATCAATAATAGTCGGGCTCTGATACCACTTATAGAACTCAACTGAGAATAACCCAAAAAATCAAAATTAAAAGAATGAAGCCAAAGTAAGAACGGAAACTTGCGATCGTTGAAAGAGACAAATTGCAGCTAATATAGATTATGAACACTGGAAACAAGTATGTATATCTTTCAAAAAAAAAAAATAATTGCAAGACTGGTAAAACTAAGAAAAGGAACCAGCCGAAAAAGCTATCTTTTTCTCCATCTCTCTTAAAAATATGACGACAACATCAAATATTTATATGACCTATTTTACCCAAAAACTAAATAAAAAGTTAACCTAATACAAATAAGAAATTACCAAAAAACCCAAAACTTAGTTTATTTTTTTCAACATTTACTAAAGACATTAGCAATTAGGCAATAACTTTCAAAGTCACCTAGCATAACAAGCATGTAATGCAATTGGGGAAAAAAAGCTTGGAAAGGTACTTCAGCATAACCAATAAAATATTTCTAACTTCTTGCTATAGTCACTATTTGTATCCTTGTTTCCAGTTCTTTTGGGAAAATCTTGGCGATTAACAGGAGAAAAAAGAATGGAAAAAAAGACAAGTCTTTGCATCAATCATTTTTCCTAAAAAAAGGTTTGCATTTGGGGCCAACTTGTTCAGTTGCTTTACTAAAGACATTAACAATTAACTGGCAGATTTTGAAGAATCTTAAGATAACAAGTGCCGTAATGCAAATGGAGATTTTTTTTTTTGAAAAAACCCTTTTGCATAACAAACAAAATCTTTGTTTACTTTTTGCTATACTCACTATTGGGAACAAAGGGAGAAAGTCTGTGTCAATCCTAGCATCCAACAAGTTCATTTTTCTTAATGGAGAAGAGGTTATAAAAACCTAGAATATTTGGATAGACCTAAGAGAGAAATTCTCATGATGACACACAGACGAAAGATCATGAACACAAGACTGTCTAACAAACTCACCTGCAACAGAAGTTTCCATCCAAGCTCCTTCAGATGAACATTTCTATCTATTTCAAGCATAGCACACATGGTGACATCTGCTGCACTTCCCTGTTAATTGATTTCAGTACATAAGCTGTGAAACTTGAAAATACAGAGAATTAACTTATATAACAACAACAGCACCAACACCCATCAGCTCGGTTATGATGAGAAAGAACACTAAGGAAACCATGATACGGAGGCGATCAAGATGTTTAAAGCTTCAAAGAAGAATAATGTAAAAATCAAGTTGAAATAGAAAAATAATCAGCATTTTACCGAACCACATAAGCATATTTAAGTATTATCCAAATCACGTACCCAACTTTCATAATACCCAAATAAAATACTATATTTTTGAAATACCCCTCTTTTTATGTAGGTCCATTCCGAATTATTTTAAACATTCAGTATTATCCATTCCGACTTTCTGCCTAGGGTTACCACCCCCTAAGACCTAGGGTTACCACCCCCTAGAATTTCCCTCAGCCTAGGGTTACCACCCCCTAGGATTTCCCTCAGCCTAGGGTTACCACCCCCTACGACCTATGGTTATCACTCCCAAGGGTTTTTCACGGCCTAGGGTTATCACCCCCTAGGACCTAAGATTACTGTCTCTTAGGTTTTTATCACCTAGGGTTACCACCCCCTAGGACCTAAGATTACCATCCCTTAGGGTTTCTACCACCTAGGGTTACCACCCCCTAGGACCTAAGGTTACCCCCCTTAGGGTTTCCATCACCTAGGGTTACCACCCCCTTGGACTTAGGGTTACCACCCCCTAGGGTTTTCCACCTGCCTAACCGCAGTTAGGACTTTTGCTTAAGATAACTTAGGACTTTCCTACAAACTCAATAAACCTTGTTAGATAATAAGACAACTTAACTTTGAACCCTTTGCCAGTATCAAAACTCAAGTTCGATCGTCGGATGCTTCCTGCACCAACAGATTGCTCTCATTTTCCTAAGAAAATGTCAAAATCCCAACTTGACATTTCTTTAGTTTTTCTTATTTGTGCCAATTTTAATTAATCTAATTCTTTAAATTTTGTCATATTTTACTCTTCCAAAGAATAAGCATTTAAACTTTTTCATTTTCAAGGAGTACAACTACCTTGAAAATTTCCTCTAAGTGCCAACTTCACCAAGGTTGGGTTAACTACCCCTCCAATTGGAGTTGACACTCTCTTAACCCATCTAGGGTGTAGAAAATACACTCCTAGGAACCCAAAATCAATGGGTTCTCCTTGGATGTTCTAGGTATTCACTAGGGTTGACTTCTCTAGATACCTTCCTAATGACCTTTCTAGGTTTCTTAGAAGCCTTGGTCACACTTGACTCACTTAGGTCAATTCTAGGGATAGCTTCCCTTGTGACATTCTTGGTGACTTTCTTTGACTTCTTAGAAGTCTTAGTCACATTGGTCTTTTCAAGGTTAATTCTAGGGATGACCTCCCGTGTAACCTTGGTTTGACCCCTAGACTTAGGGTTAGTTCCATAGCTATATGGAACCTTATGATAAGAAGGGACATCCTTCTTGGTTTTGGGCCTGCATCCTAAATATCTATGGCCATTGGATGACTCTCACATTCCTAAACCTAGGTTTTTATTCTTGGACCCTTGTTCTTCATGTGTGATTTTTCTAAGAGTTCTCTTTAATTTATCAAGTCTTGACCTTAAGACTTGATTTTCCTTCCATAACTTCTCAACCTTAGATTTTTCATTAAAATCATGATTTTTATTTTTCTGAGGCATGTACCTAAAATCCTTAGAGTTATTGCCTAAGTTATTTTTTACCTTCCTAACCTTAGGTTGAGTTATCTTAGCATGATATGCTACATATTTCTCCTCAATCCTATCATGCTTTTTATTCTCATGATAAATAGAATTGAAATGATATAAATTATTTCTAGCATGCTTTTTACCATGACTTAAAGGAATTGACTCAATAAATGATACCTTGGATTTGCTCTTGAGAGCTCCCCTTTGACTTGTGCTTCTCCTTTAAGGTTGGTCCGTTTCTTCCCTTTTGGATATTGGCTCCTATAATGTCCTCTTTGACTGCAAGAAAAGCACACAATGTGCTCCTTGCCTTTTTGTTCCATGGGACCGACTTTCTTGGGCTTCTCCTTGCCCTTTAGTGCCACTTGACCCTTTTTCTTTGTCAATTTATGACACTTGCTCTTGTAATGCCCACTTTCCCTACACTCAAAGTAAATAATGTGACTTTTATTTTTATAAATTAAAATAGTTATACCTTCTTTGCTTGTAGGGGTGGCACATGATCCTCCATTTAAATTTTCTTAGTTTTTGGAGGTGACACCATCTTCTACTTTATTTGACTTGAATGTGCAAGCTTCTTCTTGCTCCGGTGTCAATGAATGACATTCCCTCTCAATCCTAGAGGTGGAGGCCTCTTTATCATTCTCTTGCACATGAAACAAAGAGTATGCTCCCTCTTTGCCTTTTTCGTTGCACTCCATTGAGGATGAGACTTCTTGATCTTCTTCTTCCGATGTTGAGAATCTCTCAACTTCGGACTCCTCTTCTTCTTGATCTAATGAGTTGCTCTCTTTGGATTTGTCTTGATTTGGTGTAGTGGAGGGGGCCTCATGAATCTTTGCCAACTTGTTCCAAAGTTCCTTGACATCTTCAAATTCTCCTATCTTATTCAAAATGTTACTAGGCAATAAATTGGCCAAAAGCTTGATCATTTTATCATTGGTCTCACATATTTGGATTTGCTTTTGACTCCATTTGCTCCTTTTGATGCTCTTGCCCTTGTCGTTTGTTGGAGCTTGAAATCCTTCCATTAGAGCAAACCATTGCTCTATCTCCATCATGAAGAAGTTTTCGATTCTTGATTTTCAAGAATCGAAGCTCGTTAATGTGAATGGTGGAGGCACCTTGTGTCGAATCCTAGTCCATCTTGGAAATCCATCTTGAAGTTAAGCTCTCTTGATAAAGTCTTGACTTTGTTGACTTTTTAGGGCTTTAACTTCTTCTTCTTCCTCTACCTCGTTGCCCTTCCGGTGACGAGTCCGGTGAAAAGCGGCATTGCTTTGATACCACTTGTTGGGTCATTTCTGAGCTAGAGGGGGAGGAGGGTGAATAGTTTCTCGTGCTTCGATAATGATGATTTGCAGTGGAATACTCGAAGCAAACTCTCCCATGCTAACAATATGGATTTATTTGGTATCCACCTCAAGAAGAGGTGACTAATATAAGGATCTGACCCTCACACACATCCACTATCAAATAAACTCCTTCTTGATAACTACCAGAGGTGGAGAAACCTCGTACAACACCACTCAACAAGAATACAACTCACGCAAGAAGAAAATACAATAATACAAAAAGAAAACCTCTTCTTGCTTGCTCTCTTTTTGATGAAGATGCCTCTGGACTAGTTGGAAAGTGCAGCAACACTTCTCTTCCAAGCTCGAAGTTCGGCGATGAGTAGCGAAAAAGAATGTGGAGGCAGTCGTAGTGAAACAGTGCACGTGAAGCCTTTTTATTGCGTGCACAACGGCTAGTTTTCAAGATTAATCAACTAGCCTAATCGATTAAGCCTTCCTAATCGATTAGCCCAATCGATTAGAAAGCTTTCTGTTTGCACGAGAACCCGCCGTAAGCGATTAAGCTTCCCTACTTAATTGGTTACCAAACTCTCTGTGCGTTTGCGAAATCAAAGCTTAATCGATTGCCATAATCGATTAAGCATTAGTAATCGATTAACCTAATCGATTACAAACCTTTTTGTGCACTCGCGAACTTTGCTTAATCGATTGCCCTAATCGATTAAGCTTCGGTAATCGACTAACCTAGTCAATTACTAAACCCTAACTTTCAAACCGAAGTCTAGGGTTCCCTTACCCAACATCCGATCAATCTTGACCTATTGGGACTCCTCATTTCCTAGCATCTGGTCAATCTTGTCCTGCTGGAACTTCTTCACCAAGTATTTGGTCAATCATTTGACCCACTTAGACTTTCCATCTCATGGCAAGTGTTAGGTCAACCTTAACCCACTTGGACTTTCCAACACCAGATGTCCGGTCAACCTTGACCCACCTGGACCTCCACATGTCTGGCTTTACTCACCAGGACTTTCCTTCTGCTTAGCTTCACTCACTACGGCTTTAACCTAGCTTCACTCACCAGGATTTCCTTCTACCTAGCTTCACTCACTAGGACTTTCACTTCTGCCTAGCTTCACTCACTAGGGATTTCACCTAGCTTCACTCACCAAGATTTCGTTCTTCCTAGCTTCACTCACTAGAGATTTCCTTTTACCTAGCTTCACTCACTAGGGCTTTTACTTGACTTTACTCACCAGGATTCTTCTTCTTCTTCCAACCTTCCTGTTGGACTTCCCAGTCAAGTATTTGATCAATCTTGACCTACTTGACTCTCCTTCACATTAAACTAGTCAAACATTGACTAAAAGAGAATTGCACCAACAATCTCCCAAATGGACGATTGCACCTACAATCTCCATACATTGTCAAACATCAAAACTCAAGCTTGAGTCAACTCAAGCTTAGTTAAACAAGTCAATCTTGACCTAGAAAAATTGCACCAACACAAAAAATAAAATACATTATCTAAACCAAATAACTCAACCTCAATCTCAAAAATAAAATCCTCTAACCTAAAATCAGTAAAGTCGAACAAAATAATAACTAAACCTAAATTAAATAAAAACAAAATTAATCTAAACTCAGACTATAACTAAGTCTATTATAACTATAAAGTAAATTGATATAAACCCAAAACATAAAACCCAAGTCCAATAATTCAGAGGGGACTCTAAACTAGTTGACACCTCTAAAATCAATAACTTACCTGGGTGGGTAATTAGGACTAGTTTAAATAGGGACAAAAGTTTAACTTGCTAAACAGTACTGGTGAAGTTTTGGATGATAGTAGGTTAGGAAAACTCTATCTATGCATGTCTAGGAAGATATGACTTCGACCTGGTGCATTTGACTAATTAGTGGAACTAACCGAAAATACCTCTTATGAATCCTAACTAGTTAGACCAGAGTTTTGTATTAAGTTCAGTGGATAGAATTATTTGAAAAATTTTAAATGTGTGGTTACTCTAGTGATGTCCAAGTGACTCACCACAACTTAGAAGTTTATTCAAAGAACGCATGTTTGTTGAACCCAAAGTTAAACTTGAATCAAACACAAAGTTAAACTAAATCCTGAAATTCAACTTAACTCATCTCACAAAATTATAGGATTCCCTGATTGAAAATGTAAATCGGGTGAGATGACTAAGAATTTAAATTAAATCAATTCAAATTAATTTCTTAACTTAATCAATTCTCAAATTAACTAATTTTTAACTTAAATTAAT
The DNA here is from genome assembly GCF_018446385.1 of Zingiber officinale. NCBI lineage: Eukaryota > Viridiplantae > Streptophyta > Magnoliopsida > Zingiberales > Zingiberaceae > Zingiber > Zingiber officinale. The sequence continues at coordinate 114,968,038 of NC_055997.1, forward strand.
CAATTCTCAAATTAATTAATTTAAAACTCAAATTAACTTTTAAATAACTTAATCATTTTTTAACTTAAATTATCGACATAAATTAATTTTTAAGCAACTTAATTCAAATCATTGGTCTTGAACAATCTAATTTTAAAAAAATCGCCACTAAAGGTGCCTCCAATACTACTGGAGGCACCATCGGAAGGGTAGAAAATTTTCCACCCTAATCGACTGAAGGTGCCTTCAATCGGTTGAAGGTACGCTCCATAACACATGGAAAGCGCCTTCCATTGAGCTGAAGGAGCCTTCAATCCAACTTTTTCTAGGGAACAGAGCTCAACTCTGTTCACAATTTCACTCATGGCAAGGCACCTTCCTGTGACTGATTTCCACGTTTTCTCAAGTTTTTTACATCCAACCCTCAACAATGCCTCCTAGGTATACTCTAACTTAATCTATCTAGTTAATATTTAGCTGTTTGGATGTTTCCTTTGAAAATATGTGTATACTATGATACTTTAAGAAACGATAAAATGTTGCTCCTACTTCGAGCAGCACCCCATCTACTGATGCTAGATTTCCCACTATGTGACTTAGGCTAGACTTTCTACAGCATGCATACATTACACTTAAGTCTAGGTTTCTGGGTAGGACCTTTTTTACCTAGTACTGCGCTCCTATTATCGAGATTGTCGATTATTATCAGCTGGATAAATTAGTTTACTGTAGTCATCCAGTAAACTTAGATTTATGTGCCCAATTTTATAATAATCTAGTTAATATTGATGACCTGACCTATTCCACTAGAGTTGGTGGGAAGGACTTTCACTTCTCCCCCACTCTATTGTATGATAGCTTAGGACTTAGGAGATATGCTTGTCCATTTTTGTATTACCCTAGTAGGGATTTGCCATTTGACGAACCCTACTCCCATGTTACATTGGATACTATCCATATGTATATTTTTTGGAGGAGAGACTACCTACTGTAACTGACTTTAGGTCACTCTCCCTTAGGGTACAAGACTATGTCCTGTATCAAGTCCTGACCACCTATATTTTGCGGATCACATCTCGCGATATTGCGATGATGCGACCCTCTCATTCCTTCTTCCTATATACCCTTTGCTAGCACCTTGACATCAATATTGTATTACACATATTCCAGAATGTCATTTATGCATCCAGTCTTGTCACTAGCCGTCAGGTTCATATGCCCTATTGTCACATTTTGACATATATTTTTTCGACCATAGGGGTAGATATGACCCAGGGTACGCCCACTTCCCTTAGTGCGTATAATAAGATTGGTCAGCATCAGCTTACGTTAGTACATATAGATATCACTGCTCAGGGGGGGGCTCACTTGGAGAGCGGGGCCACAACCAGATGCTCCAAGGGAGGCCAAGGACGACTTTCCACCTATCATTCTAGCCGAGGGAGAGAAATTGCCGACATTCACTTTGGACATCGTCTGACTCCGACCCAGCCTTCGACCTTGCTATATATCGAGAACCGACTAGCTTGACTCGAGGAGTCTTTTTCACAGCTTCGATAGTCAGTCTCGGACGGATTCAGCATTATTCAGGGAGAGATGACCACCTAATTCTCCTCTCTCTGGAAGGAGATGTCTACCGGATTTCAGCAAATTATTTAGGCTTATTGAGCACCTGAGCAGCCTCCACCTCCATCTGCTGACAATGACCATAGTTGATTATGTCTAGTGCATTGTTATACATTGTATATCTGATTAACTTGATCTACACCTTCAGTTTTTTCTCTCTCTATTTGCTAATTTAGGAATGTGCTTCAAAGACAAGGACTAATATTTAAAAAAAATGATTTGCATCTTCTAGGGAAAATTCCTTTTCTAAAAATTCCCATTTTCATAGAATTTTAAAATTATTTTGACCTTAGAATAGAAAAAATCTATAGAAAGCATGTTCCTATAGATCTAGAAATTGAATATATCACAAACACATTAGGTCTACCTTGGTTGTGCATTCAAAAACTTAAAACGGCGTGAGATGCATAGATAAATTGTTTGGACTTATGATACTTATATCAGTGCATCAACATAAGTCTGGACGAGAAATATCAAACTACAGTGATCAACTTAAGTAATCCATCTAAGTCAAACACTAACTGGATACATTAACTTAACTTGACTAACCAAGTGAACACTGTTATCTTCTGATAGTCAATTAGTAATAAATGGTTAAACATTTTAATGATAAATTTTTAGATGAATATTTTTACATCAGTTTCAGGGGGATATTTGAAAATAATTTCAAAAATATCTTTTGAAAAAAGAATTTTAATTTGAAAATTGTCTTTGAAATTCTTTTTACTTAGAGATTTTTAAAATCTTGTTTAAAATAGTTTGGGAAATGTATCTAAATTCACAAATCTTGTTCAAAATATTTTGAAAATATTTCTAAGTCCTTGATTAACATACTTTACAAATCTTTCTAAATTCTTGGTTAAAAGATTTTCTAAAAATCTTTCGAATTCTTAGGAATTTTTATTTAGAAATTATTGAAAAAGCCTATTTTGATATTGTACTTATTCTTGGAAAATTTACTTAGCAATTTCTTTAAAAGTTTATTTTCAAATAGTTTACCAAAGACATTTTTTGGAAAATCATTTTGAAAAGATTATAAATTTTGGAAACTTTCTCAAAATTAAGTCACAATTATTTTTCAAATTATCTGCTTTGCAAAATGTAAGTTGCAAAATATATTTTAGAAAAACACTCTGAAACTTTTAAGTTTTATTCAAAGGTTATCTTTTTGTTACATAGTCAATATTTCCAAAATTGTTACTTTACTTGAAGAAAATTTTGAAACTACTTTCAAAAGTATTTTGAAACAATATTTTGAAGAGTTAGCTACTCTAGAAACTTTGAACTTATATTGCAAACATTAGCTTTCAAATCCTACTTCAAAATTAAGTTGAAATTATTTTATTACTTTCCCTGAAAGTTTTGTAATTGTTTTGCAAAAATTTTATTTGTAACGCCTCGGCCCGGGCGGGCCCCACCCGGATCGAATCGAGAACGCCACCAGAATTGTCCATCGGGTTGACGACTAGCTCCACAGACCATCGGAGGTCCTTTCAACGTGCTTTGTCCTCACTCGCACGTACCCTGAAAAACTTTCCAGGAGGTCACCCATCCTCAGATTTCTCCAAGCTAAGCACGCTTAACTTTGGAGTTTTTAAGTTTGAGCTTCCAAAAAGGAAGGTGCACCTTGGTGATTTGAATAGTACATCTAACCTTTTAAGCCATACTTAACCAAAATCTTAGAACCGGGGTATTACAATCATCTCCACTTAAAGACACAATATCCTCGTTGTGTAACCATGAATCACACTACAGACAAATCCCAGAATCTCTCTCGCTAGGTGGTGCCCTCGGTGCTCCTGCCATAGCCGCACTCACGGTCACAAGGTCGCTCTGATACCATCTGTAACGCCCCGCCCCGGGCGGGCCCCACCTGGATCGAACCGGGAACTCCACCAGGTTCTTCCAGGGTGCTTTGTCCTCACTCGTATGAACACTGAAAAACTTCCCAGAAGGTCACCCATCCTTAGATTTCTCCAAGCCAAGCACGCTTAATTTTGGAGTTCTTAAGTTTGGGCTTCCGAAAAGGAAGGTGCACCTTGGTGATATAAATAGTACCATCTAACCTTTTAAGCCATACTTAATCAGGATCTCAGAACTGGGGTATTACAATCACCCCCACTTAAAGACACAACGTCCTCGTTGTGTAACCACGAATCATACTACAGACAAATCCCAGAATCTCCCTCGCTAGGTGGTGCCTTGGGTGCTCCTGCCACAGGCGCACTCACAGTCGCAACTTGACTCTGATACCATCTGTAACGCCCCGGCCCGGGCGGGCCCCACCCGGACCGAATCGAGAACGCCACTAGAATTGCCCATCGGGTTGACGACTAGCTCCACAGACCACCAGAGATCCTTTCAGCCTGCTTTGTCCTCACTCACACACACCATGGAAAACTTCCCAGCCTCGGGCGTAACCACGAATCACACCATAGACAAATCCCAAAATCTCCCTCGCTAGGTGGTGCTCTCGGTGTTCCTGCCACAGGCACACTCACGGTCACAAGGTCGCTCTCATACCATCTATAACGCCCCGACCCGAGTGGGCCCCACCCGGACCGAACCGGGAATGCCACCAGAATTGGCCATTGGGTTGACGACTAGCTCCACAGACCAAGTCACCCATCCTTAGATTTCTCCAAGCCAAGCATGTTTAACTTTGGAGTTCTTAAGTTTGGGCTTCCGAAAAGGAAGGTGCACCTTGGTGATATGGATAGTACCATCTAACCTTTTAAGCCATACTTAACCAGAATCTCAGAACTGGGGTATTATATTATTTCTTTCCATGCTTACTTTGTAAGACTTACTACATTTTGTCATTTCTCTACGTATTTTTTGATGAATGTCCAATGGGGAGGGTTAGAGTTTAAGTTAGAAAACCAATAAAATCAGTAGAACCTAACCCTAAAAAATAATCAAGAGAATAAAACTAATTGTCTTATTTTAGACTTCTCTTAATTTTTTTATATATGTTTTGTATATTTTTTTCTAACTTTAACTCAAGTTTTCATTGCATCAAAAATGGGGAGATTGTTAGTGTAGTTTGTACCAACAGTCTAACTCAGGTTTTGATGAATGATAAGTGAGTTAAGTTAGGTATTTTATTGTGATCTAATTTCTTTACCAAGTGTGCAGGAGTTGACGGGTCTGGAGGACCTGACACCTGGATGAAATCTAGCTAGGTTCGCGGGACCCGATAGTCGGTATGAAGACCATATAGGTCAAAGGGCCGACCGAATATCTGGAGAAAATCTAACTAGGTCCGCGAGGCTTGACAACTGGCAAAAGTCCTGTTGGATTTGCGGACATGACAATTGGCATGAAAACCTAGTGGATCAAGAGGCTAGTCGATAAATTGTAAATTGGTAAGTGAAGGTAAGTCACCGGAGGAGAGTGACTCAATGAGGATGCATCCTGGTTGAGGGATACTAGGTGTCAATCCAGTTTAGGTCAATTTTGTATCTCTAAACTGAGATCTTGATTAATTCCTGATCCTGGAAGAATAGGAACTAATTATTACTATTTATTATTACTGTGCTAACTTTGTTTTATAGGTTAAATGTTTTAGTTTTGGACTAATATGTTTTGCAAGACAAAAGGAGCACAAATGGCCTCGGGTGAATCGTACTCGAGATGCCTTCTATGGTATGGAAGGTGCCTTCGCACTGTTCATGAAAAGCGCCTTCCACAAAATAAAATTTAGACTTCATCGAAGATAAGGATCGGGCTGTTCTGGATCAGATTTTTCAAGTTGGAGGCTCCTTCAAGGCTATAAAAGGCACCTTCCACACCCTTTATAAGGGCATCTCGATCAAGCTTCAAAACATAACTTATATACGAGCTTCTATGTGTCTGATTGATGTGCTGACTACTTTGGCTTCCTACTATAACTCTGCTACGATGTTGCTATGCCTGTCTACTACTGAGAAGCTACCCAAACACCAAGCTCAAGCTGATCATCTTCGAAAAAGTGTTTGGTAACATTAATTTTTGTACTTAATTATTATAGAAGGACAAGTGTAGTGTGTTGCATTTGTTCCAACTTTCTTTGTACTCGATCTCCTCTTCTAGTGGTTCCAAAAGAGGTATTTTAGTGGATTACCCATTGATAGGTCCGCGGGACTTGGGTCTTGGAGTAGGAGTCACCGAAGGTTCCGAACTAAGTAAAATCGACTGAGTTTTCTTTGTGCGTTATTTTTCTTTAATCTTTCCACTGCCTAACTCCGTTAAACTCACAACTTTTGAGGAACGTGATTCACCCCCCTCTCATGATCCAACAGTGCATACCGAACATATGTTAGAATAAAAGTTCCTAGATTTTTGTGGGAAAACCCAAGACAGTACACTGTCTACTTCGGATTTGCAATCTTCTTCATACTAGGTGGTGTAACTAGTGGATCAATGCTAATGTTAAGCTTCTTTGATCCATCATTAGCTTCTTGGCTGTCAATAGAGTATGGAGAAGGCTCCATTACCATGGAATAGTAGGGAACATGACCGTGCATAGGGACACAATTAGATCGTGTTTGATTCTGCTTGTATGCTGCATGATATTCTGCTAACAGCAATAGCTTTTCTTCTACCGTAAAGGATGAATAAAGATGAAGAACAAGTACTTGATCATTCTGTGACTCCATGGTTATCTTTTGGAAGGAACGTAGATCATTCAATGAGTTCTTATCACTATAGATGACGATGGTATCAGCTGAAGATATGTTAATGCTGTTAAGACCAAAATAATTTTTGGGCTCCTTCTTATTATGAGTGTGTTAGTCTCCCTGTGTTTAAGATAACAAATGTCCACTAATTAAGTAAGTTACTAACTCACTTAAATAATATCTAGCTCCAAGAGTAGTACCACTCAACTTCATCGTCATGTCGGACTAAGTCCACCCGCAGGGTTTAACATGACAATCCTTTTGAGCTCCTCTTGGGGACATTCTCAACCTAGATCACTAGGACACAGTTTCCTTCTATAATCAACAACACACACTATAAGTGATATCATTTCCCAACTTATTGGGCTTATTGATTTATCGAACTAAATCTCACCCATTGATAAATTAAAGAAATAAATATCAAATATATGTGCTTGTTATTATATTAGGATTAAGAGCACACACTTCCATAATAACTGAGGTCTTTGTTCCTTCATAAAGTCAGTATAAAAGGAACGACCTCTAATGGTCCTACTCAATACACTCTAAGTGTACTAGTGTAATTATATAGTTAAGATAAACTAATACCTAATTACACTACGACCTTCCAATGGTTTGTTCCTTTCTATCTTGGTCGTGAGCTACTGTTTATAATTTATAAGGAACCGATAATATGATCTTATGTGTGTGACACCACACACCATGTTATCTACAATATAAATTAATTGAACAACTACATTTATCATAAATATAGACATTTGACCAATGTGATTCTTATTTCTAGATAAATGTTTATACCAAAAGCTAGGCTTTTAGTATACATCCTAACAATCTCTCACTTATACTAGAAGACTAAGCTGTCATATCTGCTGCCATACATCTGATTCCCAACCCTTCAACATGCCCATCAAAAGCTCTTGCCTTAAGGACCTTAGTGAAAGGATCTATAGGTCATCACCTGATGTAATCTAGGCGGCAACAACTTCTCCTCGTTTATATGATTTCTCGTATTGGGTGGTACTTGTGCTCTATTATGTTTACTTGCCTTATAGACTTATGGTTTCTTCGAGTTTGCTACTGCACCACTATTATTATAATAATTTTTGGGCAAACCAGAAATCATGTCTAAGTCTATCTTGAAGTATCTGAGCCATACAACTTCTATGGCTACCTCAGAGGCTGCCATATACTCAGCTTCTATGGTGGAGTTCGAAAAGCACCTATGCTTATCACTCTTCCATAGTTATGACTTTACCTCCTAAAATAAACACAAAACCCCGAGGTTGACTTACTATTGCCCCTATCCGATTGGAAGTTAAAATCCGTGCAACCCACAGGGACCAAATTAACTGCCTTGTAAGCTAGCATATAATCTCTAGTGCCTCTAAGGTACTTCAATATATGCTTTGCTGCAGTTCAATGTCCTTGTCTAGGGTTACTTTGATATCTGCTAACTATGCCCTTGGCATAACAGATTTCTGATCTTGTGCATAACATACTTTAGGCTTCCGGCAGCCGAAGTATAAAGAACTGTCTTCATTCCCTCTATCTCCTTTGATGTCTACGGAGACATTTCTTTAGATAAAGTTACTCCATGCTAAAAAGGTAAGAAACCTTTTTTGGAGTTTTGCATGCTTAAAACGAGCAAGGATTTTTTTCGATATATGAAGCTTGGGATAAGTACAATATTCTTTTCTTGCGATCCCTTATTACTTTGATCCCAAGAATATAATATATTGATTCTCCCAAGTCCTTCATATCGAATTGTTTGGACAACCATACCCTTACTTCTGACAATATTTTGATATTGTTTCCAACTACCAAAAATATTATCTATGTATAGTACAAGAAATACCACCACGTTTCCATCACACTTTTTGTATACACAAGACTTATCCGGTTACTAAATAAATCCATAGGTCTGGATTACTTTGATAAACCGGATGTTCCAAGACCTTGAAGCTTTGCCTCAGTCCATAGACTGATTTAGCTTGCACACAAGATGCTCTTTGCCCTTTGTAATGAACCCTTCTGGTTGCTTTATATGGATGCTTTCTTTAAGACTTCCATTAAGGAAAGCTGTCTTGACATCCACTTGCCAAAAAGAAACTGGATAGACTTTAGCATGACTACCGATAAAAGGTTTCCCTTTTTTCAACAAGCCTTGCTTTGAAAGTATACACTTTCCCGTCTGTCCTTCCTTTTCTATTGTAGACTTATTTAACACCCAATGACTTTTACACCATCTGGTGGTTCTACAAGCTTCCAGATTTTATTAGAATACAAATATTCTAATTCTATTATTCATTACTCTTTGCCAAGATGTTGCATCTTTATCTTGGAGTGCTTCATCATATGTCCGGGATCAGGCTCATATTCATTTGGGATCAAGTCCAAAGACTCTTCCAAAACATGAATCTCTTAGGTTGCTTGACAACCCTCCCACTACGATGAGGCACTGTCTGTAATTGTGTATCATTTATGATACGTGTTGCAGTTTCTTGTGATATTTCATCTTGTACAGTTGGTACTAGATTAGACATGTCCTTTATTATTTCCTTAAGAACAAATTTACTTATGGGCACGTGGTTTATTACATAGTCATTTTCTAAAAATCGGTCATTGATGCTAACAATGACCTTCTGATTTTTAAGACTATAAACCTACTTTCACTTCTCTAGGATAACCTACAAACAAGTGAATTCCTGTCCAACTTATCATTGTCTCTCTTCAGCATATGTGCTGGACTACCCGAATCCGAATATGCTTCAAAATAGGCTTATGCCTATTCAGCAATTCTATATGAGTAGAGAGTTCTGACTTTGGAATGTACTATGTTCACTTCCGTTTCCAGAGTATATCCTTAAAATGAATTTGGTAATTTTCCAAATAACTCATCATCAATCTACTTATTTCCATAAGAGTCCTATACCTTCCTTTTTCTACACCATTCTGTAGGGGTGTACCAGGTGCAGTTAGTTGGGATTGAATCCCTACTTCTGATAAGTGACTTCTAAATTCTCCCAAGAGGTACTTGCCACTATGATCTCACCGTAGTGTCTTGATACTTTTACTTTGACGTTTCTCCACATCAACCTCGTACTCTTTGAACTAATCAAAGCACTTAGACTTGCGGCACATCAAGTAAATGTATCCGTATCTCAAATAGTTGTCTATAAAATAGACGAAATATTTGAAACAACCTCTTGCCTGGATAGTCAAAAGTCTTCACAAATCAGAATGAACATATTCCTATATATCTTTGGCTCCAAACCCCTTAAACTTAAAAGCTTCTTGGTTATTTTTCCTTCCAAGTAAGACTCGCAGGTTGGAAAATTTTCCTTTACCAATGAACCCAAGAGTTCATCGATTATTATTCTTTGAATTCTACTCAAGTTAATATAACCTAGCCTTAGATGCCAAATATATGTTTGGTTCATTTTGAAGGTTCTTTCTCTTATAGTTAGAAGATGTGTTACTAATTTCCATTTGTTGCATCGTGGGAGTTATTGGATTTATAAATTTCCAATCAACGTACCAGAACAGACAACTTCCCTCTTTTCTTGATAACAACTTTGTTATTAAAAGAGGTAGAATATCAAGTTCTTTGAATAGTTTAGAAACTGAAAACTAGTTCTTTCTAAACTTGGTACGTAAAGACAATTACTCAAAAATCCATGTTTTATTCTTATCAAAAGATAAACATCTCCCACTGCAACAGCTACCACTTTTACAGCAGTGCCCATGTGGACGGTGTTTTTATTTTCATTAAGTTGTCGGGTTTCCTGGAACCCTGCAATGAAATACGGACATGATTAATGACATCTGTATCTACACTCCAGGTTCTGGTAGATAACACCACTAAACATGTTTCAACTAATGAATTAAATACACTTATATTGTTCTTAGTTCTAAGAAGACAGTCTACCTTAATGTCCAAGTCCTATTTCCAATCATTACAATTGAGACTACTAAGTTTTTTCTATAGTATAACAACTAGGGGATTGACAAACATTTTAAATCCTAAGAATCACAAAAATATTTGGTCAAGATCAACTCCTTAAAATCCCCATGAATTTTGTATGCCACGATAGTGTGGACGTATACAAAATCAAAGAGGAGATTTTATCCATTAATTTTATTATCTCGTCAACTTTACTTTATGACGAATAAAATTAATAGTTGATCTATCTTTAATCAAATATTTGGTAAAAACTTTGAATATAAAATAACATTGATTCCTCAAACAATATTATTTAAATTCACCAACACCTCAAACACCATGAATTTTACATGCCACGATAGTGTGGACGTATACAAAATTAAACATTTGTAAGAGGAGGAGTTTACCCATTAATTATCTTGTCAATAAATCTTTATGACAAATAAAATTACCTCAAACACCGTGAATTTTGTATGCCACGATAGTGTGGACGTATACAAAATCAAACATTTGTAAGAGGGGTTTTTAATTTTATTATCTTGTCAACTTATTTATTTGACAAATTAATAGTTCTTCAGTCGCACAAATAATAGCAGTGACTCCGATGGGGAGGATACTATTAGACGTGCCTAAGTGTATATCATTACTTGACACTAAGTCCATTAATAAAATTGTGCCCCTTCCGATGGGGAAGATCACACACTCTTAATTAACTTCCTATAGTCATCCAAAATGGAAGTTTAATCTAGTGATCCGCAAACAAGCTCATCCGATATGGAGGAAGGCACTCAGAGCCAACATGCAAGCTTGTTGCATCACTTATAAACCAGTAATGGAGATCGTGGAATTTATTAAAAATAAATCCCTCTCCCACTTAGTTATTTAAAGTGAGGAATTTTGACTATGCTAGCCTACTTAACATGCATACTAACAAGCACACACAGCACAGCATAAAAAGCAATAAATAGAAAAACTAATTTTCAACTATTATGGCTTTTATCTATTGTTGTCCTCCGTGTGTCGCCAACCCTAACTGCTACCATCTTTGGCCACTGCCACCGGGTCTAGTTGTCGCATCCATCTTGCTCCTTGTTCCACTGTGCCTCTGATCCTCAAAAGGTTCCATGCCTTGCAAGATTCGATCCGCGACATAAATAGAATTTTACATTTTTCGATCCTATATTCCTCGAAGGAATGTACATGTATCTAGATCAAAAAATAAAATCCTAATAAAACTAAATACAGCTCCTGCTGTATTTTATAATACAATCATGCACACACAATAAAATGCCCTTGACATGTCCAAGGGTCCAATCACACACACAATATCTATAAGTCATAATAGTTGGATCCTGCATCCACAAAGTTAGCACATCCTACTATTATCCTGCCTAAATTATGTATGACATGTGCATAATTAAACTAATACCAAATACACAGAGGCAAAACCCTAGCTCTGATACCAATTGTTGGTTGCTACTCAGAAAACCTAATGATTCCACTGTACAAAAATTTTGTACAAAGGTCTGAACCTTTTCCTAGCTACCATGTGTTCTTTTAAATTAAACTCGGATCGCCTGCGGAACTTAACACGTTTGATCCTAAGTTTAATTTATTTGTTCTTTTAGGTTTAGACTTGGATCTCCTGCGGAATTTAACATGTTCGATCCAAATCACCTAGGTTATTAATTCCATTAAATATTAATTTCCAAAATTGGCTTTCAGGACTGCATGGCGAGGCACATGACCTTCTTGGATATGGGAACAACCACCACCGACTAGACAAAGCCTTTTAAGGAAAGTTAATATTTAATTTCCTTAAATAACTTTAGGTCAACCAAAAGGAACAATCAAATCACAAGGAAAAGAAAAATAAAAGAACACAACATCGAAAACTAATTCGAAATACTAGAATCGCATGCCTCTTGTATTTGGTATTTTTACATGGAGATAAAACTAACATGATGCGGAAAACAATATTAGTTATACCTTACTTAGTAGATAATGGCCTTTTGATGTTCTACCGTATTCCTCTTCTAATCTCGGGCGTTGTGTGGGCAACGATATTCCGAGACGAGGACCACCAAGGCACCTTCTTCTTCCTTCCTTCAAGTTTCGGCCAAGCATATCTTCTAAAGGATGAAGAACTTTTTTCATCAACCAAGCTCCAAGGGACACAAACTTTCTCTCCTTCTTCCTCAAGCTAGATCCGGCCACCTCCACCAAGCTCCAAGAGATAAAGGATTTCGGCCACATAAGAGGAAGAGAGAAAGGGAGAAGGGCCGGCCACACCAAGGAAGAAAAGAGGGAGAAAATAGAATAGAGTCGTTCTCTATGAAGGCACCTCTACCCCCTCTTTTATAATTCTTGGTCTTGGCAAATAAGGAAATTTAAATAAAAAATTTCCTTAATTCTTTTGCCATGAAAAGGAAAATTTATTTAATTAAAAATAATTTTCTCTTCTCCAATTTATTTTGGTCGGCCACTCTTCTCCCCAAAACAAGGAAAGTTTTAATTAATTAAAACTTCCTAATTTGTCTCCAGAAATTTATAAAAAATTTCTCCAATAATTTTTATCTCTTCATGATTGGTTAATAAAAAGGAAATTTTATAAATTAAAATCTTTCTTTTAACATGTGGATAAAAAGAAAGTTATCTGTAAAAATTAAAATATCTTTTAATCTACAAATAAGAAAAGATATCAAATCTTTTCTTAATCTTTTGTAGAAACTTATAAAAGAGAATATTTAATTTTTTAAACTCTCTTTTAAATCATGAACATGGTTAAAAAAGAAAGTTTTCTTAAAATTTAAAATCCACCATTTAATCAACAAATAAGGAAAGATTTCAAATTTTAAACTCTCTTTTAAACATATAGATGATTTACAAATAAAGAAAGTTTTTACCAAAAATTAAAACCATCCTTTTAATCTACAAATAAGGAAAGAGATTAATCTCTTCTCTTAATCTTTTGTAGAAAACTATAAAAGGAAATTTTTAATTTTTAAACTCTTTTTTTAAAACCTTGATATCCACATAAAAATCCTTTTTAATATTCTAGTAGTCGGCCACCTAAGCTTGGGACCCAAGCTTTGGCCGGCCACCAACTTGGCTCATCCACTTGGTCTTGGCCGGCCCTAGCTTGGGTTCCAAGCTAGCTTGGTCGGGCCCCATTGGATGGGTAAGAAGGTGGGTATGTGGAGGGTATAAATCTCTATATACAAGAGGCTAGATAGGGACCGAGAGGAGGAATTGGTTTTGGTCTCCCGATGAAATTAAGCATCTCGTGTTCGCCCCGAACACGTAACTTAATTTCATAAATAATAATTCATTCCACTAAAGAACTATTATTAAACTACCGCACCAATCCCAAATTATATTTTGGGCTCCTTCTTATTATGAGTGTGTTAGTCTCCCTGTGTTTAAGATAACAAATGTCCACTAATTAAGTAAGTTACTGACAACTCACTTAATTAATATCTAGCTCCAAGAGTAGTACCACTCAACTTCATCGTCATGTCGGACTAAGTCCATCTGCAGGGTTTAACATGACAATCCTTATGAGCTCCTCTTGGGGGCATTCTCAACCTAGATCATTAGGGCATAGTTTCCTTCTATAATCAACAACACACACTATAAGTGATATCATTTCCCAACTTATCGGGCTTATTGATTTATCGAACTAAATCTCACCCATTGATAAATTAAAGAAATAAATATCAAATATATGTGCTTGTTATTATATTAGGATTAAGAGCACACACTTCCATAATAACTGAGGTCTTTATTCCTTCATAAAGTCAGTATAAAAGGAACAACCTCTAATGGTCCTACTCAATACACTCTAAGTGTACTAGTGTAATTATATAGTTAAGATAAATTAATACCTAATTACACTACGACCTTCCAATGGTTTGTTCCTTTCCATCTTGGTCGTGAGCTACTGTTTATAATTTATAAGGAACCGATAACATGATCTTCTGTGTGTGACACCACACACCATGTTATCTACAATATAAATTAATTGAACAACTACATTTATCATAAATGTAGACATTTGACCAATGTTATTCTTATTTCTGTTGGAGTGTATACTGAAAGCCTAAGCTTCGTAAACAATCATTATGAATAAAGAATCACATTTGGTCTAATTATCTACATTTGTTTGTAGTTGTTCATTTAATTTATATTGTAGATAACATAGTATGTGGTGTCATATACAGAAGATGATGTTATCAGTACCTTATAAATTATAAACAGTAGCTCACGACCAGAATGGAAAGGAACAAACCATTAGAAGGTCGTAGTGTAATTAGGTATTAGTTTATCTTGACTATATAATTACACTAGTACACTCAGAGTGTATTGAGTAGGACCATTTGAGGTCGTTCCTTTTATACTGACTTTATAAAGGAACAAAGACCTCAGTTATTATGGAAGTGTGTGCTCTTAATCCTAATATAATAACAAGCACATATATTTGATATTTATTTCTTTAATTTATCAATGGGTGAGATTTAGTTCATTGAATCAACAAACCCGATAAGTTGGGAAATGGTATTACTTATAGTGTGTGTTGATTATAGAAGGAAACTGTGTCTAGAGATACTGGGTTGATAATGTCCTCAAGAGGAGCTCATAAAGATTGTCATGTTAAACCCCGCAGTGGACTTAGTCCGACATGATAATAAGGTTGAGTGGTACTACTGGACTAGATATTAATTAAATGAGTTGTCGAGCTCACTTAATTAGTGGACATTCGATATCTTAAACACAGGAGACTAACACACCATAATAAGAAGGAGCCCAAAATGTAATTTGGGATTGGTAGTTCAATGATAGTTCTCTAGTGGAATGAATTATCATTGATAAAATTAAGTTGTGTGTTCGGGGCGAACACGGGAGACCAAAACCAATTCCTCCTCTCGGTCCCTATCGTAGCCTCTTATTTATAGAGTTCTATACCCACCTATACCCACCTTCTATACCCACCAATAAGGGGCCGGCCAAGCTAGCTTGGGAACCAAGCTAGGGCCGGCCTAGGTATATTATTGGGTGGCCGGCCCTAGCTTGAACCCAAGCTAGTAGGGCCGGCCAAAATAAATTAAAAAAGAAATTTAATTTTAATTTTTATTATAATGTGGAAGATATAATTTAAAGAGAATTAGAATTAAAATATCTCTCTTGTAAAAGATTTACAAAAGATTAAAGAAAGAGATTAGATCTCTTTCCTTATTTGTAGATTGGAGAGATGTTTTATTTTCTCTTTAAAATTATTCACATGTTAATAAAATTAAAATTATAGATATTTCCTTTTATTAACCATGAAGAGATTTTAAAGAGAAATTTTATTTTTTAAAATTTCCGGAAACAAATTAGGAAGTTTTAATTGTTGATTAAAACTTGTCCTCTTTTGTTTTCCAATGATGTGGCCGGCCACTTGAAATTGATTTGGGAAATTTTATTTTATTTCTCTCAATTAAATCAAGTCAAGGAAATTAAGGAAAATTTATTGTAATTAAATTTCCTAATTTGCCTAGGCCAAGGAATATAAAAGAAGGGGTGAGGGTGCCTTCATGAGACACAACCTCTATTATTTTCTCTCCCTCTTTTGTTCCTTGGTGTGGCCGGCCATCCTCTTCCTCTCTTCCTCTTGTGGTGGCCGAACCTCTCCCTCTCCCTTGGAGTTCTTGTGGTGGCCGGATACTACTCGGAGAAGAAGAAGAAGAAGGAGAGAAAGCTAGCATCTCTTGGAGCTTGGTTAGTATTTTGGTTTTTCTCCTTGGTAAAGCTTTTCTTTTGTGGCCGAACCTTGCTTGGAGGAGAAGAAGGTGGTTGGTGGTTTCTCATCTTGGAAGATCGTTGCCCACACAACGTCCGAGGTTAGAAGAGGAATACGGTAGAAGATCAAGAGGTTTTTCTACAAGGTATAACTAGTAATTTCTATTTCCGCATCATGCTAGTTATTTATGGAAATAATACCAAATACAAGAGGCTTACGTTCTAGTATTTCGAATATGTTTTTTCGAAGTTGTGTTCTTTTGTTTCTTTCTTTTCCTTGTGATTTGATTGTTCTCTTTAGTTTTTATTAGGATTTTATTTTTGATCTAGATACATGTACATTCCTTTTATGGAATATAGGATCAAAAATGTAAAATTCTATTTATGTCGCGGATCGAATCTTGCAAAGCGTGGAACCTTCTAAGGACCAGAGGCGCAGCGGAACTAGGAGCAAGATGGATGCGACAGCTAGACCCGGAGGCGGTGGCCAAATATGGCAGCAGCTTGGGATGACAACACACGGAGGACAATTAGAGATAAAAGCCATAATAGTTGAAAATTAAATTTTCTATTTATTGCTTTTATATTGTGCTGTGTGTGCATGTTAGTTTACAAGTTTAAGTAGGCTAGCATAGTTAAAATTCCTCATTTATAAATAACTAAGTGGGAGAGGGATTTTTAAATAAATCCCATGGTCTCCATTACTGGTTTGTAAGTGATGCAAACAAGCTTGCGCGTTGGCTCTGAGTGCCTTCCTCCATAACGGATGAGCTTGTTTGCGGATCACTAGAACAGACTTCCATTTTTGGATGACTATAGGAAGTTAATTAAGAGCGTGTGATCTTCCCCAACGGAAGGGCATAATCTTATTAATGGACTTAGTGTCAAGTAATGGTATACACTTAGACACATCTAATAGTATCCTCCCAACGGAGTCACTGCTATTATTTGTGTGACCAAATGATACCAACTATTAATTTTATTTGTAAAAAGTTAGGTTGACAAGATAATAAAATTAATGGGTTAAAACCCTCCTTTTACAAATGTTGAATTTGTATACGTCCACACTAACGTGGCATACAAAATTCACGGTGTTATGAGGTGTTGGTTAATTTAAAATAGTATTGTTTGAGGAATCAATATTATTCTAAATTTAGAGTTCGACCAAAAGTTATTTGTGATTCTTAGGATGTCTTTCAACCTACTGTCCATCATACTTACAGAATAGACTTATTGGACCAAACTACATAGATTGGAAAAGAAACACGGACATTGTTCTTCTTCTTGAAAGCTATAAATATGTCTTGTTGGCGGTGCCTGATGCATCTATCTTGGTGAATCTACCCAAGAGGAGATTGAATATCATAGGAAATGGGTAAGCGATGAGATGGCGCGGTGTTACATTTGGCTTCAATGTCAAATGTATTGCAACATCGATCAAGATTTACCAACGACCTATGATATTATGAATAATCTCAAGGAACTCTTTGGTCATCAAGATAGGGCTTCTAGGCAAGAAGCCATGAGAAAGATAATGACGACCACCATGCAAGAGGGTACTCTGTAGGATCATATCCTAAAGATGATGGCTTATCCGAATGATACCGATCCTTGGAGGAGAAATTGATGGGAAACCCGGATCGATATGATCCTCAAACGCTACCTAGAAGTTTTGAGCGGTTTCGCTGAACTATAATATGAATAAGAGGGTTTATTCATTAGCGGAACTCTTGACTTCAAGCAGCTGAAGGATTATTTCGTCACAATGCTCAAATTCACTATGTTGAAAATGGTTCTACTTCTAAACCGAAGGAAAGAAGAAGAAGAAACAAGTTGGTTCGAAAGAAAGTGAATAAATCTCAGTACGGGATTTAAAGTCGGAATGAAGAAGTCAAGGGCAAGTGCTTCATCCGTAAGGTGAGGATATTTGAAGTCCTCGTAGGAACCAAAACAAAGGTATATCTCATACTCTAGTTGTTGAAACATGTTTAGCGGTGTTATCTACCAGCACCTGGTGTGTAGATACGGGAGCCACTGATCATGTCTGCAATTCCTTGCAGGGGTTCCAGGAAACCCGACGACTATCTGAAGGAGAAATTACCGTCTACATGGGCAATGCTACTAAGGTGGCAGCTGTTGCAGTGGGAGACGTCTACTTATCTTTTAATAGAAATAGGAATTTAGTTTTAAGAAATTGTCTTTATGTACCCAGTTTTAGAAAGAATTTAATTTCAGTTTCTAAACTGTTTATAGATGGATATTCAGTTTCTTTCAGTAACGATATAGTTATTAAAAGAAATAAAGTGATTATCTGTTCTGGTGCATTAGTTGGCAATTTGTATATTTTAAATCCAATTTCTTCCACAAAGCAAAACATGGAAATTTATAACTCATCTTCTAATTCTAATAAGAGAAAAGAACCTTCAGAAATGAACCAAGCATATCTTTGGCATCTAAGACTTGGTCATATTAATTTAAGTAGGATTCAGAGGCTTATAGCCGATGGACTTTTGAGTTCATTAGAGTTGGAAAATTTTCCAACTTGTGAATCTTGCTTAGAAGGTAAAATGACCAAGAGGCCGTTCAAGGCCAAGGGGTATAGAGCCAAAGAAGTGTTAGAGTTGGTTCACTCTGATTTGTGTGGTCCTATGTCTGTCCGGGCAAGAGGAGGTTTTGAATATTTTGTCTCTTTCATAGAGCGATTATTCAAGATATGGATACATTTACCTAATGCGCCATAGTCAGAGTGCTTTGACAAGTTCAAAGAATACAAGGCTGATGTGGAGAAACGATTAGGTAAAAATATCAAGACACTACGATCGATCACGGTGGCGAATACCTCTTAGGAGAGTTTAGGAATTACTTATCGAAGGTGATTCAATCCCAATTGCACCTGGAACACCCAACAGAATGGTGTAGCGAGCGAAGGAATAGGACTCTTATGGAAATGGTTAGATCGATGATGAGTTATTGAATTACAAATTCATTTTGGGATATGCTCTGGAAACAGCAGTATACGTTCTGAACTTAGTACCTTCTAAATCAGTTTCTTCTACTCCCATAGAATTGTGGAATGGGCGAAAACCCAGTCTAAGACATATTCGGATTTGGGGTAGTCCAGCACATGTGCTGAAACCAGATGCAGATAAGTTAGAATCTCGTACAGAAGTTCGCGTGTTTGGATATCCCAAAGGAACGAAAGGTGGTTTATTTTATAGTCCTAAAGACCAGAAGGTCATTGTTAGCACCAATGCCCAGTTTTTAGAAGAAGACTATATAATGGATTACAAGCCCAGTAGTAAAGTTATTTTAGAAGAACTTAGAGAGGACATGTCTACTTCAGTACCAAAAGTACAAGATGAAGTACCACAAGAGACTGCAACACGTGTCACACACGATACACCACCACAGATAGTGCCTCGTCATAGTGGGAGGGTTGTGAGGCAGCCTGAAAGATTCATGTTTTTGGGAGAGTCTTTGGACTTGATCCCGGGTAAACATGAACCTGATCCCCGGTCATATGACGAAGCACTCCAAGATATAGATGCAGCATCTTGGCAAAAGGCAATGAATTCTAAAATAGAGTCCATGTACTCTAATAAGGTCTGGGAGCTTGTAGAACCACCTGATGGTGTAAAAGCCGTTGGATGCAAGTGGATCTACAAAAGGAAAAGAGGGACAGACGGGAAGGTAGAAACCTTCAAAGCTAGGCTTGTTGCGAAAGGGTACACTCAGAAAGAGGGAATCGATTATGAGGAAACCTTTTCACCGGTAGCCATGCTTAAGTCTATCCGGATACTCTTATCCATTGCTGCTCATATGGATTATGAGATTTGGCAAATGGATGTCAAGACAGCTTTCCTTAATGGAAGTCTTGAAGAGAACATCCATATGAAGCAACTAGAAGGATTTATTGAAAAAGGCAAAGAGCATCTAGTATGCAAGCTCAATCGGTCCATTTATGGACTGAAGCAAGCTTCAAGGTCTTGGAACATCCGGTTTAATGAAGTAATCCAGTCATATGGATTTATTCAAAGTCCGGATGAGTCTTGTGTATATAAGAAGTGTAACGGAAACGTGGTGGTATTTCTTGTACTATACGTAGATGATATTTTGTTAATTGGCAACAATATCAAGGTATTATCAGACGTAAGGGTATGGTTGTCCAAACAATTTGATATGAAGGACTTAGGAGAATGTGCACACATTCTTGGGATCAAAGTTATAAGGGATCGTAAGAAAAGAATGTTGTGTCTATCCCAAGCTTCATATATAGATACAATCCTTGCTCGTTTTAGCATGCAGGATTCCAAGAAAGGTTTCTTACCTTTTAGACATGGAGTAGCTCTATCTAAAGAGATGTCTCCAAAGACATCAAAAGAGATAGAGAACATGAAAACAGTTCCTTATACTTCGGCTGTAGGAAGCCTAATGTATGCAATACTATGTACGAGACCTGATATCTGTTTTGCCGTGGGCATGGTCAGCAGATATCAGAGTAACCCTGGACAAGGACATTGGACTGCGGTAAAGCATATATTGAAGTACCTGAGAAGGACTAGAGATTATATGCTAGTTTACCAAGCAGACGATGTTGCTTGGATTTTGATTTTCAATCGATAGGGACAACAGTAAGTCTACATCAGGATATGTGTTTACTTTAGGAGGTGGAGTCATTTCATGGAGGAGTGTTAAGCATAAATGCGTTTTGGACTCAACCATGGAAGCTGAGTATGTAGCAGCCTCTGAGGCAGTTAAAGAAGCAGTATGGCTCAGGAACTTTCTAATGGACTTAGATGTGATTCCTGGTTTGCCCAAAATCATCACAATTTATTGTGATAATAGCGGTGCAGTTGCAAACTCGAAGGAACCACGAGCTCATAAAGCAAGTAAACATATAGAGCGCAAGTACCACCTGATAAGAGATATCGTGAAGCGAGGAGAAGTTGTCATCGCCAAGATTGCATCAGCGGATAATCTGGCAGATCCTTTTACTAAGGCCCTTCCTAAAGCTTTCGATCGGCATGTGGAGGAATGGAATCGGATGTATGGTAGAAGATATGGCGACTTAGTCATTAGTATAAGTGGGAGATTGTTGGAGTGTATCAAAGCTTAAGCTTTGTAAACATTCATTATGAATAAAGAATCACATTTGGTCTAATTATCTACATTTGTTTGTAGTTGTTCATTTAATTTATATTGTAGATAACATAGTATGTGGTGTCACATACGGAAGATGATGTTATCCTTATAAATTATAAACAGTAGCTCACGACCAGAATGGAAAGGAACAAACCATTAGAAGGTCGTAGTGTAATTAGGTATTAGTTTATCTTGACTATATAATTACACTAGTACACTCAGAGTGTATTGAGTAGGACCATTTGAGGTCGTTCCTTTTATACTGACTTTATAAAGGAACAAAGACCTCAGTTATTATGGAAGTGTGTGCTCTTAATCCTAATATAATAACAAGCACATATATTTGATATTTATTTCTTTAATTTATCAATGGGTGAGATTTAGTTCGTTGAATCAACAAACCCGATAAGTTGGGAAATGGTATTACTTATAGTGTGTGTTGTTGATTATAGAAGGAAACTGTGTCCTAGAAATACTAGGTTGATAATGTCCTCAAGAGGAGCTCATAAAGATTGTCATGTTAAACCCTGCAGGTGGACTTAGTCCGACATGATAATAAGGTTGAGTGGTACTACTCTTGGACTTAGATATTAATTAAATGAGTTGTCGAACTCACTTAATTAGTGGACATTCGATATCTTAAACACGGAGACTAACACACTCATAATAAGAAGGAGCCCAAAATGTAATTTGGGATTGGTGCGGTAGTTCAATGATAGTTCTCTAGTGGAATGAATTATCATTGATAAAATTAAGTTGTGTGTTAACACGGATGCTTAATTTTATCGGGAGACCAAAACCAATTCCTCCTCTCGGTCCCTATCGTAGCCTCTTATTTATAGAGTTCTATACCCACCTATACCCACCTTCTATACCCACCAATAAGGGGCCGGCCAAGCTAGCTTGGGAACCAAGCTAGGGCCGGCCTAGGTATATTATTGGCTAGCTTGAACTCAAGCTAGTAGGGCCGGCCAAAATAAATTAAAAAAGAAATTTAATTTTAATTTTTATTATAATGTGGAAGATATAATTTAAAGAGGATTAGAATTAAAATATCTCTCTTGTAAAAGATTTACAAAAGATTAAAGAAAGAGATTAGATCTCTTTCCTTATTTGTAGATTGGAGAGATGTTTATTTTCTCTTTAAAATTATTCACATGTTAATAAAATTAAAATTATAGATATTTCCTTTTATTAACCATGAAGAGATTTTAAAGAGAAATTTTATTTTTTAAAATTTCCGGAAACAAATTAGGAAGTTTTAATTGTTGATTAAAACTTGTCCTCTTTTGTTTTCCAATGATGTGGCCGGCCACTTGAAATTGATTTGGGAAATTTTATTTTATTTCTCTCAATTAAATCAAGTCAAGGAAATTAAGGAAAATTTATTGTAATTAAATTTCCTAATTTGCCTAGGCCAAGGAATATAAAAGAAGGGGTGAGGGTGCCTTCACAAGACACAACATCTATTATTCCTCTCCCTCTTTTGTTCCTTGGTGTGGCCGGCCATCATCTCCTTCTCTTCCTCTTGTGGTGGCCGAACCTCTCCCTCTCCCTTGGAGTTCTTGTGGTGGCCGGATACTACTCGGAGAAGAAGAAGAAGAAGGAGAGAAAGCTAGCATCTCTTGGAGCTTGGTTAGTATTTTGGTTTTTCTCCTTGGTAAAGCTTTTCTTTTGTGGCCGAACCTTGCTTGGAGGAGAAGAAGGTGGTTGGTGGTTTCTCATCTTGGAAGATCGTTGCCCACACAACGTCCGAGGTTAGAAGAGGAATACGGTAGAAGATCAAGAGGTTTTTCTACAAGGTATAACTAGTAATTTCTATTTCCGCATCATGCTAGTTATTTATGGAAATAATACCAAATACAAGAGGCTTACGTTCTAGTATTTCGAATATGTTTTTTCGAAGTTGTGTTCTTTTGTTTCTTTCTTTTCCTTGTGATTTGATTGTTCTCTTTGGTTAACCTAAAGTTATTTTAGGAAATTAAATATTAACTTTCTATTAAAGGTTTTGTCTAGTCGGTGGTGGTTGCTCCCATATCCAAGAAGGCCATGTGCCTCGCCACGTCAGTACTGGGAACCTTTTATGGAAATTAATATTTAATGGAATTAATAACTTAAGGAGACTTGGGTCGAACGTGTTAAGTTCCGCAGGAGATCCAAGTCAAAACCTAAAAGAACAAATAGATTAAGTTTTGGATCAAACGTGTTAAGTTCCGCAGGCGATCCAAAATTTAATTTAAAAGAACACATGGTAGCTAGGAAAAGGTTCAGACCTTTGTACAAAATTTTTGTACAGTGGAACCTATAGGTTTTCCGAGTAGCAACCAACAATTTCTAGATAAATGTTTATACCAAAAGCTAGGCTTTTAGTATACATCCTAACAATAATCTCCATAATGATATAATATTGTCCACTTTGGGTATAAGCCCTTATGAATTTATTTTTGGGCTCTATCCAAAATTCTTTATGCCAATGGAGATATTTTTATCTTTTTAAATTCATGATCTTTTCCATATGTTTCCAATGAAGAATTTTGTTTGCAACCTTACAACCTCAACAATTCCCCCTTAAATGAAGGACCACAGGGTCCCTCTCAAGCGAAAAGTCTTTCTATTTGACGTGCGATCCTCAACCAACCATTTCTTCCTACCCCCTTGGTCCACCAAACCTACTAGGATTTCCTTAGCCCTCAGTCCAAGTTACTTACTAGGTCTTCGTGCCCCTCGGTCCATCCAACTTACAAGAGTCCTCACTTCTTTATTCAAGGTCAATATTCTACTCACATGGCTTAATTAAACTATAACTCTTGTGCACAGTCGGCTATTAGGCCTTCTGACAGTCCGAGCTCTAATACCAATTGTTATGACTAAAAGAATTAAGTATCTCCATAAGGGTATGATATTGTCCACTTTGAGTATAAGCCCTCATAGATTTGTTTTTTTGTTTTTACCTAAAAGACCTTATGTCAATGGAAATATCTTTCACTTTTAAAACCATGATCTTTTCCATGTATTTTCAATATGAGACTTTGTTTGCAACCTTCCAACCCGAACAAATGCTGGGTAAGCAGCCATGATTGTTAGTTAAGAACAAAGTTCTCCCACGTGTTCTATCTTTGAAATTGTTTAGTGACCAGCTTCTTTGACATAATTAATTCCTGACTCACACACTCATAAAACTCAACACCAATTATTGAATACGAATATGTAACTCTCTGTATTGATGTGCTTTTATAGCTTGCAGCAAGATCAAATTGTCTGAATAATTTAGTGTCACTAGAAGTTTTATTTGAAGGATCCCACTTGCTGCTATCATAAGAAGAAGAATCTATAGTAGATTTACTCTCAAAAATAAGATCATCAGAATGATTTTTAATGTGTTTCACAGATCCATCTCCTCCAAGATATAACTAAAAAAATAGAGAGGCCATATAACCACAAAAAGAAGGAGAGGCCAAAGCTAGGCATAAATGAAAGTCTAAAGGTGTTGTTGTCCTCTAGATATGAGAGGGGTTTATCCATCTTGGAATTGATACAATATACAAACGAAGGAGACAAATTTGATCTCAAAACAAGGTCAATTTGTTGCGGGTACTTCCATAGGTGGTAATCTAGGAGGAAGATTTTCTTAAATAAATTTAGCATAATCTGAAAATAGTTACTGCACCTCACCAATTCTGTCATCATTGTATATCGGATCACAAATCTGTCCGGTCTTGCCTTCTAGGTCTTCCTCAAATAGTCTACAATTAGTTACTTAATATAATTTGATAAGAAGTTCAAAATTACCTTGCTGGACAAAAGATGAATCCAGAATGAATAAAGGATCATCTTCAAGTACTTCATCCGCTCCATAATGATCATTTACTAGTTCAATATTTTCCTTAATTTTGTATAGATCATGTTGAGCAAACTCCTCCATACAATCAATGATCAATGTAGTATCTCGCCTCAACATGTGAAATCGTTGATGTAGGATCAAGGCACGTGAGAGGGGAGGGGTGAATAATGTGTATTTAAAAAAAAAATCTTTTTTTTTAAAAGAAAGTGTAGTAGAAATAAAAGAAGATAGAAACAAAAAGGAAACAGAATACAAGCGATTTACTTGGTTCGGAGCCTTCATCGACTCCTACTCCAAGACCCACGATTCTTCATACCGTATGGATGGGTAATCCATTATAAACCTTTAGAAGAGGGAATCGAATATAAGTATGAAAAAAATAGGAAAGTGCAATAGCCTATACTTTCCTTTTAGATAGTAAAATAAATTACTTTAATTAAAATTACCAACACGAAAGATGTAGAGGTGGGAACGCTCATGTATCTGTCTGCTGGCAGCAGTAGGATGTCTCGGAGCAGTAGCGCAGTAGCAGAGCTTAGTCGAAACAATAGAAGAGTTGTTGAAGCTTGTAGAAGAGGTGTTTCTTCAATGCCGGTCGAAGGGCTCTTTTATTGCCTGTTGATGGCACCTCCAATCCTCCTTGGAGGAACCTCCAACCTCAAGTCTGATCCTGAAAGCTTTAGACTCAATCACTTTCAGAACTTTGATTCCTATCCGTCCGAGGGTGCCTCCAAGAACTCATCAGGGGCGCCTCCCCACGTCGCAAACTCTATCTTCATGAGGGTGCCTCCCAGCGCTGATTAGAGGCGCCTCCGAGCACCTTTAAAGCATCTCAGATATTGTTCATCGGAGGCTAATTTTTACCATTTAACTTGTAAAATATAGTTAATCCATAAAATAAAATATACTCTATAAAACAAAGTTAGCACAGTTAAAATAATATTTATTAATTAGATCATGTCTTTCTCAAATCAGGATCTAATCATGGTCTTAGTTTAGACTTCTAAAATGGACCTAAATTGCATCAGTGCCTACACTCCCAACCGGGGCTCGTTCTCACTGGATCACTTTCCTCCTGTGACTTACATCACTTACTATTTGTCATACTTGACTTGTCTCTTGACCCACCAGTTGTCAGGTCCATATACCCAACTGGATTTCGACCAACTGTCAGGTCTCGCAAACCTAGCCGAACTTCCGCCAGATATCAGATTACTTCTTGACTTATCTAGACTTCCCACCAGCTATCGCGTCCAACAGATCTAGCTAGATTTTAGCTTGGTGTCATATCTTAGACCTATCAATTCCTGCACACTTGGTAAAGATATCAGATCATACAAAACCTAACTTTAACCATTTGTTATTTATCAAAGCATAAGTTTGACCATTGGTGTCAACTGTACCAACAGTTGAGACAAAGGTTGTGGGAAACCAAATAGAAGCAATTGTCTCTCTATCTTCTTTTTCATTTTGGTCCAATCGATGATCTTGATTTTGGCTCATCTTTTACGTGATTGTCTCAATTGCTCCCACCACATTGATACTCAGCCCTTGAGTTTGGTAGAGCCTGATTTTATTATGATATGATTGGGCACTTTTTCATGGTAAAAAATTTGTTCCACTACGTTGATCCAATCAACAAACTCCGTTTCTTGTTTTGTACCAAAAACTCGAGTAGGTTATCTTGAAATCTGAGGTCTCCATGATGTTCCCGGATTTTAGCATAATTGAGATAGGAGTCTTTGAAAGAAAAAGGAAAAAATCTTATGATAATTAACGCTGTGATTTCGATATCAAGCTTCCTCAATTGGAACATGTCTGTCACGATCACCACAATGTTCTCGGCCCTTTAAATGTTGGGTTAACTATGAGGCTTGTCTCTGTAGATCTTCAAGTATCTCATCTTGGGTGCTATGATCACGGTGCAAGGCTTCCTCATTCGGAACTTGCCTGTTGCGACCACGACGACCCTCTGTTGGATCTTAATGAGCTCTGATACCAACCGATGCCGAGCTATGTATATTATTCTGGGGCATGAAGCTACAGAAGGATTAATAAGAAAACAAGAGAAAAGTAACACAAAGAAAAGGAATAACCAAAATTAATCTTAAACCTATTATGAAATCAAGAGCGCAAAGAAAAAGAGATGTAGCCGTAATATGGCTTAAGCAAGACCAATTGATTCAATATCAAAATAATTTGTCCTAAGCATCATCTAAGCATAAGTTTATATAGCTCTCAAAACCCTCAAAAAAATTTAAACGAAAAATTAACCAATGAGACTTAGTCCCCTAAGATTAAGGACAAATTAACCAACACAAAATCTAAATGAAAAATTAACCAACGAGACTTAGTCCCTTAAGATTAAGGGACTTAAATAGGAAAAGTCTATTTAAAGGGTTAGCTAGGGTTAAGGACAATGCTAGCTATAATTAAGGAACAAATTAACATAACTTAATAAAATTAGATAACCAATTAAGTAAACCCAAAAAGATGTGGATTCAAATCTCTCTCAACCCATGTTGTGTTTGCCCACATGACCAAGCCATTTTGGGTTCAATTAGGCCTCATTGTCATGCCTTGTCTTGTTTGGATCCCCTCCTGCATCAATAATACTAGCTCCCAACTTAGGGGAGGTTGAGCCCTCGAAAGGGTAATACTAGCTCTCGGTTGAGAGACTGAGTCCTGAAGAGGACCTTCACTAGCTCTTGGTTGAGGGGCGACTTCTTCTTCATCTTCCCAACGGTACATAGCTTATTGTTTTTATCTTGTCTGTGTCGAATAAAAGTTCGTTTTTATTCTTTCTCTTCCCAAGAATAATAATCCTTCATTTCCCTTTCTTTTGTTATTTTCCAGCCGGCTTAATAGCAATTCCAGCCCTCCTTCTTCTCCGGCAAAAGCCACTATTATATATAATTTTTTATATTTTTATAATAATATGAAGGAGATCTTAGTGCAATAGTAAAATTATTATCGTGTAATCTAGAAGTCATAGACTCAAATCTCAAAAATAAATTCCTACAAAATAAGATAAAATTATGTGTAAAACCACCCTCCCCAAAACTCCATATTAGAGAATCTACATTGGTGGGTGTTATAACACCCACCACCTCATTAAAAAGTATAGGGTGCATACGTCACATACTCATTATATTAAAACATTCATTCTCTCACATTCATTTTAACATCAATACTCATGAATTGTGGGGTTCACATGTTACTTACATTGTTAGGACCCTTGGCGACCGACTAGAGGGGGGGTGTGAATATTCCCTAAACAAAAACAAACAAAAATACCTTCCTCGAACTTATAACTTAATATAACACTTGCATAAAAGAATAATAAAGAAATTAAAAAGAAAGAGGCATCAAGAAGTTACTTGGTAATTACAACCGGGGAGGTTGTTAATCTAAGGTAGTTAAAGCGCACTAAAAAAATCTCTTTCAGGCGGAGAAGCCTTTTTACAGTAATGAACACACAACAAGATAAAACTAAAACAGAAAAGAAAAAGCGCACAAGTGTTGTTTGGATATTTCTGGTTGTTGTTTAGCTTTAGGAGCAGGGCTGCTTATATAGCCCTACTCGGGGCGTCTGGAAGGGTTTCAGGCACTTGGACTGGCCGGGGATAAAATTTTATCCCCTTCACAACGGATTATGGTCAATGCGATCTAGATAAAATTCGATTCCAGGTGCTTGGACTGAGTCCGAGCCTTCCCGCTTCGGTTTCGCTCACCTCAGTTCGGGTCTTTCGCTCATGTTCCTCTTGCTTGGGTGATCTTGGCCATCCGGAATAGGGTTCACCCGAACCCAACTTCCGACCTTCTCAAGCAAACTTTGGCTCCTGGCTTCTCATCCCTCGAAAATGTTGCGCGTCTCCTTCTCGTCCACCTGCGTACTCTTCCGCAGCACCTTGACCCTTAGACGCACCGAGCCCGCCGGCTCTCTCCCTTGTCATCCTTCTCGCTAGCTGCGTCTTTTGCTCGACATCCTGTGCTCCTAAGTTCCTGCACACTTAGACACAGGATTAAATACAACATGACCTAACCTAACTTGTTTGATCACATCAAAACAACCTTAGGGTACCAATAATCTCCCCCTTTTTGATGTGAGCAACCCAAGTTAAGTTAGGGTAAACTAACATAAAGTAAAAGAGATAAATTTTGCAATAAAAGTGAAAAAAATGAAAAACTTGAAACTACATCCCAACTTAATCTTCCCTTCTCCCCCTTTGATCACATACAAAATGGGGTACCAAAAAAATCTAATGGTAACTTTTCAAAAATAAGAAAAGTTTTTTAATTATATATATAAAAAAAACTCTGGTTTTCCAATAAAAAAACTTATCAAGTTTTTAAAAATTTTTAAAAAATTTGAAAATAATTTGCAATGTAAATAATTTTAAAAACTTTAAGTTTTGCAAATACAATTTCTTAAGTTAAACAATTTGCAAAAACTAATTTTGTAGAAATAATTTTTGGTAAACTAAAGCTGATACTTTTAAAAAAAAACTTTAAGATTAAAAAAAATCTAAGTTAAAAATACCGAAAAAAATATTTGAGTAACTATTTAAAGCATTATTTAATTACAATTAAATGCTTTATAAGTTAGTTAATTAAACATTTTATTTCATTAATTGGCTTCCAGGCTGTGGCGAGGCACTAGACCTTCTTGGTTATTGGAGCAACAACCACTTTCTAGATAAAGTATCTTAAGGAAATTCAAATATTCAATTTTCTTACTGAAAGCCCTAAGTCTAATTAAAGTTCAATTTAGACAAGACTTTGGAACTCAATATAGGTTCTAGCCAATTGGTTAATTAAAAATCTCTTAGGAATATATTTCTGAGAAATTTTCCTAATTTGTCCCTTGTAGTAATTAAAATATCAGTTCAAATTATTATATTTTCTAATATTTTGATTTTTAACATTTAAGCATGCATGATTTTTCAAGTCTTCTACTTGTATTTTCAATTCATTATTTTCTAATTTTAATTTTTTAAAATCTTCTAATAGACAAGATTTAGCTAGAATTAACTTTATTTCTTTATTTTCTTTTTCTAGTTTGCAACAGTCTTTAGATAATAATTTAACAAATTTAAATAACTTATCTGGATGAAGAGATCATACCTGACTTACCTTGTCTATCTCGTTATCCGTAGCTCCCCCTGAACTGTTGTTCTCTTCCGATGTCGCTCCCCCTTCATCGATGCTCTCGATGCTTATTTCGAACAAGCTTGCTTCGTTTTCGCCATCTTGATGAGTTTCCATTAACGTAAGTCCAGCAACAACTTCAACTTCTGATTCGGACGATGTTTTGTCCCACATCGCCTTTAGCGTCTTGTACTTGTTAGATTGGACATGCTTCTTGTTCTTTTCTTTGTCCTTATCCTTGATCTTTAACTTAGGACAGTTGTCTTTAACGTGTCATTCTTCATTACAGTGGTAATATCTAATTGTTCTTTTCTTTCTACCCTGCAGATGATTAGTTTTTCTAGATTTAAATAATTTTTTAAATTATCTTACCATCATTACCGTTTCTTTGTCGCCAAGAGAGGATTCTGAATCTTGTTTGTCCATCCTTGCCTTAAAGGCAACGTTGTGCTTTGACTCCTTCTTCAGATATGCACATCTCGTTTCATGGACTTCAAATGTTGAAAATATTTCTTCTAAGGTAACAGATTCTAAATCTTTAGATATATAGTAAGCATTTACTAATGATGCCACTACAACAAAAATGATTTTTCGCAGCGTGCAAATTCACTTTCCGTAGCATTCATTGCATGCTGCATAATTAAAAGCTGTTAAAAGTCCTAGGTTATTAACAACGTGCATTTGCACACTACGAAAAACACATTTAGCAACATGCAATGCATGCCACGGAAAACACATTCTGCAGTGTGCAACGCATGCTGCGAAATGTATTTTTCACAGCGTGCAAATGCATGTTGTTAATATTCTAATCCGCAGCATGCAAACGTATACTATTGATGTTCTTATCTATATTAAAAAAAAAATAATTTCATTGACGAAAATGATAAATCAAATTTTTACAACAAATTTAGTGTAAATTTAAGTCTAATCCACACACAAAATTAATAAAAATCATTGCTTATTATTATACCAAATCAGAAGGTCTGAAATCCAAAACAAGATACAAAATCTCTAACAAACTAACTAGTACATATATAACAATGATTAAACTTTCAATCCACTTAAATTAGTAGAATATGTATCAATCACAGAACTAACAATGATCTCGAACATATCTTCATCAGACTGATCATCACCGATGCACAATACAAAATCTAGACGCTTTCCAATGCTTGACATGGTCTACAAAAGATTTCCGACAACTACACCTTTGTTCATCCCCTGCAAATAATTCTCACATTATGACATACTTAGATATGTGTATTCAACTTAAATAACATAGGATGAAAAAAAAATTAGTTTAGAATCTGACATCCAATTTTTTTGATCTCATAATAGATAATTCAAAGCATCGTCCCTTGTAAATTCACTAATATGCATCTTTTATATGAAAATGGTATGTGTTAGATGTATGCTTGTGCGACACATAATATAGTCAAATCCATCTTAAACATGCGCCTTTACTTGATTACGGAGTTACTAGGAATGTGACATTGGAATCAATCTTAAACATGCTCCTTTACTTGATTATGGAGTTACTAGGAATATAATGTGACATTGAGAGTGGTTATTTCTTCAGATGAGAAGAAAAAATCTTTGACAAAGTTGGTAAAACAATGAACATAATGTAGCCACATACCCGGGAATTCACTTCAACTATATGTTGGCCTCTTTTCACAACCATAGGCTCATTAGCAAGCACATTTTCTAGGTGATCCAGGAGTTCTTTAGCCTAACAAGAGCTTAAATCTGGATCAGCCTATTGATGATGCCAAACTAAGTCAATGTCTTTGAACTCAATGTAGGATCCATCTATTGCCTCAGTGTCCAGTTGCATTACAGGTTCTGCATTTTTTTTTCTAATCAAAATTAGTAGTTAGGGTGAAAGACTCCCGTGAAGAATCCTTATTCCACCTACGGGAGAAACACCGCCATCAAAGAGTATTAGTATCAAACAATACTGAATAGCATGGACATAATCATAAATGCCACCTCTGGATTTGGTATCTATTTTTCAACTCACATAAAAATATCCCCAACCACATCATCTGATTTGATTAAACTAACAATGGCTTCAAAATTAAATCAAATGCCAAAACAACATTTCAGCATAAAATCACAAATTTGAATATAGGTACTACTAAGGATTCAGCATCTATTTATGAATTATAAGATCCAGCATATCTACAACCAAATTATCTAATTTGATCAAACAACTTTGGATGTCTTAAAAATTATATGAAGTGCCAGAACATCACCAGAGTAAATTCGCTCATAATGATAATCACACATCAACACAATTCATTGAATACAATCTAGATCTTCATGCAACACTTCTATCAGCAATAGCCATTTATGATAGAGTTAATGCAATCCAACAAAATTAGGTATTGTAAAAGTAACATGCAATAATACATATAAGTTTCAGCAAATACACAATTAGTATGATCGATTCATCCGTAAGTCAGAACAATTCGCATGCAAATAGCATACTAGCATGCAATTAGTATCAGACTAATCATTGTTAACTTGTTATCTCTAATTGAAGTGAGAACTAGCAAAATTAACTAGTATATAACAATGTAATAAGGATGCTAAAGGAAATCACCTTGATGGACCAATATATTTTTGTATGTCATATTCATCGGTTGGCTTTGTTTAAGGGATATGATTTATAGAGTTAACACTAAGTTTTCTCCATTAGTTCTAACTACATTTGCGTTAACCATTTATGCCATATCGCACTCAATTCTATCAGATGCTACTGCTACCAAACTTGATTGTAGAAATTCTGGAGAAATTTTAGTTGTTCTATGAACCTTCCAAGGAGCTAAAGTGGATGCAGTCTTGAAGCAACCTCTCAAAGTCATAGATAAGTTCTGGTGCATATGGGTTTCCATGGCTATATTTATCTACTATTTTTTAAGATGTAATACATGGTCTTCATGTTACTTCTTGAATAATTCATGTTTTAATACCATGTGTTCAATCATCAGAGAAGAAGAAAAAACTATTGTCTCCATTCGCCCAAAGAAATAAAACCTTATTTACAATTAAGATATAAATTGGACTACATTTCCATGCACTCTGAAATATATTCATATAGCAAATTAGCAGTCAATTCTGCAGGCCCTCAATCATGATAATGCCAATAAACACAGTGGTTAAGACGATAAAGATTATCAACCCCACTTACCATTTTTCATCATCAATACATATTCTTACAAAAAATGCCCTAACTTTCAAAATAATAATTTTTGGCCAACATGAAGTTTGAACGACAAGTCATGGGAAGAGTTGAATTCAATATTCAAACTTAGGAAAATGTAGTCTTCTACTTTGGAAGTATAAGACAATTAAATAATTACTTTGTATTAGCTCTATAAGTACTTGTTTTCTTCTAATAGGAAGTCAGAAGGGAAAAATCTGTACGTGAAGTAGTATAGCTACTAAAGGAGTCAACAGACTCTTTTTCAATCATATTAAGAGTTTTTTTTCGTGTTTCCGTTGCCATACACCAACAAATTTGGTATCAGAGCGTGAATAATTCTCAAATGGCGTCAAGTTCGTTATTCACATTCTCTCCAGGCCAAGTTCCAATCTTCGAAGGCGAGTATTATGAATATTGGAATAGCCAAATGGAAACTTTTTTCGAGTCCGTTGATTTATGGGAGGTGATTAACGGAGAGCTCACGCCACCGGATGAAGGTGACGAGAATTTCGCTAAACTACAAAAAGAGTTCAAAAAGAAAGATGCAAAGGCGTTGCGATATATTCAGCAAGGCATCGGTAAAACCATCTTTCCTCGCATTTTCGGAGTAAAAAGTGCTCTTGAAGCTTGGGAGATTTTACGACTTGAATTCGAAGGCACGGAAAAGACGATTGCTTTAAAGCTCCAGTCACTATGGAGAAACTTTGATAATCTCAAGATGGGAGAGCAAGAAATGGTTCATGATTTTTCATCCCGAACGGCTGAAATCGTGAATCAAATCAAAAGTTGCGGAGATACAATCGAAGACAAAAGAGTGGTCGGGAAAATGTTACGATCACTTCCATCCAAGTTCGATCATGTAGCTGCTGCAATAGAAGAATCAAAGGATCTGTCGAAAATAACTATGTACGAACTGACGGGATCTCTTCTCGCCCACGAGCAACGAATAAATCGTTCGAGCGACTCGTTAACTGAACAAGCCTTCGAGTCAAAGCAAGTACCAAAATCCAAATACAACAACAGAGGAAAGTGGAGGAATAACAACAGGGAAAATAAGCAATCGCAAAATTCTGATAACAATGGCGGTTGTATCATATGCAAGAAGACGAACCACGTGTCTAAAGATTGCTTCCACAAGTGCAAAAGATGTAAGATTCCGAATCATTCCCAAAGAGATTGCTGGTTCCAGAATAAGGAGAAAAATAAAGGAAAAGAAGAAGCAAAATTTTCGAATGAAACAAAAGAAGAAATTCTATTCTACTCAAGTGCAAATCAACCTTCAAAGAGCGTGTGGTACTTGGATAGTGGTTGTAGCAACCATATGACCGGAAATCGTGATACCTTTGTGAAGCTGGATCCAAACATAACATCACAAATCATTCTTGGAGATGGCTCCCGGAAAAGCGGAAAGGGAAAAGGAGATATTGCTGTCCAAACTAAAGAAGGTAAAGAAAAACTCATTACTGATGTTCTTTATGTGCCTGAACTTTCTCACAATCTTCTTAGTGTTGGTCAGCTTATGGAAAAGAATTTTTCATTTCTCTTTGATGATGGAAGATGTCAAATTTTTGATAAAACAAACAAGGTGATTGTCACAAATATCGAGATGAAAAATAAAACGTTCTCTCTCACGATGCCTTTAGTTGAAGACCGAGCATTAAAAGTCGACAATGCGGAATTGTCTTCTCTTTGGCACTTGTGATACGGACATCTTCATGATAGAGCTCTTAATCTTCTCAAAGAGAAAAATATGGTGATAGGCCTTCCTTCGATCGAACCATCCGGAAAAGTATGTGAGGGCTGCGTATACGGAAAAATGCACAAGCTTCCATTTCCTAAAACATCTTGGCAAGCAAAGTCACCATTAGAACTTGTCCATTCGGATATTTGCGGGCCGATGCAAACTCCCACACCCGGAAGAAAGAGGTACTTCATTCTCTTTATTGATGACTACACGAGGATGATGTGGATTTATTTTCTCAACCAAAAGTCCGAAGCTTTTTCCACATTCATGCAATTTAAAGCTCAAGCCGAAAGAGAAAGTGGATTTCTAATCAAATCATTGAGAACGGATCGAGGAGGAGAATACTTGAGCAATCCATTCTCGGAGTATTGCAAAGCCAATGGAATAAAGAGACAATTGACTACAAGCTATACTCCTCAACAAAACGGTGTGGCCGAGAGGAAAAATCGAACGATTGTAGAGATGGCGAGAAGCATGTTAAAATATAAAGGCATTCCAAATCTTTATTGGGCTGAAGCGGTGCATACGGCTGCGTATATCATGAATCGATCGCCAACAAAAGCTGTCCATAATATGACTCCGTATGAAGCTTGGCACAAGAAGAAACCGGTGGTGGACCATTTAAAAATTTTCGGTAGCCTAGCCTATGCTCTACTTCCATCTCAAAGGCGTGAAAAGTTTGACAGCAAAGGGCAAAAACTCATTTTCATTGGCTACAGCAACGAATCAAAAGGTTATCGGCTTCTAGATCCTTCCACACTTAAAATCATTGTCTCAAGAGACATGATATTTGACGAGAGTTCTTCTTGGGATTTCAAAGAGAAACAAGTAGTAGAATCAGACTAGTACGAAACTCCATCACCTACTGAAGCCGGTCCTTCTCAAGTCGAAAATGGCGAAAAACACAGAAATGAAGTTGAATCAGATGAAGAAAGCCCTCCAAAGAAGACTCGACCTCTAGTTGAAATTTACGAACGAGCTTTACTTGCTAGTGAGCCGCATTCTTATGAAGAAGCTTCAAAAGACAAAAATTGGGTTAATGCCATGAATGAAGAAATGAGCACTATCAAGAAGAATCAAACATGGGAGCTCGTCAATTTGCCTAAAGGAAAGAAAACTATTGGACTAAAGTGGATCTTCAAAATCAAATTCAACGAAGATGGCTCGATTCATAAGCATAAAGCTCGACTCGTGGCGAAAGGGTACTCTCAACAACCCGGTATCGACTTCACGGAAACTTATGCTCCAGTTGCTCGAATCGAAACTATTCGAACTGTTCTTGCAATGGCGGCCCAATTAGAATTGCAAGTTTATCAACTTGATGTAAAGTCGGCATTCTTAAATGGTGAAATTGAAGAAGAGGTCTATGTCGATCAACCGGAAGGGTTCATGACAAAAGGGCTAGAAGAGAAAGTTTGTCATTTGAAGAAAGCACTATACGGGCTAAAACAAGCACCACGAGCTTGGAATAGCAAGATCAATGGATACTTCATTGAAAGCGGCTTCAAACGCAGTCTAAGTGAATCGTCCCTGTACGTGAAAAATGTCGGTAATGATTTTCTCGTACTTTGTCTCTATGTTGATGATCTTATATATTTTGGTACAAACCCGAATTTGGTTGAAGAAATCAAAAAGAATATGATGGAAAAATTCGCGATGTCCGACCTTGGTTCGATAAGTTACTTTTTCGGAATTCAAGTGAAGCAAAGCCTCGGAAGAATTTTTCTATCTCAAGAGAAGTATGTCGAAGATCTTCTCAAAAAATTCAACATGAGTCATTGCAAGCCAATCTCGACTCCGATGGCATTAAATGAGAAGTTGCATGTTAACGATGATGCGGAAAAAATTGATCCCACAACTTATCGAAAGCTGGTTGGATCATTGCTTTATATCAACACGAGGCCGGACATCACTCATGCGGTAAGTCTTCTCTCAAGGTTTATGAATGAACCTAGTAAAATTCATTTATCTTCGGCCAAGCGGATCTTGAGATACTTGAAAGGTACTAAAGATCATGGTATCGAATTTAAAAAAGAAGACTGTTGCAAGCTCGTTGGTTACACCGATAGCGATTGGGCGGGATCCGTTGATGATCGCAAAAGTACTTCCGGATATATTTTTTGTCTCGGCACTAAGGTTATCTCGTGGAGTTCAAAAAAGCAAAAATCTGTTGCTTTATCGTCAGCCGAAGCCGAATACATCGCGGCCACCGATGCAGCATGCAAAGGGGTTTGGCTGAGACGAATTTTGAAGGATTTGAAGTTTGAACAAAAAGAGCCAACGACGATTTTCTGCGACAATATGTCAACAATTGCTATGACGAAAAATCCCGTTTTTCATGCAAGGTCGAAGCATATTGAGCTTCGTCATCACTTCATCCGAGAGCTAGTTAATGAAAAAGAAATCTCAATGGAGTTCATCAACACCAATAATCAACCGGCAGATTTTTTAACAAAGGCAGTTACCTCCGAAAAATTCGAAAAGTTCAAGAGACAAGTCAAGATCACAAATTACGGAGGGGTGTTAAAAGGCATTTAATTTGGAATCTTGACCAACATGAAGTTTGAACGACAAGTCATGGGAAGAGTTGAATTCAATATTCAAACTTAGGAAAATGTAGTCTTCTACTTTGGAAGTATAAGACAATTAAATAATTACTTTGTATTAGCTCTATAAGTACTTGTTTTCTTCTAATAGGAAGTCAGAAGGGAAAAATCTGTACGTGAAGTAGTATAGCTACTAAAGGAGTCAACAGACTCTTTTTCAATCATATTAAGAGTTTTTTTTCGTGTTTCCGTTGCCATACACCAACAGTCACATGGTCGCCCTAAAATGATCTATCATTGGGAATGCATATAATTGACACAACACCATAGAGCTGATACAAACTCAAGCACAAAAAATTGTCCAAAGATAATAAAAAGTATGTCTTAAGATCATATGCAAAGAAACGAGACAAGAATGTCAGACCATGTTATTGCAGAAGATGATGAGGATGGTTGTAGCGACGGCGTACAGTAGTTGCGGCAGTAAATGGTTCAGGAGCAATCACGAGAACACGATCAGTGGAGCAATCGTGGGAGAGGAGTCGACGGGGAGAAGATTCAGAGGAGAAGGGTCGATAGAGAGAAGAGTCGGCGGGGAGAAGAGCCGTAGAAGGAGCAGTCGGCGGGGAGAAGAGTCGGCGAGGAGAAGAGCCGTAGAACGAGGAGTCATAGGAAAGGACTCGGCGAGGAGCGGAAGAGGAGTCGGCAGGGAGCTGAAGAGGAGCAAGAAAGGAATCTGCAGGGAGCGGGGAGCGGGGAGCAGAGTCGGGGATGAGAAAGAGGGAAAAAACCTAGATAAGGAGAGAGAGGGGGAAATAAAATAATGGTGTGGGAAAAAAATGTGTGCACTTTTTTGCAGTTTTATTCGCAGCGTATCGTATGTTGTTGATAATAAATGGATGCATGAGCAGCGTATCAATTTTTACACGCTGTTGTTGTTGTTAATCATTCATAGCGCATGTTAATATGCATGTCGCTAATAATAATATTAACAACATATTTTTAATGTGCACTGTTAATACTTAGATGTAAATTTTTTTCTCTATAAGTTTATACTATTAACAGCGCACATCAATATGCACGCCGTTAATAGTATTATTAACGGCGTGCTTTTAATGTGCGTTGTTAATAGCATGCTGCGAAAAAGTAATTTTCTTGCAGTGCTCACTCTATAGTTCTAAGAAATGCATTAAGCGCGTGCCTTATTGAATCTCGGTTGCTTATCTTTTTTTCAAGATTCGTGAGTCCGGTGATGAGTTCCTTCATTCTCGAGTGAAGATGTGCAACGGTTTCTTCTACTTCCAATTTGATGTTACTTAACTGGTTCCTTAGCAGATCTCGTCTTATGAGCTTGGCTTCGGACGTCCCTTCGTGTAGCTTAAGGAACTTCTCCCAAAGCTCCTGTGCTGAATCGTAGGCACCGATCCAGTTGACTTCTTGTGGTGGAAGGATACTCAGCAGATGGAACTCTGCTTTGTCGTTTGCCACATAGTCGGTCTGCTCTTTCTTCGTCCACTGATATTCTTCCTTTCCTTTGAGTGCTATAAACACAAACTGCATTATTAAAAGCAATTCAGAATCGGTTTTAAATAATACCTACATTCTCTTTTTCCAGCTCGTAAACTCCCCCTCGAACTTCGATGGGTATATGCTCGGTCCAACCATCGATTAGGTGATTGGCGGTTAGTCCTCCTGAAGCATCTTAGCTCTGATACCACTTGTTAAGATCTTTAGCAGTCGGTTAGAGGGAGGTGAATAGCCCCTGCACAAAAACAAACAAAAATACCTTCCTCGAACTTATAACTTAATATAACACTTGTATAAAAGAATAATACAGAAATTTAAAAGAAAGAGGCACCAAGAAGTTACTTAGTTATGGCCGGGGAGGTTGTTAATCCAAGAAAGTTAAAACACACTAAAAAAATCTCCTTCAGACGGGGAAGCCTTTTTACAGCAATGAACGCACAACAAGATGAAGCTAAAACAGAAAAGGAAAAGCACACAAGTGTTGTTTGGATATTTCTGGCTGTTGTTTAGCTTTGAGAGCAGGGCTACTTATATAACTCTGCTCGGGCGCCTGGAAGGGTTCCAAGCGCCTAGAGGGGGATAAAATTTTATTCCCTTCGTAATGGATTGTGATCAAATGTGATCCGGATAAAATCCTATTCTGGGCGTCCGGAGTCCGGGCGCTCGGACCAGG
Organism: Zingiber officinale; assembly: GCF_018446385.1. Taxonomy (NCBI): domain Eukaryota; kingdom Viridiplantae; phylum Streptophyta; class Magnoliopsida; order Zingiberales; family Zingiberaceae; genus Zingiber; species Zingiber officinale. The sequence goes on from NC_055997.1 coordinate 115,007,863, forward strand.
AAAGTCAACCAAATTGAAATTTTCCAGTCCGGGGCTTCCATTCGGGGTTTGCTCGCCTCAGTCCGGGTCTTCCGCTCCGATTCCTCTTGCTTGGGTGATCTCGACCATCTGGAATAGAACTCACCCGATCCTAACTTCCGGCCTTCTCGAACAAGCTTCCGCTCCTAGCTTCTCATCCCTCGGAAACGTCGCTCGTCTCATTCTCGTCTGCCCACGTACTCTTCCGCAGCACCTCTTCCCTTAGACACACCAAGCCTGTCGGCTCTCTCTCGCGTCGTCCTTCTCGTTAGCTGCATATTTTGCTCGACATCCTGTGCTCCTAAGTTCCTGCACACTTAGACATAGGATTAAACACAACATGACATAACCTAACTTGTTTGATCACATCAAAATAACCTTGGAGTACCAACATACATATTATATTAACATATTCATTCTATTACATTCATTTTAATATTAACACTCATTATTTATAAGTCCCACTGCATACTCATTCATTTTTATTCTTATTTTATATTAAATAAATATAATTTTAATTTTTTTTATAGAATTTAAATGATTATTATTTAAAATAAATAATAATAATAATTTTAAATATATTTATTACATAGAATATTTTTTCCCTTATTTTATGAGTGTCATTTATTTAAAACTAAAATATTATTATAAATTTAAGAGGAGCACAACATATAAAAAAATCACACTTGCATAAAATTTAAAAATAATATATAAATTAAATGTAAATAGAAACTATAAATACTAATTTAAGAATTGTTGTTGTATTATAACCACATATGTTTAACTAAGTCGGCATGAAGTTGGTGATACGCATGACTGTCACGTAGTTTGAAATTTATCCGGAGATAATCATGAAATCCTTGGTTGGATTCCTAGACGAGTTGTGCGGGTTCATCACCTTCATCATTGTACCAATTTATCACGTGACCTCCCCTCATCTTCAACAATCATGTTGTGCAAAATAATACATACTAACATAATATGGTTTAACTTTTTTTTGTACCAATAACAAGCTAGACATCTAACAATTGCCCATTGAGCTTGGAGCACCCCAAATACTCGTTCGACATCTTTTCTTACCGCCTCTTATCTTTCCTTAAACAATCTCTTCTTAGGATCTTCTGGACAAGGAAAAACCTTCACAAAAGTAGTCAATTCCGGATATATTTCATCGGTTAGATAATACCCCTCCTTATATTGAGTCCTGTTAACCATGAAATTAATCTCCAGCGCATTTCCTTATAAGACATTATTGAATATGGGAGATTCGTACAACACATTAATATCATTACGTGAACTTATGATACTAAAGAATGCATGTCATATCCACAAGTCTTGAGATGCGACCGCTTTAAGCACGATTGTTGGTGATTCATGACCTCTTGTAAACTATCTTTTCCAAGCAACTGGATAATTTTTTCATTCCCAATGCATGCAATCAAGGTTGCCCAACATTCCAGGAAGTCATGCCTCTCATCATGCATTTGAAGAAGACATTGAACATCATCAACATTCGACCTTCTCCAACATGATCACCAAATATTTCAACCACATAATCGCAGAACTTGAAAAGACACTTGATGGCGGTTGATTCACCCATGCGTAGGTACTTGTCAAGATTGTCGACTAGGACTCCATAAGCCAATTGGTGAATCATGACCGTGATTTTTGTAGTGGTGACAAGCTTTTTCTTCTTGCAGCATTGCCCCTTTGCTGAAAATATGATGAATGACTCTCAAGTGCATTCACTATGCGACAAAATAAATCTCTTCGCATGTGAAATCGTCTTCGAAATATTTGATATGGATACACCGACTTTGTGGAGAAATAATCATTCAAGAGCCTTGCATGTCCGACTTCATGATTTCTTTGGATGAACCTTCTCCTTTGTCGTATCTCATTATTATTTTGATATGCTTCAACTATTTGTCGACTTAGTTGAAATAACAATGACATTAACTCATTCCTCATATCATAATCTTTCTCAACAACTTCAACTTGGACTTCATTTTCACTTGTCGAATCAAAGCTGGTGCTACTTGAACATTGAGACATTTTGAAGGAATATTCTTAGAATGAAGAATTGCAGAGCACAAGGTGTCTATTTATTTTTTCTTATCAACAGTTATGTTACAATGACTATATTCCAACGGATACTTTGCAACGATTATATTAATTGATCAGGAATTGCTCTTTTAATTGAAAAAGTACAATAATAAAAACTACATTAATTGAAAAATATAATAATTAAATATTATAATAAATAAAAATTACATTTTCCATCTCTCTTACGCACTGTTTCGGAGGAAGTGAGGGAAAGAGAGGGAAGGGTAAAGAAGGGGAAGGGAAACTTGAAAGCCCGTTTGGGAAGAAGTGAGCTACGGAAAGGAAAGGTAAGGAAGGGTAAGCTTTAACCTTCCTTACCCATGAAACGAAAGAATTTCTTACACCCCGATTTGGGGTGTAAGGAAGGGTAAAGGGAATTAAAAAAAATTATATTCCAATTTTATCCCTGTTTTAGTAATTATATTAATTCTAAAAATCATTGTTTTAGGTATTCTTTGCATCACGACGAAAAACACTCGCATTGTCCAACTGACACCACCCAACGCTCACACTCCGTCAATGCCGACACCGACTTTGATGTCGACGCCGACGCCGACTTTGATGTTGACATCGACTCCGACTTTGACACAGACACCGACTTTTACGTAGCCGATGACTTCGACACCGACGCCGACTTCGACACCGACATTGACTTCAATGTCGACGTCGACGCCGATGACGATACCGATGCCGACTTTAACAAATGAGTTACAATTATTTGAATGCGTAAATCTTAACCAACAAATGTATGCAAGATGCACTGGGTTTTTGAATGTAAGTCTTTAATAAAAGTGAGGGTAATTTTGTAACTTTATATATTTAACCTTCATTACCCTCACTTTTCTCCCAAACACGTTAACACATGTTACATTAATGAACCTTCCCTCCCTCCCAAACAAGGAGAATATAAATACTTTACTTCCCTTCCCTTTCCCTCCATTCCCCTCCCTTCCCCTTCCGTTAATGAACCTTCGCTCACCTCATCCAAACAGAGGGTTAATCTCTTGACATAGATATTCGTGGATGATAAATTGCTCTTCCGCCATTTACGAAGTGTCATTCAAAAGGATTGCATATTCCTTTAGTTAAACTTTGGCTAAGACAATTTTTGCTTTCATTTCGGCAGTGTTTGCTTTTATCTCCTCAACTTTGAGTTATTTTTTTTTCATTTTAACTTTAGCCATTTTTATACTTGTATACTCAGTAAACTTTGTAAACACATTGCCCAAATTTGTTGCCATACCTATAATGTCTGAATTTATTTTGTCTTTTCCCTTTCTTTTTGCTGCCTTCTGACCCATTGGACGAGTTTCTTGTTCATTTAGGTCTACATGTAGACTCACATATTGGTTAGATGAGGTGTTGCTTACCCCTGACTCCGAGGTCCTTGCCAACAAGGTGATCAACGGACTGTGGAGTAAATATTGGACGATCTTTTACGATTCTCCATACATGCTCGAGATTAAATGCATTGCCATTATTTTCCTTGTGATATTTTTCATACGCAAACCGCAATATGTCCTCATTACTGTGGCCGCTATGATACGCACTATAAATACTATTGTAATTTGTGTTGAAGGGATATACCTTTATTTGTATGGTATTGTGCCAATGCGATCGTATGACACTAGCAATTCTATTGGGTATAGCTAGAGGACGATTCTCATTGTAGTTACTTGCAATACGACCCCAGAAAACATCTACTTTCTGATAATTGTCGATGATTGGATCATCGCTGATAGTAACAAACGACCTCGCTAAAACCTCATCTTTAACCTTACTCCATGTTGATCGCTTTCTTCTACCCGCAGTATTAGAATCCGCCTTATCCAAATTTGTGACTTTTAATTGGGGATTCACGGTCAGACAGTTGAGTTTCTGGAACAAAAGTCAGAGTAAATAGTTCATTTTTCATCAAAGATGTAAAAGACATACCAGTTACATGTCAGTAGGGATCCTCTGGTCTGCAAATTGTGGACCAGGAGATGGTCCCTTACATGAGGATCCTTGATTTGGATAAACTCCACCTTTAAATAGGTGGGGTCCATCCAAATCAAGGGTATAAAAAAGTGGACCATCCCCTGGTCCACAATTTGCGGACCAGAGGATCCGTCCTCGTTACATGTGGATTAGATGGATAATTTTGTAGATATGGATTATATAAATAATTTGGTGGATATGGACCATATAGATTTGGTGGATATGGATTATGCAGATAATTTTATTGGAATTTGTGAATCTTGAGAAGAAGGATTTTCTTTCGGTAATTTTTGATAATTTATAAAATTTTTAAAAAAATCCTTGATTATTTTCATCTATTTGGAGGAAAATAGAAGAAGATTTTTAAAGGAATTTAGATGTTTAAAAAATTGAAATAAGATAATGAGTATTTATAAATGAAATTTTAATTTTTTAGCAGTTGAAAAAGCCATTTATAGAGGCGCGGCGCAGGCAAATATAAAAATCAACTACTCCCTTTTTTTTTTCTTCTGGCTTTCTTTCTTTCTGCCTTTCTAACTCTGTCAATGCCCCAACCGACCCCTTAAATAGGGGAGGTCAGATTTTCTGATTCAATTAGAAGATGAATAATTTATAATTATGATTAGATTATGATCCTGATCTAATTATAATTAATTATGATCTCTCCCTTAGTTCACAGTCTTCTAAGATTATAGTTTGGATCGGGGTAGATAGTCAGAAGCTATCTCCCGCTCGACGTTTGACAGCCTGACCATTTGCCCACTACCGAAAGCTTTCACTCATTCATTCCAACCTAAATTATAATATGAAGATGATAAATCTAGAGAGATCATAACTAATTACAATTAAATTACTATCACAATTTAATTATAATTATAAATGATTCACCTCTTATCTACTATTTCTTAGACCAAAAGATCTAGTCACAAAACAGAGGATAGAGATCTGGATGAATCGATAGTTAATTAATTTGCTTCACATTATCACGTAATTAAAAAAAAACCTTGAATATCTCAATTATTAAAAAATAATTAATTAATTAAGAAATATATTGTGTATGAATTATATTCATCCAGATGTCTCTTCGTTCTTAGATTGTATGTGACAAAAGATAATTTTAAAATTGAAGAAATTCTTTTATAAAGTTAATCATGCTAGGTAACGCCGAGTTTGGGATGATCGATTTTTAGATAATATCAAGTCTAGGATGATCGATCCGATCCCATAGAAATTTTCCACCGACCACCAGGATAAATCGGAAAATACTCGTAGCGAGCAACCCAACATCTTTTAATTATGTGTCTCATTTATAAAAAAAATTCCTACAAATTCGTCATAACGAAGATTCAAACCATAAATACTTGAATGACAATTTGAATATCTTATCACTATACCATAACCCCGGAAGTTTTCTAAAAACACTCGAGTCACTGTACTTGAACGACTGAATAATATCACCAGAAAATATTAATTCTACAAAACTGAAATCCACCGTCACAATCTCCTCCCCTCCCCGGTTTGGAAGGCACAAAACTGAAATCTATTTATCGATCGAATATTTAAATATCGAATCTCATTTTTATTTTTTTTAATTAAAAAAAGGCTGAATAATACGAGCAATGGTAAAAAAAAAAGAAAAAAAAAAGGAAAAATAATGGCCCATCAATTTTATTTTTTATAGGCCACTGGTCTCATTTCGTCCGTCCATTCTTGTTAGGGTTTTTGGCGCCGGCGTTGCGCCAACGCCCGCCCTCAGCCTACCTTCTTCTCCTTCCTTTCAACCCGGCGCGAATATCAGGAGCCATAGCGATAGGGTTTCCACCCACGTAGAAGTTCGGGGGATCCTCTCTCTCTTTCCCCTTCCTGTCCCTGGTTATCATCTTGCCTCCGCCATGCCGTCTCCTGCTCGCTGCGGTCCTCGCACATTCGTCCCGACTCGTGCTGGGAATGGTATTTTGTGATTAGAAATTGGGATAAAACTATAGTTCCTATCATGATGGGAACGGGCGTCTTATTTTGTTATAAGGTTCACTCTGCCACCTTTTGTGATTTTTAAATTGTGCTATTTTTATATTCCTTTAAGTAGAGTCACTGTCAATTGAAGCAGTGAATGCATTTACTTCTGATGCAATTGAGCATTTCTAACATCCACATTCTTCAAAGTTTTGGCGGAGTTATTTTACCAACTTTATGAAGAAGGCTTTCCCTGTTGCCTGCCTGCTTACAAACTGACTAAAAAAATTTTTCCTCCGAGAGCTAATTAACACTTTCTGTAGGCGTCATCTTGCTGAAGCTTGTTTAAGAGTTCTCTTTCTGGTGAAGAGGGGCTGGGTGAGCGAAATCACCTTTTTGCTTCATTGTCTAAGGGTCCTCTTTCTTGAGAATCTGCAATATAATTATGAGCTCTCTATCTGAAAAATTATGCAAAGCATTATCGTTATGATTTAGTATTGTTGTATTTGGTTATGAATTACAGTAAATAGAGTTAGTTCTGAATAGTTATAAAATTTTGCATAACAATATCCTGTTGTTATATCCTCGTAATTCAAATTTATACATTTTGATTAACATTTTAAATACTCATTATTTTTTGCTCCTAGATAATTTGGATTTGTGGGAACAATCATCTATTGCAATTGCAAACCTGGGGTTTACTGGTTCTTTGACTGCTGAATCCTCTTTGAAACTTTTAGTTCCATGCATTCATGTTGCTGCAGAAGCTAGGGATGCTTCTGCAAGAATGCTCAACAAAGAGGACTTTCAGACTTGGCGTTGCACTCCATGCTTCAGTTGTCAAGAACGGTGTGGAGTCTGACCTCTTTCTTTCAAACCATCTAATCAATATGTATGCCAAGTGCAAAGATTTTGAATCTTCAAATTGTATATTTGATCACATGCCAATTAGAAACATAGTATCATGGTCAGCTCTGATTGCTGGGTATGATCAAGCCAGCAACCCATCCATTGCTTTGAATCTGTTTGCTCAAATGCCATTTCAGCCCAATGAATATATCTACGGAAGCATTATTAGTTCTTGTGCAACCCTTTTTGCCCTGGCACAGGGTAGACAGGTGCATGGTCAATCATTGAAAAATGGGTATGAAGGCATATCCTTTGTCTATAACTCTTTGATGTCTATGTACATAAAATGTGATTGCATGGATGATGCTCTACGCATCTTTAGAAGCATCTTGAAACCAAATTCTATCTCTTACAATGCAATGATCACAGGATTTGCTGAGAAGTTCAAACTGGATAAGAGTTTGGAGCTATTCAGACTTATGAACCAGCAAGGTTTGCATCCAGATGAGTTTTCTTATGTGGCTCTGCTAGGAATATGCTCTACTGTGGATGATTTGGTATTAGGCCTTGAATTGCACTGCCAGACGGTCAAACGGGGTCTTGACACCACAGCTTTTGTTGGAAATGTTATCTTAAAGATGTACTCAATATGCAATTTATCTGAAGAGGTAGAGAAAGCTTTTATGTCGATCAATAATAAGGATATGATAACATATAACACTTATATTGATGCATGTTCCAATTGTCAGGAGCATATGAAAGGGTTGATGTTGTTTAGAGAGATGACTGTAATGGAGAATAACTCTAGTTTAAGTCCTGATGCATTCACCACAGCTAGTGCTTTGGCTATATGTGCAGAACTTGCTTTATTTCACTATGGAGGTCAGATTCATGCCCATTTAGTAAGAACTTGGATGAATCTTGACATAGTCCTTTTTAATGCTCTCATTAACATGTATGCTAAGTGTGGCTGTAGCCGATATGCTAAGCTTGTGTTTGATTTGATGCCGATTAATAATGTGATATCTTATAACACAATCATTGCTGGGCTTGGGAACCATGGGCACGCAATGACCACTTTGGAAATTTTTGAGCAGATGAAACGTGAAGGATTCACTCCAGAGTCTGTAACATTCATTGGACTTTTAACAGCTTGCAGCCATGCTGGCCTAGTTGATGAAGGTTTGACATTATTTAATTCAATGGAGGAAACATATGGAATATGTCCTGAAATTGAACACTTATCTTGCTTGATTGATATGTTGGGTCGATCTGGGAGATTGCTAGAGGCTGAGGATTACATTAAAATGTCTCCCTATCAGAATGACTATGTGATCTGGGGCAACTTGCTTTCCTCATGCCGCCTTCATAAAGATGTTGCTATTGGAGAACGGGTAGCTATTAAGCTTTTGGAACTTCAACCGAGCACTAGTTCACCTTATGTTCTCTTGGCAAATTTATATGCATCAGATGGAAAGTGGGAGGGAGCTGCTGAAGCTAGGAAATTGTTAAGATATAGTAGGGTGAAGAAGGAGCCTGGTTATAGTTTGATAGAAGTAAAAGGAGTGGCAGAAAAGTTCACAGTTGGTAATTTTTCACATGAACAGATTGGAGAAATTGTAGCAACATTGGACAGCTTACACTGGATAACAGGAAAGGTTCATGAGTGAATCTACATTCCTTTGATAACAAGGGACCTGCAGGTGCTTATCAAATAGATCATGGAATCAATGTTAATTATCATTTTGTAGTCCAATTTCTGCAGAGCATGTTAATGTCAAAACCAGAGTCGAAGTCCTTTAAGGTTCCTAATACTGAGAATATTGTTGAAAAGGGGAAGAAGGCTCCCTTCAAAAATCAGACACATAATCTGCATAAGATTTGTGGAGGTTTGCAAGCTATTACGTACACTGCTAGTGGGTTGCTGTCTGCAAGTGTTGATGCTCTTGAAAGTATTTGCTGGAAACATCCCTAGCAATCAGAATTATGGGATTGATAATGCATATAATGATGAATTCGTTACCCCTGAAGGGATAGTTGATGACTAGAATCTGACAGATGCAGTGACGGTCAATTAAGACTGTTCTTATGGTACTGCATAAGAGCCATTTGGAGGATGCAAGAAAGGGAGGCTTGTTTTGTGCCACTGATCCATTGATATCAAACTTCATTATTCCCTTGCAGGTAAATTGATGAAACATATGTTTTTCTCATGCAAAATCTGTCTGTAATGAAGAAATGCTGCCTGTTTTTAATATACCAACTGGAAAAACATTTAGTAACCATAATTTATCAGGGTTTGCAGCACAATTTGTAAAACACTTAGACAACTGCTGTTCGTGACTTTTCTTTTAAGAATCAGATCTGCAAGTGATTCAGTAGCTTAATTGTGTCCAAGCTGGTGCTACTGGGATTCCTCCACTATCCAACTGTACCGACTTTTGTCTTTGATTCCTAGGTTAATGATTGTAACTCCCGCTGATAATCTTTTCTTATATTTCCCCATTGGTTTTGTTAGTCGATGTTGATCATGTGTTGGCTACTTGTGATTTCAGGGAAACACATTTCTTGTGCCAATGGGAGAAAATTCATTGTTTTCTGAACATCACACTCAAACTGGGCGGTGCTTATCGGTTAGGAGACCAAACTCGCAGGTTAGTTTTATTCTCTCTGGCTTCTTGTGGTTACTTGGGCTGTGCAGCACTTTGTAATCAGTGTTCTGTGATCTTGTTAGGTGACCAAACTTCCATCATTTGTCGATTACATTCAACATGGCTTCTCATCTATTAGTACTTGTTTAGTGCAAATTTTGTTGATTATTGTTAATCTTTACTGATAAATTTTTTGTCGAATGTAATTTTATGTGATTATAGCTTAAAGGTGTTCATGCAAGTTCGCTGCTGCTCAAACCAAGCGTAGGGGTGTTTTTCAATCCTTTCTGAGATTACAACAGTCTGTCAAAATTTATCAAAATACCTCCAAAAATAAGTTTCAGGAGCGGACATCCTTTGGGAAAATTGAGACATCGGATTAATCATTTGTTCTTATTTCAAAACTATCTAGTGAGTTGATAAATAGAACAAACTTTTCTGAATCAGTTGAAAGATTCTTCCTGTCATTTTATTTTATTTTTTTCCTGTTTTTTTTTTCTTTGCAGAAACTTTCCTTTTTTTTTTTTTTTGTATAAATTTTGAAGTGACTATGAAGTCAAATATCATTTCAAAATTTTGAATCGAGAGGAGAGAGTGAGTAATGAATGTTATCGACCTAATGATTTGAATTGAAGAAACTAAAAAGATTTTTTTTAAGAAATTGGAGAAATAGAGAAAAAGGTGATATTTTGAATTCCAATATGTTTGTGTAACTTTATATTTAGTCGAAAAGGCAAGTCATAAACTATAATTGAAACTGGTTATTTAATTTTATATTCATCTGAAAGTTGGAAGATTTGAAAAAAAGGAATTTGGGTTCAGTTGGATTAAACATACAAATTTAAAAATTAATTTAACATTTCAAATTCCACTACCATTGCCCTTGTTGTGGTCAAAATAATTTAAAAAAAAAAGAGTCAAATGAAGCAAAATTTTCCATTCAGAGTACGTCAAGATTAAAAAGAAGCTAAACATGACTATATTTTACCAAACAGAAAATAATAGTTGTTCCTAAAGAATAGAAGTAATAATAAAATTATTACTATGTAATTTAGAGATCACGTGGTCTAGTTAAAAAAGAATCTTTTGTAAAGCAATAAATCCTTCTCTGAATTCACAGTGGAATTTTGTGTATCGGATTACTTTTTTATAAAAGTAGATTCTAAATAACTGATAATAAATCTTCATGAACCAAAACTTTAATTCATTTCTTAGAATATATTATTGTTTTACCAAAATATTAAAACGACAATGAATCCTAGCAAATGAATTAAAATCAATGAAAATTTCTTCAAATACTAATAGATCAGATATCATACACTAGGGAGTTTGGTTGGGATTATCATGGATAACCTTGTTATCCATTTAAGATTATCAAAAAAAAAAAATCTCATTTGGTTTATGTAATTCCCGAGTAATCCTACGTGCCCGCCACATCACAAAATTTAAGCAAAAGGTCATATATCCTAGAATAAGATTACCTCTGAAATCTAAGATTTTCGTTGATTTCAGAGTTAAAGAGAATCTAGTCGCGGATGTAAATATCCCGTGGTAATTTTGATGTGGTCAACCAAATTAAGTTAGGTCTTGTGTATTTAATCATTGTGTTTAAGTGTGTAAGAGTTTAGGAACACAAAAAGTCGAGCGGAAGATGCAGCCATTGAGAAGGGTGGCACAGGAAGGGAGCTGATGGGCTCGCTGAGGGACGAGGTGCTGCGGAAGAGTACACCGGTGGACGAAAAGGATGTGTGCGACGTTCGAGGGACGAGAAGCCGTGGAGGAAGCTTGCTTTAGGAGAAGGTCAGAGTTATGTTCGGGTGAGCTCAACTCAGGTTAGCAGAAGTATCATCCACGCGAAGAGATCAGCTAAGAAGCTGATCTGCCTCATGGAAGAGACGTTCTATAAGCTGGAAGGCGCCTTCGATGAATAGTATCGAAGGCGTCTTCCAGCCTATAGAAGTCATCTTCCAATGATCATTAGCTGAAGATAAAGTTTTATCTTCAGTGATAAAATTTCTCTGATTGAAAGTGCCTTGAACCCTATTGAAGGCGCCTTCCATCTTCGGATAGAGTTTTCCCGGACCTATAAAAAAATCTCTTGAATTATAAAATATTCAACAATTCCTGTATTCATTTCCTATCATATTTCTGAGCATTCAACGAGTGTAAGTACTATATAGTCTTCTTCGCCTTCAACGAAGGAGACTGTATGGTACTTTCATTTGCTTTAGATTAACAACCACCTATGTTCTAACCAAGTAAGTCTTCCGCCTCTTTAATTTTATTAGTTGTTCAATTGCTTTAATTTAATTGTGCTATCTAACGAAGTCTAAAGATCTGGAAAGGGTTGTTTTTTATTTTATGGACAATTCACCCCGCTTTTGTTGGTCGCACCGGGATCAACAAGTGGTATCAGAGCCCAACCACTTCAGAAGGACTAACTACCGACTGAAGTACAAAAATAATGGTCGAACCCAGCATCTATCTGCCTAAGTCCGAGGGTGAGTTCGTGATATGGAAGAAACACATGGAGATATTTTTTTTAAAAACTAATTTTGAATTACTTTTAATAATTAAATATGATTTTGTAATCCCTAAGGACCAACAAGGAGCTGAAAAAGAGGAATACCAATGGACCAAAAAAGAACAAGTCAACTTCGTAACGAACAGATGAGCCGAGTTCCACCTACTGAGAGTACTCCACCTCAGGAAGTCAGTCGAATCAAAGCTTACGAATCAGCAAAAGATCTTTGGGAGAAGTTTTTGGAGCTACATGAAGGAATGTTTGAAGCAAACCTCACGAGACGAAACCAAATCAGCAACCTTTGAATGGAAGAAGGCGAATTAGTTGCTCATCTATATAGAAGAATTAAGGAGCTAATCATCGGATTAACGAACCTCGAAGAAATGATGACTAATCGGGATTCATAAAGATATGCTTTAAATGCTTTCCCGAGAACACCGGAATGAACATCTACAGTAGACTCTTACATATTTCCAAAGACCTCAAGGTAAGTACACTAGAAAATCTTTTTTCTACTTTCGAATTACATGAGTCTCAGTGTGCAGGATAAAGAAAGAGATCAAATCAGAACCTAGCATTGCAAGCCCAAAAGAGCGAACCAGATTTAGACTCATTGATTAACGAAAATGAAGCAACCTTCATGGTAAGAAAATTCTCAAAGTATTTTAAATCTAACAAATTTAACAAGTCACAGGGCAAGAAGTTTGTTCCGGAAAAACGGAAAGTAAGATGCTATAACTATCAAGAAGAAGAGCACATCAAGGATGATTGCTCGAAACTAAAAAAGAAGGAGAAAAACAAAGGGCCAAGCAAACCAAAGCACAAAAATCTGAAGACAATGTGGGACTAGTCATCATTGGAGTCCAAACTGGAGGAGTATGCCGGACTAGCAGTCATGGCAAGTAACCAAGAGGAAAGCATCGATAAAAAAGAAGCTACATCCAAGGAAAGCAGCAACGAAGGGGGAGCAACCAACTTCGAACATGATATAGTAAGTAAGGTATGCTTTCTACCTCCAGATCAACTTATTCTTGAATAACATTAATGTTTAAATCCTTATGTAAGTTAAAATTTAAGAAAAATAAATTAAAAAAATATTGATTTAAAAAGAAAATTAGCTAAAGCATGTCTACTAGAATTGTTTGATAAAATCAAAAATAAAAATAAAAATTTAAAAGAAAAAGTAGAATCACTCAAATAAAATTCTGCATGCTCGAATATCTCTCAATATTCAAAAATAGATATAATAGTAGTCTTAACGGGTATTTATGATTTCATAAGGCTAAATTACAAAAATAGCTAGAAATTATATTGATAAAAATTATTTGATAAATCAAGTAGGTAAAATTTGTATTGGATCCCCAAATAATGTTTAGTATAATTTAAATTAATTTTATGCATGCTTTCAAATTTAATGTGTTTTATTTTTTACATTGTTTAAAAATTAATTATTTAGCATTCCTACTTTTTGTATTTTGAGTTGGAAATTTTTACTGTGCTATCTGATGATTTGACCTGCAAACATAAATTTTTTTAAAAAAAATTCCATTAGGTTATTTTCTATGAATTTATTAACGAAATGATATTTTGAAAATTAAAAATATTATAGGTTTATTTTTAAAAATTTTATTTTTTTGATATAAAACATGATGTTTTCTATCATAATAAATTTTTTTGACATTTTTTTAAATTTTATATGAATTATTTTATTAAAAATTAATTTTTAATATTAAAAATTCAGGAACTTTGTTTTTTCTAGTATTAGACAATTAGTTTTCTATATCCAAGAAAATTAGCAGAATTTTCAAATTTGAAAAATATTTTTTTAAAAAAATTCTCTTTGAAAATTAGGTTGTTCTGATAAGATAAATCAATTATGTTTGATAAACTAATTTTTTCTGTGAATTTTTTTTTACTGATATAGATTATTCTATTTAAGTTTGAGAAAAAATTTTAGGATTTTTTGAAATCGGGAAGTATTTTTAATTATTTTGATCAAAATAGAAGATTAAATAGTAAAAATAGAATATTTTAATAATTATTTCTAAAAATATTAACTGACTAGTAATTCTTGTAATGTACCCCTAGAAAATTATTACAAAATTTTCTAACTATTTATTTTATTTTTGTCAATTTTTTTATGTGATCAAAAGAGAAGAAATAGATACAAGTTAAGAGGAAGTTAGAGATAATATTTTAAATTTTTTTGAATTTTTAACTTCATTGTATTTTAACTTTTTATTATAATTGCAATTTACTTTATATAATCATGTTATTACATTTTGTTTAATCCTAACTTTAACTTGGATTGATGTACATTAAAAATTCGGAGATTGTAAGTACCCCGTTGTTGTTTTGATCTGGTCAACCATGTTAAGTTAGGTCTTGTGTATTTGGTCCTTGTGTCTAAGTGTGCAGGAGTTTAGGAACACAAGAAGTCGAGCGGAAGATGTGGTCAGCGTGGCACAGGAAGGCAATCGATGGGCTCGGTGCATCTGAGGGATGTGGTACCGCGGAAGAGTACACCGATGGATGAGAAAGACGTGCACAATGTTCGAGGGATGAGAAGCCGGGCAAGCAATTTTTGTTCAATCAGATTCCACTCGAGAAGATATATGAGAGCAATTCCTCGAGCAGACCTTGGCCATCCTTTATCCTACCCGCGCCTAAACTCAGAGGATACTTCTTTACCAAACAGCCCCTCTGTTCCCATTCCTTCTGTATCTCTTGGCACAAAGACTACCCTTGCCACTTCAGAGTGTCCTCCCCAATCATCAATAATTTTTTCTTTACTTTCTGTCAAAGCTTCAATTTCTCCAACATCTCTTCTTCCCGCTACCCTCTCAATATTATTAGGAGGTTGTTTAATAGATGCTTAGATAGAGGCCAAAAACTGGCTCAGCAAACTCACATCTATAGGGTTAACAAATGAATTTTCCTATGAGCAAACTAAGGTATCGTAATTTAATCAACTATCCTTAACCTATTTTGAATGCTCCTGACTAGGCTTATATTTTAGTGTTGGAAAATTAGCACAAGCGTTACTCAATAATTGCATGATTTAGCTAAAGAAAATGAGCTGCTGAAGCAACAAATTTTTGAAGTGATTTCTACACAAACCTCTGAGCGAATAAAAGAATTATCTGCCCAACTTAAAGAGGCTCAAGAGCTCGCCGAAGCTGAGCACAATGAGGCGACCTCGTGGACAACCACCTTGGACACTCTTGAGGCTCAGCTTAAGTCAGAAACAAGCCTCTGGGAAGAAATAAAATGAAATTGGATGAATAGACTACAGAGAACAAGCAGTTATGCACTCAACTTCAGGAGTTAAAGTCTATATACGCAACTGAACGAGCTGCTAAAGAATCTGAGCTGATGGCCAAAAAGGCTGAACATGTTTCCTTGTTCTCAAATTTACTAACTGCGCAAATTGAAACAAACACTCGGCTATCGAAGGGAGGAATATTCGAAGGAGGAGAGAAGGGGTGGCTCATATTTGGATAAAGGTTAATATGAGGGATGTTATGAAAGAAAAATCTATTAAGATTTTTCTTAATAAAATTTTAAAATCGTAACAGAATTTTGTTGTGATTTTTCATAACAAAATTCTGTTACGATTTTATCGGGTATGGGGTTTAGCATTATTTATAGGGACTATTGTAAGCCTATTGTACAACAACAAAACACAAGAATCATTAGATGTGATTCTCTTGTGTAGAGAGAATTTTAATAAAGTTTCGACCTTTTTGTGGAGTAGGCAAGTCGCCGAACCACGGTAACTCTTTTTTTTTCTCTTCTTCTTCTCCTTCCTCGTGTTTGCTCTCCTTTTGTGCATCTTTGTCTTGTTGTTCCGCACAATCTTTTTTTTCTCTTCCTCTTCTTCCGCGGTTTAGAGGTTGAGAGGTGTTGCCCTCTCTTTGCGCAACAAGTGGTATCAGAGCTACATGTTTTTTGACGGATTTCTTCAACATATCGGGGACGACTTCTGCGAAGTTTGATATGGTGAAGTTTGACGGAACCAGAAACTTTGGATTATGGCAGAGAAGGGTCAAGGACTTGTTGGTGCAACAAGGGCATGGTGAAAGCGCTAGGAGACAGAAAACCGGAAAGCATGGAGAGATCAGATTGGGAAGAACTTCAGGCGAAGGCAGTAGCAACAATCAGGCTTTGTCTTACGGATGACGTGATGTACCATGTCATGGACGAGGAGTCACCGGTGACAGTTTGGTAAAAGCTGGAAAGTCGGTACATGTCAAAATCATTGACAAACAAGCTATATTTCAAGCAGAAATTATTCGGGCTGAAGATGACAGAAGGAACCGATCTGAGCCAGCACATCAATGTATCCAACCAGATTGTAAGTGATCTGAAGCGGGTTGATGTGAAGATCGAAGACGAAGACAAGGCACTGATGTTGTTGAATTCTCTACCTTCATCTCCGACGTACGAGAATTTGGTTACTACTTTGATGTGGGGTAAGGAAACTCTCAAATTGGAGGAGATCACAAGTGCGTTGCTAGGTTTTCACCAAAGGAAAAAAACAAGCGATGAAATTTCTCAAGGAGAAGGACTTGTGGTAAATAGCAACCAAGAGCGTGGTAGGAACAAATCTCGACATGGATTGGGTAACAACAACAAGGCTCGTTCTAAATCGAGAAGGAAGAAGGTGATCACGTGCTACAAATATGGAGGCAAAGGTCATATCAAAAGAGATTGTCCTGAGATAAAGAAATATGTTGCAGAGAACAAAAGTAGTTCGGCAAAGTCTGCAAACATAGTTGAAGAAGAAAATTCAGAGAGCGGTGATGGAGATATGCTATCAGTTATGTCAAGTTCGGAGCAGCTGAAGGATGCATGGATTTTAGATTCTGCATGTTCATATCATATGACTCCAAACAAGGATTGGTTTGACACCTATAGGGCAGTGGATTCTGGTTCAGTGTTGATGGGAAACGATCATGCAAAGTTATCGGCATAGGGAATGTCAAAATCAAGATGTTTGATGGTGTGATCAGAACTTTATGTGATGTCAAATATATACCAGAGCTAAGGAGGAACTTGATCTCACTAGGCACACTGGATGGTATTGGTTGTAATTACAAATCAGTGAGCGGGGTGATGAAGGTCAGCAAGGGAGCTTTGACAGTAATGAAAGGACAAAAGGTAGTAGGAAACATCTACAAGTTGATAGGGACTACAGTTGTAGGTGGAGTCGCCTCGGTGGAGTCGCCTCGGTGGAGTCTGAATCAGATAGTACTGTCTTGTGGCATATGTGGCTAGGGCATATGGGTGAACGTGGGATGCTAGAACTTCACAAGAGAGATTTGTTGAAGGGTGTCAAGACGTACAAGCTTGAATTCTGCAAATTCTGTGTTCTTGGAAAATAGAGCAAAGTACAATTCAAGACGGCAACAAACAAGACAGAGGGGATTCTGGACTACGTACATACGGATCTCTGGGGACCAGCCAGTGTAGCATCACATGGAGGGCACTTGTATTTTGTGAGTTTTATTGATGATTTCTCACGAAAGGTTAGGGTATACTTTATGCGTCACAAGTCAGAACTTGGGATGCTAGAACTTCACAAGAGAGATTTGTTGAAGGGTGTCAAGACGTACAAGCTTGAATTCTGCAAATTCTGTGTTCTTGGAAAATAGAGCAAAGTACAATTCAAGACGGCAACAAACAAGACAGAGGGGATTCTGGACTACGTACATACGGATCTCTGGGGACCAGCCAGTGTAGCATCACATGGAGGGCACTTGTATTTTGTGAGTTTTACTAATGATTTCTCACGAAAGGTTAGGGTATACTTTATGCGTCACAAGTCAGAAACTTTTGCAAAGTTTAAATTGTGGAAAACTGAAGTGGAGAACCAGACCGGAAGGAAGATCAAATGCCTTAGGTCAGACAATGAGACTGAGTACACGGATTCAAAGTTTCAAGAATTTTGTAATCAGCATGGGATAATGAGACATTTCTCAGTTCACAGAACACCTCAGCAGAACGGGGTAGCAGAAAGGTTGAACAGGACAATCATTGAGAAGGCAAGATGTCTCAGGCTAAATGCAGGGCTTGCAAAGAATTTCTGGGCGAAAGCGGTTAACATGGCATCTTTTCTCATTAATAGATCACCAAGGGCAGCACTAGAAGGCAAAGTATCAGAGGAAGTATGGACAGGGAATCAAGTAGATTATTCTCATCTTCGAGTTTTTAGATGTCCAGCCTATATGCACATATCTAGTGAGGAAAGATCAAAGATGGATGCGAAGTCAAAGCAATGCATATTTCTAGAGTATCAAAAAGGAGTTAAAGGCTTCAAGCTTTGGGATCCTAAGGCAAACAAGGTGGTGATCAGTAGAGATGTAGTGTTTGACGAGAAAGCCATGTTACAGCGTACTCAGGAAGAAGGAAAGGAAACACCACAAAGTAATATGGAGAAAGATATTGTGCAGGTGGAGCTAGAGACTCATGACTCTGATGATTCTAGCTCAGAGCACACGGAGCATCACACTATAGCTAGTGGTAGAATGAGACAAGTCGTAAAACCACCCACTAGATACGGATTCGAAGACTTGATATCTTATGCACTTATCACTAGTAGCGAAGACCCTACATCTTTTCAGGAGGCGATACATAGCTCTGAGAAGGACAGGTGAACGAGTGCTATAGCAGAGGAGATGGAGTTGTTGCATAAGAACCAAATGTGGGATTTAGTGGAACTTTCTGAAGGAGAGAAAGCTATAGGGTGCAAGTGGATATTTAAGAAGAAAGAAGCAATGTCAGAGGGAGAAGAAGTGAAGTTTAAGGCTCGGTTGGTAGCAAAGGGGTATTCATAGAGAAAGGAGATTGACTATGAAGAAATTTTCTCTTCGGTGGTAAGACATACGTCAATTAGAGCGGTGTTAGCTTTAGTGACACATCACGATTTACATCTTGAGCAAATGGATGTGAAGACGACATTTCTTCATGGATATTTGGAGGAGTAGATTTTTATGTCACAACATGAGGGATTTAGTCAGCCCGGACAAAAGCGGTTGGTTTGCAAGTTGAAGAAATCGCTCTATGGATTGAAACAATCGCCTAGGCAATGGTACAAACGTTTTGATTCATACATGATTCAAAATGGATATAGGAGATGTGAGTATGATTGCTGCATATATGTGAAGAGCCTTGAAGATGAATCACTAATTTTCTTACTACTATACGTAGATGGCATGCTGATTGTTGCGAAGAAGATGAAAGAGGTTGACAAATTGAAAAGACTATTAAGCAAGGAATTTGACATGAAAGATTTGGGAGAGGCAAAGAAGATTCTTGGGATGGAGATTTACAGGGATAGAGCTGCAGGGAGATTATGGTTGTCTCAACGTAGCTATGTGGAGAAGGTGCTAGATAGGTTCAACATGAAGAATGTAAAGTCGGTAAGCACACCCCTGGCTCATCACTTCAAGTTATCTAGTACACAGTGTCCAAAGATGGATTACGAGATCCAAGAGATGTCAAAGGTTCCTTATGCCAGTGCAATTGGTTGTCTGATGTATGCCATGGTTTGCACAAGACCAGATTTAGTACAAGCAGTTAGTATGGTGAGCAAGTTTCTTTCAAATCCTGGTCGACCGCATTGGGATGCAGTGAAATAGTTTCAGATACTTGAAAAATACAACTGATTATGACATCATGTTCAGTAGACAACCGAAAGATCCTTCAGTTGCTGGATACGTAGATGCAGACTATGCAGGAGATTTAGATAACAGGAGGTCTACTACAGGATACGTGTTCACTATGGCAGGAGGACCTATTTGTTGGAAATCTATGATACAATCTATTGTTGCATTGTCTAATACGGAGTCCGAGTACATGGCAGCAGCTGAAGCAGCGAAGGAAGCTTTATGGCTTACAGGGTTGGTCAGAGAACTGGGTGTTCAGCAAGGTGGAGTCAAGTTGTTATGCAATAGTCAGAGTGCTATCTATTTATCAAAGAATCAAGTGTATCATGCGAGAACCAAGCACATTGATGTGAGGTTTCACAAGATCAGAGAGTTGATTTCTTCTGGGGAAATTCAACTTGAGAAAATTCACACTGCAGACAATGCTGCAGATATGCTGACAAAGCCAGTGACCACAGAAAAGTTTAAACATTGCTTAAACTTGATCCATATCTCTAGATGCTAGAGGAAGG
Organism: Zingiber officinale; assembly: GCF_018446385.1. NCBI lineage: Eukaryota > Viridiplantae > Streptophyta > Magnoliopsida > Zingiberales > Zingiberaceae > Zingiber > Zingiber officinale. Next base: position 115,028,126 of record NC_055997.1, read on the forward strand.
AAGCCCAGACCCAGAGATCCAGATGGAGTTTTGTTCATATACTCGTGTTCTTCGAAGGGGTGAATATTCACGAAGGTAGAGATTGTTGAGGGGTGATTCATATTTGGATAAATGTTAATATGAGGGATGTTATGAAAGAAAGAAAAATCTGTTAAGATTTTTCTTAATAAAATTCTGTTAAAATTTTATATAACAGAATTTTGTTGTGATTTTTCATAACAAAATTCGGTTACGATTTAATCAGGTCTGAGGTTTAGCATTATTTATAGGGACTATTGTAAGCCTATTGTACAACAACAAAACACAAGAATCATTAGATGTGATTCTCTTGTGTAGGGAGAATTCTAATAAAGCTTCGGTTGTTTTGTGGAGTAGGCAAGTCGCCGAACCACGGTAACTCTTTTTTTTTTTTTTTTCTCTTCTTCTTCTCCTTCCTCGTGTTTGCTCTCCTTTTATGCGTCTTTGTCTTGTTGTTCCGTGCAATCTTTTTTTTCTCTTTCTCTTCTTCTGCGGTTTAGAGGTTGAGAGGTGTTGCCCTCTCTTTGCGCAACACCCTTTTTCAAACACGCGACTTCAATGTACCCATTGCCGACTCCATTTCCAGGGCTATTTTTCTCAGAGCAGAGGGAGCAATGGTGCAATTAAGAGAGGGTGGATATCTAGCTTCCGACCCTCCCGCCAACTTTTTGGACCATAAAAAGATAGTTCGTTTTGCCTCGTCTATCTTGTTTCCCTATTTTTCCTAATTTATCTTGCTTTTCCTGATCTATTTAACCAATGAATTGGTTCTTAATGTCCACTGCACCTTTGTTATATGTTTAATGTTGCGAAAAGTAGGGGCCAACACCTCTCAACCTCGTGGTTTGGAAGAAGAGGAAGAGAGAAAGAGATCGCACGGATCAATAAGACAAAGACACACAAAAAGAGAGCAAACATGAGGAAGGAGAAGAAGAAGAGTCATCGTGGTTCGACGATGCACCTACTCCACAAAAAAGGCCAAAACTTTATTAGAATTCTCTCTACATAAGAGAACTACATCTAATGATTCTTGTGATTGTCGTTGTACATATGTTTACAATGATCCTAAAGCATAAACCCCAAACCCGGTCAAATTGTTACAATATTTTGTTATGAAAAATCACAACAGAATTCTGTTATGAAAAATTATAACAGAATTCTATTATATAAAATTGTAACTGAATTTTATTACGAAAAATCTTAATAGATTTTTCTTCCATAGCATTCATCACATTGACCTTCATCCAAATATGAGTCACCCATCAACATTTAAGTATTTGGTTAACTCATCAACCGCATTTTCTATAAAATTTTACTGTGTAACCACTGCCATTTTTAGTATATGGGCGCTATATTAAAGATAACCTAACTCCGTTCAGGCAAAAGCACGGATAAGATGAGACAATGCTGCTTAGGATTGACCGTCCATGTAACGACCCGATTTTCCCTATTTCGAGTTCTAAGAGTCCTTATAAAAAATCTAGAAATGCTTTAGAAAAATTCTAGAGATTTTTAGAAATTTTTAGAGTATTTTTACGTAATTTTTGGAGTTCGTTTGGTATTTTTACTAAACGAAAGAAGTTGACAAAAAAATTTGTCAAAAATGAAGCTCGAACCCACGACCTCGGGTCGGACTGACCCAACCGGACACGACTCAACCAGCTGAGCTATATGGGCTTTGTTAACTAAGTATGGGGAGAAATAAATTTAAAGCATAGTTGGAATCGGATTAACCCTAGTTATAAAGAGAGGAATTAGGTTTCCCGAAACCTAATTTCTTTCTCACCTCTTCTCCTCACGCGTGCGCGGCGCCGATTCCTTCTCGGGCGAAAACGAAGCTAGGGCTTCGTCTCCGGCGGCCGGCGAGCACTTCTCTCCGTCGGTTCTTCACAGATTCGAGGTCTCCTCGTTGAAGAGAGCTTGTGGCCACGAGGAAGGGTTGAAATTTGAAGTTCTCCGCGAACCCTAGAGGTTTTCTCCTTCGGTTTGAATTCAAGAATCAAGTGAGTTGCTTCTCACCTGCAGTAGGAGTTGTTCCGAGGCTTATTCCTTGTTCCTCTTCTTGATCCCCAAGCTTGCATGAGTTTCCTTGTCTTCTCTGTTTTCGGGTCATATTGTACAGCTGGTTGGTTGTGCTTGCTGCCGTGGATCACATAAAGGAGATAGAAGGGGTTTAGTTTGGAATAGCTTAATAGTATTGTACAGAGATTTTAATCTAGTTTCCCTTTCATGTGTACAAGCTCTTAGTTGTCTCTTCCAAAAGTTGATTCGTGAACCATATGGTGAATGACAGTATAGCTTCCTTTCATGTTTGCATGTTTCGGCTTTAAACTTTCCTAATAGTTATGATTACGGATTTATGCTATAGGTGTTGGACTTTAATCTAGTTCTCTACCATGTGTGCTAGCTTCTGGACTGAATTCAAAGTTCTGTAGTAGCAAGCTTAAGAAGGTCTGATTGCTCCTTAGTGTCCTGTTGTAGCATACCTAAAGAGGATCGATTGTTAAGACAGTAGTTGTTTTCGGTTGTGTATTTATCTTCGTGTGATGACTGTTGGGGTGTGATCGATTTTTAGTGAAGGTTGGAATTTAGTGCACAGATATAGGTGTGCAGAAATTTACTGTGAACAAGTTTAGACGTGCATGAACAAATTGTACATTGAGCAGTACTTTATTCTTTTAGAATTTGTTCCATGTCAAGTTTAGCTCATACTAAATTTACAGAGCTCTCTATTTCAGAATTTGTTAATTCTCATTTAGCTCATAGTTTTAGTACTTTTAGTCAGCCTGTACAGTTCTTCTTCTTTCCTGTTACCATGTAGTTTTAAACCTTTTTGTTGCCATGTATAAGAATGGGTTTCTTTAATGAATTATGCAGTAAAATGGTTTGTGTCTAGTAGACCTTTAGAGATTTATGGGTTGTTGTAAGTAAAGCAAAGTTAGTTTCTTTTATAGAATTCCAGCAAAGTTTTTAATAGTTTTGTGCCATTAATGGGCACGAACAGCCCTATGTTTTAGCATTTTCTGTTTAGACCTTTTTGTGCTAGTTAGAGGGCACGAACAGCCTTTAATCTAAGTACGTGGTATTAGTTTTCTTTGCTATTTAACAAACATGATCAGTCCTGTTTAATGGCATTGCAGATTTAGCCTCTTTGTTATTCAGTAAGCATGATATTTTGCTGAATATGTGTAGATTTCATTAAGTACTAGTGTGCAGATTTTTACTAGTCATGAATGCAGATTTCTATTAAGCTTGAATGCAGATTTTTGAATAAGCTTGTATGCAGAATTTTAATTTTAGAACAGATTTTTGTTAAGCTTATAGTATGCAGAATTTAGTAATATAGTGCAGAATTTTAGTATAGTTAGATCTCTTTGTATGCTTAAGTTGTTTTACTTTCACAGCATGCTTAAGTTGTTTTAGTTTCCTATTTGCTATTGGAATAACATGAGCAGTTCTATTTTTATAGCATGCAGATTTTTATAAGTAAAGTATGCAGATTTTGATAAACTTAATATGCAGATTTTTATTAAGCTTTGCATGCAGATTTATGTTAAGTTTTGTATACAGATTTTCAGTACGTAGGGTGTGTTCTAGTGCACACCGAATGCTTGATAAAATGCTTAGCTCAATATAATACTACAGTAGGCATTTTAATAGCTCAGTTAATGCAGTAGAAGCATTTAAAATAACTTATTTAGTCTTGCTTCAGCTTATATGGGACTACGGTCCAATGGGTGGGCTCCCACAGTCGCCTTTAGGTTCAGATAACCTAGTTCTTGGTTCAGATAACCTAGTTAAAGCAAGGCAAGAAAATTAGCTATGAAATCAGTATTTTATTTTCAGCAGTGGCACTGTACTGGATTAGATATCCATTGGGTTGGGCTCCCACAGTCGTCCCTAGGTTTAGATAACCTAGTAAACCCTACTAGACTCGGAACTTGCAATCCCGGGTTTAGTTAGGGATGCGCGCACAACAAGTACAGTTGCCGGGCCCATCAACAGCATGATTATTATTTTAATCTATTATGTAAATAGTTTTCAAAACTTCACAAATTAGTTATGTGAATAAAAGTTAGACTCAGTTTAGCATTAATTAGTTTAGCTTAGGTATCAATTCAGTTTCTTATTGATACACATGATAGTTCTACGATTGGCTTTACATGTTAGTTTTTCAGTTAGTTTCGTCGCTATTTATGAGCATGATTAGCTATACATGTTTAGTATTTTAGTTAGTTAGATCCCTTTGCTATTTATGAGCATGATTATCTTTACATGTTAGCTTTTCAGTTAGTTTCTTCGCTATTTATGAGCATGATTAGCTATACATGTTTAGTATTTCAGTTAGTTAGATCCCTTTGCTATTTATGAGCATGATTATCTTTACATGTTAGCTTTTCAGTTAGTTTCTTCGCTATTTATGAGCATGATTAGTTATACATGTTTAGTATTTCAGTTAGTTAGATCCCTTTGCTATTTATGAGCATGATTATCTTTACATGTTAGCTTTTCAGTTAGTTTCTTTGCTATTTATGAGCATGAGTAGCTTTACATGTTAGCATTCAGTTTTAGCATGTTTTTATTTATATACATGCATATCGAGTTTTTGTGAGTAGGATAGCGCTCACTAAGCTTTTAGCTTATAGATACTATCTTCCTCCTACTGCAGATAAAGGAAAAGGAAAAGTATAAGAAGGAAGGCGACAAGGAGATGCTGTGACAGTGTGTGTGATGCCAGGACTATGGAGAGATCCAGAATTAGCTGGCAAAATTGTCAAGACTTTTCCTTTAGTTCTCTTTTAATGTTATATTGAAATTGAGTTCATTTCCGCATTTGTAGTTTGATACCTCCTATTGTTGGAGTGATATGGTTGTTTGCCATTGCTAGAGTAGTTTCATATTTTTATTGTGCTATTATACTGCGTGGTTGTGAAATTACGTGTTCCAGCCGCCTGTGGCTGAGTATACTCTGTATGTATTTACGGATATGGTCACCGGTACAGGGGAGATTCTGTCGAAATTTTTCGGTAGGGTTTTCCTAAAGATTTTTATCATACCGGTTAAGTAGAGTTAGTAAGTCAAGTAACGGTCATCCTTAGAGTGTAGTAGTAGTAAGAAGGATGGTCATTACAGTCCAGGCCAGACGAACTGCCACATGCAACATCGATTTGGCTAAGGACGTTAATCCCTATGGCTAAGTTTATACTTGTTCAGACGTAAGCCTTAAAAAAGAACCAACAAAAATGCTCATTGCTTATTCAAGTAAAGGAACCAGAGACTGATCGAAATTAAACGTGTTCGGTATAACCTCTATTCTGAATTAAAAATTACCTTGGTACAAATGTGGTCTAGTCTGACACATTTAGTATTTCCTGGACGGGTTTTGAAAACTCGTTCGAGCTTAGGACTAGTCATGCCCTCTCCTTAAAGAATTACATAGAAAAGCATGCTTGCCTTGATAAAAACATTAACACTTCTAGTTAAATGCCTGTCGAATCAGTTACCACTGCAAGCTTTTCATTGGTGACACGTGTGTGTACATCATCATAGATGTACATCATTCTTTCCACCTGGTCGGCGATGAAGCGATGGTCCCGGTTGAAATTGGCATGGAACACTTAACCATGCAGTGGGGGGAGTGATCCAACAACTGCAAGAGGGCGGTCATCTATCATCAGAATCTTCTTTCCAGTCTATAGACCAACACCGACTTCTCATAGAGCTCCCAGGGGATCTTTTGAGAAAATTTGACTAAAGTTCTTCATGCTAGATTTCACGCCATGTAACTATATGTGATTATTAAATAGGACCTAAATCAAATATCTAAATATTTCTTAAATGTTGTCAAATGTTACCTTTCCCTTCGCGAATCTCTAGAACCACCAATACTCCCGATAAAAATAGATCCCATACATGCTCTTTATGAAATATATATATTGGTTCGCATAATAGGCCTAGCAAGGTAAATACACTGAGTAGAATGACCAAGCTGAGCAAACAAACTACAATGTAACCCGAATTGAATGATATATCGGACATACTGGGTGCGCCGAGCGAAATAATTAGATCGGATATTTATAAGCAGTCTTCATAATAGATTCCCGGACTGAATAATGAATCGGATGAGCACATAATGTCAAGCGAGGTAAATAGATTGGATACTTATAAATAACTTTCATAAAGAATTTCCAGACTGAATAATGAGCCAGACGAGTACATAATGTCGAGTGAAATAAACAGACCGAATATTTATAAACAACTTTAATAAAGAATTCTTGGATTGAATAATGAGTCGGACAAGCACATAATGCCGAGCGAAATAAATAGACCGGATACTTATAAACAACTTTCATAAAGAATTCTTGGACTGAATAATGAACCGGATGAGCACATAATACTGAGCGAAATAACCAGACCGCATAGTTATAAATAACTTTCATAAAGAATTCTTGGACTGAATAATGAGTCAGACAAACACATAATGCCGAGTGAAATAAATAGATCAGATACTTATACTTGGGTTTAAAGTCGCAGTTCGACTATATAGAGTTTAAAGTCTCAGTTCGATTATATATGGTTTAAAGTCACAGTTTGACTGTATAGAGTTTAAAGTCATCATTCGATTGTAAATGGTTTAAAGTCGCAGTTTGACTATGAAGAGTTTAAAGTCGTTATTCGACTATATCGAGTTTAAAGTCACAGTTCAACTGTATAGAATTTAAAGTCGTCATTTGACTGTATATGGTTTAAAATCACAGTTCGACTGTGCAGAGTTTAAAGTTATCATTCGACTATATATGATTTAAAGTCACAGTTCGACTATATAGAGTATAAAATTATAGTTCGACTGTATATAGCTTAAAGTCACAGTTCGATCATGTAGAATTTTAAGTCGCCATTCAACTATATAGAGTTTAAAGTCATAGTTCGACTGTATAGAGTTTAAAATTGTCATTCGACTGTATATGGTTTAAAGTCACAGTTCGACTGTGTAGAGTTTAAATTCGTTGTTCGACTGTATAGAGTTTAAAGTCATCATTCGATTGTATATGGTTTAAAGTCGCAGTTCGATTGTTAGAGTTTAAAGTCGTCATTCGACTATATAGAGTTTAAAGTCGCTCGACTATATAGAGTTTAAAGTCATCATTCGATTATATAGAGTTTAAAATCGCCGCTTGATTGTATAAAGTTTAAAGTCGTCATTCGACTGTATAGAGCATACCCGATTGCTCGGGATGCTAAATAAATTTCTCAGATGAATCCGCCTGCATTTTTATTAAGTATATAAAAAGTTGAACAAAATATAGGAGTAAATTATAGGCGTACTTATCTAGCGCGATTAGGCTAGAGATGGTTGGTACTCTAAGGTCATTCTAGGTTTCTTCCCTTACATCTTGGAGATAATAAGAGCCTGAGGCGAGCTTCTGTATCACATTGTGTGATCCTCTCCACTGTGGCTCCAGTTTATTAACATCTCCGACCGACTTAATATTTGTTAATCCTAGGAAGATCGTACCGGTTCTACTATACAAAAATTTTGTACAAGTGTCAAACCTTTCCTAATAACCTATTGTGTTCTTTAGAAGTTAAATTTAGAATCACAAACGGAACTTAACATTATTGATTCCAAATTTAACTTATCTGTTCTTAATGGTTTAGACTTGGATCGCAAGAGGAACTTAACACTATTGATCCAAATCCACCTATGTTATAAATTCAATTAAATATTAATTTCCAAAATTGGCTTCCAGGACTACATGGCGAGACACATGACTTTCTTGGGTATGGGAGCATCCACCACCGCCTAGACAAAGCCTTTTAAGGAAAGCTAATATTTAATTTCCTTATATAACTCTAGGTTTAACCAAAAGGAACAATCGAATCACAAATTTGAAAAACAAAAAAAACACAACTTCGAAACAAATCCGAAAAACTAGAATCTAATGTCTCTTGTGTTTGGAATTCTTACAAAGAAAAATAACTAGCATGATGCGGAAGAAAATTACTAGTTATATCTTTTCTTTGTATGCCAATAACCTTGAGATCTTCTGCCGTATTCCTCGCCTCCTCTTGGACGTCGTGTGGGCGACGATCCTCCAAGATGAACACCACCCAAAGAGCTTCTCCTCCTTCTCTAGATTTCGGCCACCACCACCACAAAGGAACCAAAGAGAGCAAGGGGAAAGGGAATAGGGAGAGGGCCGACCACTATGGAGATCACCAACAAGAGAATAAGAATTGATAATAATTGAGGCCTCCTCTCCCCTTCTTTTATATTACTTGCCCAAGGCAAATAAGGAAAGACTTTTTACAAAAAATGAAATCTTTCTCTTGTTTTTCCTTTTCCCCTTTTATTTTTCCTTTTCCTTTCCTTTGATTGATTCAATCATCAAATCATTGATTGGATGATTTATTGATTTGGCCGGCCCCTTGCTTGGGCACCAAGCAAGGGTGGCCGCCCCCTTAAAAGGAAATAAATAACCTTGTAAAAATTTTTATAAGCAAAGAAAAAACTCTTATAAAATTTTACAAGCTCTCTTTTGTTTTCCTAATGTGGATGTTAAAAAAAGGAAAGTTTTAAAAAATTAAAATCATGTTTTAAAATTTAAAACTTTTCTTCTAAAATTTCCTTTTTTAAACATGGTTACAAAATTAAAAATTAAAAATTAAAAATTTAAAACTTCTCTTCCTTTTTTCCAAAACCATGAGGATGGTTAAAAAAGGAAAGTTTTAAAACTTTTAAACTTTCTTTTAAACCATGTGACCTAATTCAAATAAGAAAAGTTTTATATTTTAAAATCTCTCTTTTAAAACTTGTAGATTTCTACAAAGAGAAAATTTTAAAAATTCAAAACACCCCTCCTAGTTTGAATAATTGTGGTCGGCCCCTTCTTGCTTGGGCACCAAGCAAGAGGCCGACCCTATTGAGGAGGAAGTGGCCGGCCACATGGCTTGGTCACCAAGCCATGGGTCGACCCTCTCTTGGACACCAAGATGAACTTTTCCATGAGTGGATTTAAGGCATTAATGAGGCTACGATAGGGACCTAGAGGAGAAATTAGTTTTGGCCTTCCGACGAGCTTGAGTATCCCGTGTCGCCCCGAACACACAACTCAAGTTCATCAATAATAACTCATTCCACTAGAGAGTTATTATTGCACTACCGCACCAATTCCAAATTACATTATGGGCTCCTTCTTACTATGAGTGTGTTAGTCTCCCTGTGTTTAAGATATCGAAGGTCCATTAATTTAATTGAGTTACTGACAACTCACTTTAATTAATGTCTTAGTCCAAGAGTAGTACCATTCAATCTTATTGTCATGTCGGACTAAGTTCACCTACAGTGTTTAACATGATGACAATCCTTATGAGCTCCTCTTGGAGATATTCTCAACCTAGATTACTAGGACACAGTTTCCTTCTATAATCAACAACACATACTATAAGTAATATCATTTCCCAACTTATCGGGCCTATTGATTTATCGAGTTAAATCTCACCCTTTGATAAGTTAAAGAAATAAATACTAAATATATGCTTGTTATTATATTAGGATTAAGAGCACACACTTCCATAATAACTAAGGTCTAGTTATTTTATTAAGTCAGTATAAAAAGAACTTACCTAAAATGGTCCTACTCAATACACTTAGAGCGTACTAGTGTAATTTATTAGTCAAGATAAACTAATACCTAATTACACTATAACTATTCCAATGGTTTGTTCCTTTCCATCTTAGTCGTGAGCAATTGTTTATAATTTATAAAGAACTGATAACATGATCTTCTGTGCGTGACACCACACACTATGTTATCTATAATATAAATTAATTAAGCAACTACACTTAACAAATAAAATATAGACATTTGACCAATATGATTCTTTTATTTCATAAATAAATGTTTATAAAAGCTAGACTTTTAGTATACACTCTAACACTTGATGCGTTTCCAGACCAAATCATCCACCTGAAAAAAATCTAAGGATAATCCTTTTATATAATTTTGCCTCATTCTTTAGCGATATGATATAAGCCAAGTTGCTGCATTGTCCCACACTTCTTCTATTAAGTCAAGCTCCATAAGATGTCGATTGACATTATCCTCATCATATAAGCGTCTCCAGTCATATTCCACACCAATTTCAACCGGGATCATTGCTTCATTGCCGACTAGGTGGAAAGGAGTTATGTCTGTCGATTCTCTGAGAGTTGTATGATATGCCCATAATACACTGACAATTCGTCCACCCAACTACCTCCAACATGATCTAATTTAGTTTTAAGCCCTCTGATAATTTCTTTGTTTGTAGCTTCAGCTTGATCGTTGCTCTGTGGATAAGCCATAGAAGTGAAGGTCTACTTGATACTATATCCTAAACATCATTCTCGAATCCTTCTACCTTGGAATTGCCTTCCTCTTGAACTCCTCTTTCCCTCTGATGTGTTGTTGTCGACGCTGCCAGATTTGGCGGTGGTAGCGTGCCTCCGGTAACCACTTGTTGTTGCTATAATGATTTTTGCACTCGAGCCTTGACAATCATCTCAAATTCCGCAGGCGTTAGAGAAACTATTATGAGTTTCCAACCTCTTTCATCTTGAAGCTTCAAATTCAGGGGAAGATTCTCTATAGATGGTGCCAAATTTGATCTTATCTGAAGGCTAGGGAGATGGCGTGCTGGCTCAGGTTGATAGTATGTTGATCGGTGGAAGACTTCTCTAACTGGCGATAGAGCTCCTCAACGATCCTGCGTATAATCCGATAATCCAACAAAGAGTTAGTTACTAAAGACTAGGGAAGGGGTCCTTGGCAAGGCCCTCCGACGCTCAAGTCAGTATGTTTTTCGGTGAGTGGGCGAAGAAGAATAGTAGAGGATATGCGCGAGAGTAAGGTTTAGATGATGCTAATTGTGTACCTTGCCAATGGAGAGGATCCCTCTTTATATACCACCTCTTACAACCTCCGTGATCGTGAAGTGACCCCTTGTGTCAGAGTTTGTTAGGTGATGGAAAGAGTACAGTCTGGGTGATCTGCAATGATAGTCTGAGGAATCTTTTTTCTATCCACAAATATACCTCTTTTGTCGCTTATGGCTTAGGCCTTTGATGAGGTTGTTGGGGTATACTATTGTAACATATCAATTAGTGAGGAAATCCCCAAGGAATATTCCTTGATAACTTTGACAGATTATCAGAATGTTGTCTTCTGCTTGTCTGCTAAATATATCTCAGTCAGTCCTTAAGCCGGTCGCTTAACTGGAATGTCTTTCATTGAATATATTTCGGGCTGATCTGTCATTTGGCTGGGCATTTATAGTAAGCCATATGAAATGAAGCACCTTTAAACAATATTAGTATCAATATGCTCTGTCGTGTGCTAAATACTATGAAGATTTGTTCAGAGACTAGTATGGTGCCCATAGTATGCAAAATATATATTCAAGGAACAATATAATAAATTATGTATGTTAGAGCCTTTATTTTTAGAGACAATATGACCTCGGTAATTTTAAACCTAGCCGACCTCTGCCTGACCAGCTATATATGTAGAGTCTCCTAAGGATAAGTATCTTTAAGCCCCCTCGGTCTTTGTCTAGTTGGGCATACACAGAGAGTCTTGTGTTCGACTGATCTTTATCCGACCAATATAGTATAAAGAGGTTTATGAGACTAAGTGTCTTTAAGTCCACTCGGTCTTTGTCTGGTTGGGCGTATGCAGAGAGCCTTATGTTTGATCGACCTTTATCTGGCCGATCTAGTATAAAGAGGTTTATGAGGCTAAGTGTCTTTAAGCCCTCCCGGTCTTTGCTTGGTCGGGCGTACACAGAGAGCCTTATGTTCGACCAGCCTTTATCCGGCCAATCTAGTATAAAGAGGTTTATGAGGCTAAGTGTCTTTAAGCCTGCCCGGTCTTTGCCCGGCCGGGCGTACACAGAGAGTCTTTTGTTCGACCGACCTTTATCCGACCGATCTAGTATAAAGAGGTTTATAAGACAAAGTGTCTTTAAGTTCGCCCGATCTTTGCCTGGCTAGGTGTACACAGAAAGTCTTATATTTGACCGGCCTGTATCCGACCGATTGTATATTAAGATCTTTATGAGGCTAAGGGTGCTAAGCTCGGCTGGCCTTTACCCGGCTAGGCGTGCACAAAGAGCCTCACGTCCGATCGGTCTTTATTCATACGATTGTATATTAAGATCTTTGTGAGGCTGTGTCTTTGGGTTTGGCCGGACTTTGCCCGACCGAGCGTACATAAAGAGCCTTACGTCCAACCGGTCTTTATCCGACCCCTTGTATATTAAGATCTTTGTGGGACTTAAGTGATTAGAGCCCGAACAGCCTTTCATTTGGTTGAGCTCCTTTGAACCCGACCAGCTATTTACTAACTGAACACATTATTTCTTTATTTTCAGAGTAAAACCCTAAAGTCCTTATACTCGACCGGGTGTATACCCGATCAACCTTATCCGAACGCCATGCTTTAGAGCAGCGCAGGTAGGACCTAGGAATTTTGAGGCTGGGTGATTAACAGGATCAAGTGTAGAATGCTCCTCTATCCCGACTTTGACCGTCACATCATCTTGACTTTGACTATCATGTTATCTTCTGAATTCGCTCGCTATAACCCCTATCACCCATATCTTAGGCTAGCCTGGACCATAATAAATTCGGAGAGTAAACTGGCTAGTTGCTTGCCCTATACAAGCTCGATATCTATATTTTCTGCCTTTAGATTACAAATTTGAATATTCATGGTGATATACTATAGTTTTACATTGTTTAGCAGTGGGATAAAATCTATGTAGCTGACTCAAATAGTTTGGAAAATAATCCCTTATGATGATGATTATGTCTTTCGAAAGGTTTATGGCTTTGTTGGTTGATTAAACTGATGGTGGAATGCACCTTTGTCTTTATACATAAATCTCATAAAGTTGAAACAACCAAAAGCTGGGCCTATGAATCTGTGGTGCTTCTGTATATATCATTTGCTTCTAATGCTCCTGTTGCCCTCGATTGATTTAGTGATGGCCATGAAATATATAGAAGTTTTCATCATCTAATTCTTGTGACATCTGGCATGAGTTCGTTACTCAGATACACCTACATTTCAAAAGAAACTCATATGCACATACCATACAGGTATTATAAGTTATACCTTGTCAGAATCCTCTTTTAACTGAGATGACTATGATGAAAATAGAATGTTGTGATACCTTTGCTTTAAATAATTTGCTCATATTCACCTGAATTATGTCTTATTTTCATTATTTTGCCTTATTGCCGTTGAAGGCAAGCCAGATTATTCTTACTTGAAGCGGCTTTTGTGTGACCTCTTTATTCAGGAAGGTTGGTCTTAATATTAAGTGGGTCTCAATTTTAAGTTTTTTCTCTTAAATAGCATTTCAAATTCCTTCCCCTCAATATAAATCTTTCTCGTTCTCTTTTTTTGTAGCTTATCATTTTGATAATATTTTTGACTAGAACATGTTCAGTTGAAATATCCTCAGATCGTTGCTGGTCCCTGAATACAACCACCCTTTCCTTGCCGGCGGTGGAACCCCTAGTATTGTGAGGTTCCACCGGTGGAGATAGATGATACCATCTCTTGTTCCGTGTAAAAATCATTCCTCTATACTTGAATTTTTGAATCCGTTACTGCTTACGGGTAGGACAAGATGGTCAAGATCGAGTCTCAGGTGCAGTCAAAGGCTTTACTAGAAGGAATGCCTCAGGTTACGGTTGTCATGGTGAACATACCAAGCACAAACTTCTAGATAATGCACAAATGCTATCGAAGGAGGCTGTGAGTCTTTACAACTTGACAGAAATTTATCTAAACCTCCATTTTTGTGTTACATTCACGTTCGCAACCTAAATTTTTCCATGTTACGCTCACGTTTTCAACCTAAGTTTATACAAAGTTGAAGATCAATGCTGTCCATTCTTACTACTTTTTTTTTTTTTTTTCTATTGGCTAGCTAGAGGTAATTTGAGATCCAAGGTGTGAACAATTGGAGGAGACCGAAGAGAAACACTGCTTAATATCACAAAAGACGATTTAATGATTGGATATTACTTAATGATACTCTTGCATAGAATTGGGGAAGAGATTTATATAGCTGAGTACAGCTGGTTGGGATTGATATACAGATAGTTGGGATTTATTCAATTTATTGCTTGATCTTTTTTCAACTAGTTCTTCTTTTGACTTTAGGATGCTGCCAAAAACGTAAGACCACATCTCGCACTGGGAGCACATCCGAAGGAGAGATTTTCTCGAGCAGGAGGCCTAGTTCTTCTTCACAGCTTACCAGAAGAAAATAAAACAGAATCCACCACAATTTTTTTCCTCCAGCAACACTGGCCGCCCTTCCAGCACACAGAGAGTTCATCTCCAGCCCGCCGAAGATATCGAGGATCAGTGACGGATCCAGAAATTCAAATATTGAGGGATGATCACAATAAACAAGGGATGATATCCTCCATCTTCATCGGTGGAACCCCATAATACTAGGAGTTCCACCGCCGGCAAGGAGGAGCGACCGCCGATGCCCCCTTGGATCCGCCCCTGTCGGGATATCGGGTCGTCATCCAAGATCACCCCATTCACTTGATGAATCATACCATCCCTTTGGCGAAGCCAAGATGTTGGAGAATATTTATGGTCGCGTATAGTATTGATGTTTTGGGTAACAAATGAAGAGAGCTGGAACTTTCAATTAAATTACCTATAGATTACTGACATTAATTGCATTTGCCCAAGAGGCTTAATTGGTTGAAGATAGAAAAGAAATTTTGTCGACAAGAAGCTTAAGTAATTAAATGACTATATATGCACAGCTAGTAATATAAATAATCATCATTAAGATTGTAAATGCGAAATGGAAGTACTTGTGCAAACATTGAAGGTGCCTTGCACTTTCATGGTGGCGGGCATTAATGGCTTTAGGGCAAATGAGAGAGATGGAGGAGGGGACCATGGCACCACCTTGTTTAATTTGTATATCCATATTTGTCTCAAATGTTATTCCTTAAATTTTGATACTTCTAAAATTTATTATTAATATATATATAGAGTACACAATTATTAATGTTGTCATTATTTAAAATCTTTATTAATTATTATTCGGTTAGACAAAACTTAAAATTATTCTTTGTTATGCAGTCTATATGAAAATATTCTTTATTATGTACGTCTAGCGCACAATTACATCTTGTGCCATACATTTAATATTGTATTAAATGCATCACCTTGTAATAAGATTAATGTCAGCATCAACTCTACACATATTTTTAAAGAAAAAAACTCTTATATCTCCTAATAAATTTGAGAGTTGACTCTGCTTTTAAATAATACGAGCACGAGCTACTAAGGCGTCTAAGATTAATATAAGTATTTTTTACTCTAATAATTATAATTCTCTAAAACTCTTATCATTTCTAGCCTTTTATCGATCAACTATGACTTCATTATTTACATTCTTTCAAATAATTTAGGGATGAACTGCGAAACATTTGAAGTAAGTATAATTATTGATGAGGTAAAAGAAGCCCACCAAATATAAGTCAAGGGCGGGAACAACAGTCGACGTGAAGGTCAAAATTAAGACGGTCATAAGCAAGAAATTGCTTCATCACCAAAGCTGGCCGAGCGGATGACAACGGACCGAGCGGGCCTGAAAGGTCCATTCGGCCCGGAGCCTTATCTGGGCAGATCGCTCGTCCAGTTGGGACGAATATAACGAGGACATTAGATGCTCAACTGTGATGACCCTACGAAGGCTAGTATGCTCGGATCGCATGTCCGATCGAGCGAGGAACAACTTACCAAGCCGAGCGACTGTGGAGAAGAACAGTTGAGATCGACCAAGCGGGGAATCCCAACTGAGCGACTCCCTCGTTGGCTAAACAGTGGGACTCCTTGCTTGGCTCATTGTATCCTTTCGAGAGTTGGTACCGCTGACAACAGAGCATGGTCAACAGGCAATTCGTATAACGGAAACTTTCACTTGTAAGTACCCCATGGAAATTTTGATGTAATTAGCCAAGTCAAGTTAGGTCTTGTTGTGGTTTGATCTTTGTGTCTAAGTGTGCAAGAGTTTAGGAGCACAGGAAGTCAAGCAAAAGACACAGCTAGTGAGAAGAATGGCACGGAAGAGAGTTAACGGACTCGGTGCGTTCGAAGGACGAGGCGTTGCGGAAGAGTACGCTGGTGGATGAGAAGGAAGCGCGCAACGGTTCCAAGGGATGAAAAGTCGGAGCGGAAGGTTGCTTGAGAAAGTCGGAAAATGGGTTCGGGTGAGCCCTATTATGGTCGAAATCACCTAAGTGAGTAGAGTCGGAGCGGAAGACCTAGACAAAAAGTCAACTAAAAGTTGACTTTGGTCCTGCCGCCCGAACCGCTAGGAACGCCCGGACTAGGTCCATGCGCCCGGACCGCCTGGACCAAGGGCGCCCTAGGCTCGGCCCTGGTTGAGCTGGTTCAGCCCGATCCGGGCGCTCAGACCTGGTCTAAGCGCTCGGACCAGAAAGTTTATCGGAAAGTCAACTGTTGCAATCTTGTACGACGTGGATACAATTTTATCCATATCCAGGCACCTGGAACCCCTTTCAGGCATCCCAATCAAGGTGATAAATACATCCCTGATCCCAATAGTTAGAAAACATCACTTGTAATTAATATCTTTATTTGTTCTACTACTGTGTGAGTTATCAACGCTGTAAGAGGCTTCTCCACCTGAATGAGACTTTAGTGAGTTTTTTCAACGTCTTGGATTAACAATCTTTTGATTGCAAACCAAATAAATTCTTCTGTGCATCTTCTTTTTTCCTAATTAGTTTGTTAATTCTTTTTATACAAGTGTTAGTTTTAATCAAACTATAAGTCGAGAAAGATTCATTTTTATTATCATGTCAGAGATTTGCACGCCCTATTAAGGAATGTTGTCAGAGACACTTTCCTGACATGTCTTTTCATAAGATAATTGGGAAAATATGCACGCGCCTTGAGAAGCATGCACGTCTGCTACTGGAGTGCTATATAAAGGGGGTCCATGTTGTTAGGGTTCAATCAAAGTTCCAAATTGAAAAGATTTGGAAAAGATCATGAGGTTAAAAGGATGTAAGATATCTCTATTGGCATGAGGTCTTTGGGGGAGAGTCCAAGAGCAAAGTCTTGAGGACCTAGGCCCAAAGTGGGTAATATCATGCCATTATGGAGATATGTAGATATCTTTTGGGAACAACAAATGGTATCAGAGTCATGGTCTAGACTAGATGCCTTGTGGGGTGGCCTTGAATGAAGTTGAGGGTAGGCCTGGAGCTGGTCATGAGTGACCAGATGCTCATGGGGAGGCCGAGAGCAGGTCAGGGTGACAGGATGCGGATGCTCGCGGGGAGACCTAGAGCAGGTCAGGTTGATTGGATGCTCGTGGGGAGGCCCAAATCATGAAAGTAATTGTGGTCCTTCGTTTGAGGGGAGAATTGTTGGGGTTCGATCAAAGTCCTACATTAGAAAGATTTGGGAAAGATCATGAGGTTAAAAGGATGTAAGATATCTCCATTGGCATGAGGCCTTTTGGGGAGAGTTTAAGAGCAAAATCATGAGAGTCTAGGCCCAAAGTGGACAATATCATGCCATTGTAAAGATATGTAGACAGCTTTTGGGAACAACACATGCACCAACGGAGGTATACGTTATTTGTGATTATGCTCCTATTGTTAATATAGTTCTTTACCGTCTTTCTACTATTTCGTTGACTTAATTGAGTGTCAGAGGATCAATGTTGAGGATCCTTTCCCTGGTCTGACACTGACATTCTTGGTTTTGTAGAGTGAAGTCTTCACAAGGTCAACTTGTGAGCCACATCCCTAGCCAGCTATCTTTACCATTTTCAGACATTATATATATATATATATATATATATATATATACATGGGCTTTATGTTTGAAAGATATATGCTTCCCAGGTTACAATGCAATAAAATTAATTTTCTATGATGGGAAACAACCTTAGAATATTGGCTGCGAAGTGATACACTATTCGTGGTTCTTGTTTTATCCTAATAACAGATGGAAATTAGTTAATTCGAAGAATTGGATACATAAATTGTCACGCCCCAGAGGAGTCATAGCCAGAGAAAAATTCGGCAACATCTCCTTTGTACACGTGCCAATCTAAATCATATATATACAACCACAAGTATACATCAGCCACACACGACTAAAAAAATAGACAACCACGCAGTATATACTCAGCCCACTCGACTGGATCAAAATATCACAACCACGCAATTTTATATATATATATATATATATATATATATATATATATATATATATATATATCTCACTTGGCTGTACTAAAATCAAAAACACAGCGGAAAACGATAGAAAACCATTATAAATAAAAAAAAACAAGACTGCTAGCCGGCTAGGTTTACACAACACAAAATACAACATAACAACACTCTAGAACAAAATTGGAATATATAATGCTAAGTACACTTAATACATAAAACAAATAAAGCACAAATGAAAATGATAACAGTCTTCTGATGTGACATGGGAACCGGCAAACAGGATACTCTAAGCAACTCCGCATACCTCTACCTGATATCTGAAATAAAAATATACCAACGGTGTGAGTTCAACAACTCAGCAGATAAGGGATAGATATGCATAATAAGTTATAACTAACAGTAATAATCATGCGGTACAGTTTCCTGAACAAAAGTAGAAAATACAGACGGAAAAGGGATGAAGAAACTGTACTCACCAGAACCTCCTATCCGGAAATAAGGCTCGTTAGACTAGATACAAAATGTCACCTGTATGCATGTCAATCATATGCAACCACCAAAATGCAACATACATAATATAGCAAGCACAAACAATAAATGTAATCCATGCATATGATGCAAAAAAGACATGTGCCACCCTGACGCTAGTCAACCATTTCATACGCAATGGTGAGACCGAGTGGGTAGGGCTATGACAACTGTGCACTCTGTCATCACTGCTCTTGAGTAACCGAGTGGGCAGGATGCTGTCGGAGTACACCTATCCTCTGATGTGCGTAGATTGTATACACTTGTTTAGCATGTTTTGACGCACATTCACATATTTTGCACATGCTTTGTTTACGTATTTTTATACTTCCAGCTTTTCTTTTAGCATATTTACTCTTTTTGTTCGGAGATCTGCTTTTGTGCATTTTCTGTACACAGGAGTCAAAATTGGTGAAGGTTTCGTGTTTAAGGCCAAATCTACAAGCGAAGCAAAGGAGGAAGGCACCATTCTTGTACCTCACACGACCCTGCCATTGGGGGGGGGGGGGTTGCCCAGGCTGTGTGGAGTTCCTTGGCCGTGTGGATGCAACAGAGATGGAAGTTACCACGGACGTGTGAACCTCACACGGTCGTGTAAAGATTTGAAGCCAGATGGAGCCCTGGCCGTGTACACCCCATGACCATGTGAGATTTTTAGAGACCATGAAGGCCCTGGCCGTGTACATCACACAGCCATGCAGAATTTCCAGTGAGCAAGAGGGCCTTGGCCGTGTACACCACACGACCGTGCCAGATTTCCAGAGGCAGACCCAGTGCAGGCCATGTAGATCTACACGTTCGTGCAAGGGGAGCATTGGCAAAAGCAAGCCACGACCGTGTGCCACACATAGCCATGTAAGGTTGGCAAAGAAGGGAATGGCTCTGGCCGTGTGAACCTCACACGGTCGTACCTCGGGGTCGTGTGGCGCGCGAACCTCACCTCTATATAAAGGTTTCTTCAAGATTTGAAGGGGGATCTTCTCCCTTTGGGGGGGAATTCAAGATTTGGGCGTTCCTCCACCTTCTTGGAGGGATTTCTGACGATTCTAAGGGCGAATTTTTAACGCTTCGACTCTGGGGAGCGAGGATTGGATCCGAAGATGGTTCTTCATCATAGATAAGCTTTTCTTCCCTTTCTTTCTTGGATTTGGGGATTAAGATGTTTATCTTTTCTTCTTCTTTTGGATTCTTTCCTTGTTCCATGGACTAGATCTCTTGTTCTAGGATGGAGGGAGTATTTGTAATGGAGATTTGATGTAAACTCTTGTGGATTTGCTAACATTTCTATTTTTATGATTTTGCCCTGTTTGTATCTATTCTTTCTTGTGTGGATTGTTGTGATTAGGGCTTAATTACCATGCTTGATTGAATGTTTGAATATCTTGTGGATCTTGTAGAGATAATTCCTCATTCGATTTTTCGAGGGACGTTCGTGATAGGAACATGCCCATGTAAGGACGATTGAGGGGTAATCTTGAAGGGGAAATTAGGTATTTCAAGAGGGTAGGATAGATTGTATGCATTAATCTTTATATCTAATGAGGTTGAGAAGTAGTGATTTCTATGTTGATTTTTCGAGGGACGCACGTGACAGGCAAGCCCGTGTAAGGACAACATAGGGTTCATTCCTAATTGATCGCATTTAGATATATTTCAGTCCTAGGCCGGTTGTCTATTGCAAGAGGGAACCGACAACCTTCTACAAATGATGGACAATTGAGAAATAAGATTTAGTAGATCATTACATTCAATAACATTATAAAGAAACCAAAACTCCTAGAATATACCTTTATCATTGCCCTTATTCTTGTTTCTTATTCTTTTATTTTTTTGTTTACCTTTCATAGTTACACTTAGACTCTATAAATCAATTGATTGGTTGTTTAGCTAACTCGCTTTGAGACATCTTTAGTGCTTATTCCAGTCTCTGTGGATTCGATATCTTTTATTATTACTTACAACATATCCGTATACTTGCAAAGGTCAACAAGTTTTTGGCACCGTTGTCGGGGACTGCGCTATAACATTAGGGATTTTCAATTGAGTTAGATTAGACATAACTTCTCTTTTCATTTGCATAGTTGTAATCTAACTTTTAGAATTCTATTTTCATAAGTTTTTCCTTTCTTGTATAACATTCATGTCAATTCCTTTTGTTGTAACTCTAATTCTGCATTTTGATTCTAACATTCTTGTCTAACTTCTCTCTATTTTTCTCTTGATTTAGTTTCTTTCTTTCTTTTTCTTTTATACATATCTTGCTATCTTGTTCTTGTGTATGCGAAGATCTAACTTTGCAGGAGAACTTCTTCCTCTTGATCCCGAGATAGACAGAATATTTCATAGAAGAAAAATTCTGCAAAGACAACAAGAAGAACAAGAACATTCTATCATGGCGAATAGACCACTAAAGGATTATGCAACACCTTATGCTAGGGGTTTTCGATCTAGTATTTCAAGGCCTTCAATTGAAGCAAACAATTTTGAGATCAAACATGTAATTATATCTATGGTGCAGCAAAATTAGTTTGGTGGAGGACCGCATGAAGACCCAAATTAACACTTGGAAGTCTTCTACGAAATATGCGGCATAATGAAAATGAATAGTATTCCTTCAGAGGCAGTGCGCCTACTATTATTTGGGTTTTCTTTGAGAGATAGAGCCAAGCAATAGCTGAATTCTTTGGCTCCAAATAGCATCACCACATGGGAGCAATGTGAGCAACAATTCCTCGACAAATTCTATCCTCCAAGTAAAACAGCTCATATGAGGAATCTTATTGCAAGCTTCAAGCAAGCAGACTTTGAATCTTTATTTGAAGCTTGGGATAGATACAATAGTATGCTCAGACAATGCCCACACCATGGTTTGGAAAGATGGTTTGTGCTACACACATTTTTATAATGACATTAATTATCATACAAAAGTGTCCCTTGATTCAGCTGCTGGAGGGGCACTTATGAATAAGAGCTTGGATGAAGTCGAGGAGATAATTGAAAGTGTAGCACAAAACCACCATCAATGGGCTAATGAAAGAAGTGATGGCTATTCTTGTATGAACCCAACAACGAAAGCATCAGGAAAATTTAATGTTGATGTAGTGACCTTATTGGCTGCAAAACTGGATGCTCTTACAAAAAGGTTTGAGAATATGGGAGTTATTTCAAATACGGTCAATGCCGTTGTTTCTTCTTGTGAAGTATGTGGAAGTTCTGAATATTCAAATGACTTATGTCCATTAGGAGTTATCACTGTACAAATCAATCAATTAGAGTAATGTGATGCAATCATGTGTTTCAATCAAAGGCAGAACAACCCATACTCAAATACCTACAACCCTGGATGGAATAGTCATCCTATTTTTTCCTATAGAAATAATCAAGATCAAGGACCATCTATGGGGGCAAGACCTAATTTTCAGTCCGGGCAGCAGAATTTTCAGCAACAATCTTCTCAAGGCTTTCCTATGTCTAAAATTGAAAAGATGTTTGAAGAAATTATGTCCACTCAGAATGAAATGAAACAAGACAATTTAAAGCTTACTCAAAGAATGGATAATTCTAACAGACATCAAAAGATTCTAGAAAGTCAGATTGCCCAACTAGGTTCCTCATCTTCTAGAGCACCAGGACAATTACCTGACAAGCCTGATGTCAATTCTATGGAGCACTGCAATAGAATTGAGCTTAGGAACGGATGGACCTTGGGAGATCCCCAAGTGACTGCTCCAAAAGGGATGCACACTGAAGAAGAGCTCTCTCCTCCAACACCAAATCAGATTCAAGATAATGAGGAGAGTACCACTAAGGTTGAAGAGACTCTTCCACTTAACCATCAAAGTATAGCAGTCCCTTTTCCTCAAAGACTTATTATGTTAAAGAAGGATGAAGAGTTTGGTAAATTCTTGGAGAAGGTAAAAGAAATATATGTTGAAGTACCACTCATTGATGCAATCCTTCAAATGCCCAAGTTTGCCAAATTCCTGAAGGACATCATGTCGAATAAGAGAAGGATAGGAGATATAGAGACCATTACACTTACAGAGGAATGTAGCGCTCTTTTTGAAAAGAACACTTCCCTAAAGTTGAAAGACCCTGGCAGCTTTTATATTCCTTGCAATATAGGAATTGAGTTTATTGAGAAAGCTTTTTGTGATTTGGGGGCAAGTATTAGCCTCATTCCTTATTCTATTTGTAATAAATTAGGTCTCAAAAACTTTAAACTTACTACCATGATACTACAACTTGCTGATCACTCCTGCGGGTACCCTATGGTATCGTTGAAGATGAGCCGGTAGAAGTAGGTGGGAGTATAATTCCCACCGATTTTGTTGTGTTAGACATGCAGGAGGACCCAAAAATCCCTATCATATTGGGAAGACCATTCCTTACTACAGCAGGAGCTATTATAGATGTTAAAAATCATAAACTATCTTTGGTGATTGGTAAGGAACGGTTGGAATATGATTTATCTAACGCATCTAACCATGTCTCTTCTCTGTTGAATGCTTGTAGTAGGGCAAGCATTTACAAACTGGAGGAATGGAACTTCCATCCTCATGGGAGGCCACCAAATGAAGAGAATAATGTGGTGGAAGATGTTGGGAGAAGACCTCCCAACAAAAATGACAAATATGTCTGCCCTCCAAGGGCAAGGAAAAGAGAGGAGTAATCAAGATTGGTCGAGCTAAAGACCTTAAACAAGCGCTTCTTGGGAGACAACCCAAGGGTTCTTTTTAATTAGTTTCATTCCATGTTTCTATTGTTCATTAGTAGTGTTTTTACTTGGTTTTTGCTTTGTTTTCAGGTTGAAATTTCACTTCCATGAGCTGGCCATGACTTCTTCATGGGTATGAAAGTGTTGGAAGAGCTAGAAAGGAGAAATTTCATCAAGTGGAGCAAAACAGAGCATGGTCGTGTGTTGTACACGGCCAGACTTATGGTGCAGAGAAGGGAGATGCTTGGGCTGTGTCTACATGACACGGCCGTGTGGAGTCTCCAGAGAAGAAAAGGTGCATGGTCGTGTCCCAGACACGACCATGTGAAGAATCCAGAGGAGGAGAACTTCTTGGCCGTGTCTCACACACGGCCGTGTGAAGGAACCAGTGCAGAAGTATGCACTGGTTGTGTCATCAGACACGGCCGTGTGCTGATTCCAGAGAAGGAGGCTGGTGAGGCCGTGTCCCAGACACGACCGTGCAAAGATATCCGAGAAGGAGAAGGCAGGGGTCATGTAGATCTACACGGCCCGTGTGGAGAAACCTATTCAGGCCGTGTCTCCTATACACGGCCAGATCCAAGCTGTGTCCCCCACACACCCTCCTCATCTCAACATCCTCTTCTCTCCAAAATTCCTCTCTTCTTCAACCTTTCTTCCAAACCTTTTCAGATCTAGACCTAAAACCCTTTCTTTTCCACAAACTTTATCTAGATCTAGATTCTTCTTTTCTCTTGGACTTAAGATCTCCACTTTCTTAACCTAAGATCTTGTTTTTTGAGATCTATTTCTTCAAGACCAAGTTTCTCTAACCATAACCAGTACCCTTCCCCACTTAACTTGACAATATGTCCAACCTATTGAAGAGACTTCGCAAGGGTGGTGTGTTACGCAACCGCAAGTGTACGATTTCGTCGTCAGTAATAAAAATATTGAATCCACAGGGACTGTTGATTAAGCACTAGAGATGTCGCAAGGTAAGTTATCTAGAAGGTCAAAAGCTGGCTTTGGCGTTTGTAAACTAATGAGGGTGATTGAAAAGGGAAAGAGAAGGATGAGAGAAAGAGAAAGAACTGATCTTGGATGGAATGAGCTTCGGGAGATGGATTCTAGGATTTCGGTTTCATTATAAGACTAGGAGATACTACATATATTGCTTAGTTTCTACCCTTTATGTCCATACTCTTGTAAGAAGTTAGATTGTTCAATATCCCTAAGTATCGAATAGAGACGATCCATGTGAAATCCTGTAACGGTTAACCCCCTTGTCACGAGGGCGCCTCGGTAGATCATTGGGATACACATCTAGTAAATAACAATAAGGATAAGGGTTACCTACCTCCTTATGGAGGAATTGCTTCTCCCTTCAAGAGAATGTCCTTGACGTCCGTGAACGAGTTACCCTTATCACTAGGGCCCCTCGGGTATACGATCTAGAGCACTCTCTTTACGAGGGCAGCAGTTCCTAAGGGATTGTTTCTCCTTTTAAGGGAACGTCTTAGACGCCTGGAAAAGATTACCACTGTCACTAGGGTACCTTGGTCAATATGCTCTAAGGTATCCCCTTTACGGGATCAACAATCCTCCACATCAAGCAATGAACGCATAGAAACGTAAACATGGCACACATGCAACTCATCAATCATGAACAAGGCATCAACAGGTCATTGAATAGAAACAAGGCGAATCTACATAGTTCTGCTTCTCCATCATATTACAAATACTTCCTAATCCTAGAACAAGATGTCTACTCCATTGTGGGGGAAGAACAACCCCAGAACATAAAGAAAAGCATACTTACAACCCTAAAAGAAAAGGAAGAAGAGATGCTTGATGATTCCGATGTCTTAGGGATACTTCCTTGCTCCGGAGATGGACGGATTGTCAAGGGACTGAGGTGGATGAAGCTCTAAGGTTTCCCCCGAAGGAGAAAACCCTTTCCCAAGGAGAGGGACGAAGTCCCCGAACCAAAGATAATCAAAGAATAGGGTTCTTGACCCTTTTATACCTCCTCCACGCTGCCCAGGAAAACCAGGACTACAGGCATCCGGTAAACTAGGTTTTTCACCCATTAAACCAGATTTTCTCATGATTCACCCTGAACTGAAGTTGTAGCCCTTGAAATTATCTTCAATCTGATACTTGGATCGAGCCCTGGGTCAAACCGAGCCAAAAGTTATAGCGGTTCTAAGTTTGGTCTACAGTTTGGGTGGAGGTCTAGTTGAACCCGCGGTTGGGAGGCATGACCATGCCATTTAGCATGGGTAAACAATTCTTTCTCTCTGTTGGATCTAAAGAAAAGTTGTAGATCTTGAAGTCAGGTACGTTTCAGTATAAAGAACAGCCTGAAACTCTAACGGACCACAAAGTTATAGCCAAATTACAATCGGTCTGCAATTTGCCCAGAATTCAGCACAGCTCTGTTTTGGCATGGCACAGCCCGTGTTCTTCGTCGCACAGCCGTGTGGAATCCACACGGCCTCACACGGCTTCCTCTCGGATTGAGTCACACGGCCGTGCAAGGTTGCACGCCCGTGGCCTTCTACTTCTCTGCCAAGGTCACACGGCCGTGTGGAGTCACACGGTCGTGACCTTCCTCCCCTCTGGAATGTTGGCATGGCCGTGCCATTTGGCACGGCCGTGTGTTGCTTGGCCACAGGTTGATTGGCATGGCCTTGCCATTCGGCACGGTCAAGGCCCTCTTCATCTCTGGATTGCAAGCACGGCCGTGCCATTTGACACGACCGGAACATGCTCATGGCCACACGGTCGTGTGGCCTTGCACGACCCAAGCTCCTGTGTGCACTTTTGCTCCATTTTTGCTCCAAATAACGTCCTGTCAACAAGAAAATAAGCAAAGAGCAGATCTCCGAACAAATATAATGAAAGTATGACATTATAAAAAAAATAAGGTGTAATAAACATAGAATATGTTATGAAATACAAGTAGATGTGCGTCCAAACATGCATAAATGATCATAAGATCTACGCACATCATGGTGGTAGATCTAGTGGTGGAGACAAAGGGAAAGAGCCATCCAAAGACAAAGGAAAAAACCGGTGCAAGGTAGAGGAAAGAGGACCTCACGCAACGAAGGTAATGACAACGAATTCAATATTGTGTTTAGACATGATGATCAAATAATTAGATTTGCAATTCTTGTCAATAGAAAGATTGTGTGTACTAGGTATATGGACCCAACCATTTTAGATATGATGGGAATTAGAGACGATATAGATTGGATGATAGGGTTCCTAAATTGGAGTGATATGTTGTACACACATCTACCTACTTATCCTCACCTTGTTTTGGAGTTTCTAAGTTCACTAGATGCCCATTTTGCCAATGAGGATGATTATGTTGGCAAGATAACCTTTAGATTAATGAATCAAGAATTTCAATGGACATTTAGTGATTTCAACACTTGTTTTGGATTGTCTTTCAGTAGCTCCCGGAGGTTTGACTCTAGGTTCAATTGGAATAAATTTTGAAATTCTATCACCGGATTAGATCATCCCTATGAGCCCTTTAGAGCCAAGGCTTCTCACATGCAAAACCCTGTTTTTAGATATTTGCATCGAGTCATGAGAAAAACTATTTTTGGTAGAGGGGAAAGTGATGGAGTCGTTAAGAAAGTAGAACTTTATGCTTTATGAGCCATGTTGCATAAGGTTGATTTTGATTCCGATTTTCATTTTCTGCAAACCTTAGTGAGAGCTGCGAGAGTATCTTCGGGATCGATGGTTTTTGGTGGGTTGATTATTCAAATAGCAATTAACTTGGAACTTGATTTAGATGGGTTGGAAGTTATTCATGGCAATGATATGATCGACATAGATACATGTCTTGCTATAAAAATGATTATTCGAGATGAGAACAGTTTCGCATTTCCTAGGAGGAATGATTTTCCTTTGCCTCTTCCTTGTCCTGATCGAACTTCAATTCAGAACCCAGCTAATTGGTTAATCACTGATGTAAACCTCGAGAATGTCCCCTCCATATTCGGAGACACAGAGCCACACATTGAGCCCTCGACATCTGGATACCCGCAGCCCTCCGGACACCCGGATCCTGCTAGGCATTCTTTTGCCTATGGTACGGGTTCCTCCAGATTTGACTTTTCTGATTTTCATACTTCTCTAGAATCACTTCATGAGAAGAATGATGTCCAACGAAGAATGTTGGAAGGTCGCTTTTCTTTATCAGATAATTAGTTTAGAGAAGTACAAGAGCACTTTCGATTCACGAGGAATTTTCAAGGTCAAATGGCTGAATTTGTCCAGGATTATGATACGGATCAAGCTAGAATGAGATATTTTATGCAAAGCATGAGTGTCACTAGCCAACAAGTAGATGCTTTGTTTGAGTATCATATAATCCTGAGCGAAACTCCAAGTTTCCCTAGTTTTCCCATTGGACAACCACGTCGTACGCATCCTTTTCCTCGTCCTCCTCCACCTCCACCTCCTCCATCTTCACCTCCACCTCCTCCACCATATTGACTTCATTGGGCCGATGAAAAGTTTAAGTCTGGGAGGGTGTCGAACATGATTTTTCTTTTTGCATTCTAGTTTTCAGTTTTTGCTTATTTTCTGCATGTTTAGTTTTTGTTCTGCATTTTACTTCAATTGTCTTGCTTTGATTGCTTGTTTTGATAGTCACTTGACTATCTTTTGAAAAATCTTGTGGCATACATCTTGAGAACATCAAAACTTCACTTATATGCTTTCTTGTCTTCAAGATTAAATGTTAGCACGTTCATTATCTAGATTCATGATGTTTTAAGTGATGCTAGTAGTATGCTTAATATACCCCTTTTCTCTATCTTGGTAGCATGAAATAAGCTAAGTATCTTAGGGAGATGAGTTTTAGTTTTGGGTTGACCTTAAGGATCTTATCTTCACTACACCTATACTTGATGCTTGAATGGTTGATATCATTGAAATAGTCATGATTCATCTTGTTTGTTTAGTACTT
Source organism: Zingiber officinale (assembly GCF_018446385.1). Taxonomy (NCBI): domain Eukaryota; kingdom Viridiplantae; phylum Streptophyta; class Magnoliopsida; order Zingiberales; family Zingiberaceae; genus Zingiber; species Zingiber officinale. The sequence goes on from NC_055997.1 coordinate 115,056,674, forward strand.
GGTTTCCATGGTGATTTCTCAAACTTCATTTTGGTTACTGGATGAGGCTCAACTCATGTAAGCTCATTTGGAAAAATCAAAATATCCCAACATTTGTGCTAAAAGTACACTTGTGAATAAGATTTGCACAATGCAAATACTTATGAAAAAAAAAGTGTGAAAAAAAGGCAAAGAAAAAAGTGAATAAGGGATATAAAAGACAGTTGTCATGAGTGGAATCTAGCTAGTCACCCCTTTGAGACCGAGTTATGTTACTGGGGAAATGACTGCTTAGCTTTTCTTGAGATTGAGCACGCCTTTGAGACCTTGGGTTGATTGAGAAATATGAACAAAGTGTGTGGCAAGTAAGTGTCTATCACTGGTTACTTGTCTATCACTGGAAACATTAGGAATTCAAACTTGATGACGACTTGATTATGACATAGATTGAAACTTGAAGAGTTTTGAGTTGTTTTATTTACACTGTGCACATGGTAGTTATGCTTGAGCCAAACTTGTTTTCATGATCATGCTTACTAATGAAACCTTTTGATAGAGTTAGGAGAATGCATTAGGGATATGAGAGCATTGTAGAGCATATGAATTTAGATTGTAGCATTTTGCTTGAGGACAAGCAAAGGTTTAAGTCTGGGGGTGTGATGTGAGTAGATTGTATACACTTGTTTAGCATGTTTTGACGCACATTCATATATTTTGCACATGCTTTGTCTACGTATTTTTATATTTCCAGCTTTCCTTTTAGCATATTTACTCTTTTTATTTGGAGATCTGCTTTTATGCATTTTCTGTACACGGGAGTCGAAATTGGTGAAGGTTTTGTGTTTAAGGTCAAATCCGCAAACGAAGCAAAGGAGGAAGGCACCATTCTTGTACCTCACACGGCCCTGCCATGGGGGGTTGCCCAGGCCGTGTGGAGTTTCTTGGCCATATGGATGCAGCAGATATGGAAGTTGTCATGGCCGTGTGAACCTCACACGGCCGTGTAAAGATTTGAAGCCAGATGGAGCCCTGGCCGTGTACACCACACGGCCATGTGAGATTTCCAGAGACCAGGAAGGCCCTAGCCGTGTACATCACACGGCCGTGCAGGATTTCCAGTGAGCAAGAGGGCCTTGGCCGTGTACACCACACGGCCGTGCCAGATTTTCAGAGGCAAAGCTAGTGCAGGTCGTGTAGATCTACACGGCAGTGCAAGGGGAGCATTGGCAGAAGCAAGCCACGGCCGTGTAAGGTTGGCAGAGAAGGGAATGACTCTGGCCATGTGAACCTCACACGGTCGTGCATCGGGGCCGTGTGGCGCCCGAACCTCACCTCTATATAAAGGTTTCTTTAAGATTTGAAGGGGGATCTTCTCCCTTTGGGAAGGGGGGGGATTCAAGATTTGGGCGTTCCTCCACCTTCTTTGAGGGATTTCCGGCGATTCTAAGGGTGGATCTTCAACGCTTCGACTCCGGGGAATGAGGATTGGATCCGAAGACGGTTCTTCATCGTAGATAAGCTTTTCTTCCCTTTCTTTCTTGGATTTGGGGATCAAGATATTTATCTTTTCTTCTTATTTTGGATTCTTTCCTTGTTCCATGGACTAGATCTCTTGTTCTAGGATGGAGGGAGTATTTGTAATGGAGATTTGATGTAAACTCTTGTGGATTTGCCAACATTTCTATTTATATGATTTTGCCCTGTTTGTATCTATTCTTTCTTGTGTAGATTGTTGTGATTAGGGCTTAATTACCATGCTTGATTGAATGTTTGAATATCTTGTGGATCTTGTAGAGGTAATTCCTCATTCGATTTTTCGAGGGACGTTCGTGACAGGAACATGCTCGTGTAAGGACGTTTGAGGGGTAATCTTGAAGGGGAAATTAGGTATTTCAAGAGGGTAGGATAGATTATATGCATTAATCTTTATATCTAATGAGATTGAGAAGTAGTGATTTCTATGTTGATTTTTCGAGGGACGCACGTGACAGGCAAGCCCGTGTAAGGACAACGATCGGGTGTCCGCGACGGCGAGATCGCGAAGAGGAGGGATGCTCAGTCGTCGACGATTAGCTCCCTTGGCGTTGGCGTCGGGGAAGAAAAGGGTCGAGCAGAGGTGAAAGGGAGGCTCGGGGGAAGGAGAGTAGAAAGCTCCGGAGAGGTGTATCGGCGGCGGCGCGAGCTCAACGAAGGGGGAATAAGAAGAAGAGGTGGTCGGCGTGGAGCGAGAGAGAAGAGGGAATCGGCTAGGGCACGGATAAAGGAAAAGCGAGGAGAAAAGAAAAATAAAAAAAAAAAGAAAATTTATAAAAGGAATCGATTAATTAGATTAGGAAACTTAGGTTTAACTTAATTAAAGCCTAAGTTATTTCCTTAATCGATTCTTATCTTAATTGGATATTCACAAACAGATTTTTCTCAAGTTTATAGATTTATCACCTTAAACTCGTCATACGAGCTCCAATTAAATCCTAGAAAATTACTAAAAATTTCTTAAAATTTCCTTAATGTTATTCGTCCATTAAATCATATTATTTATTTTTGTTACGGTATTTTACATAAATTATTAAAAAGAAAATGATTTTAATTCCCCATTCATGAAAGTTTATGCCTTGGCATTAGGGATGTAATCGAGCCGAGCCGAGCCGAGCCGAACTCTTGAATGTTTGAGCTTGACTCATTTATAATCGAGCCGAGCTCGAGTTTTATTTAACGAATATATTCATGGCTCACGAGCTTATTCGAGCTTTTATCGAGCCTAAACGAGTTTAATAAATATAAATCATAAATTTAAATATTCATTAAAAACTAAATTACATATTTAGAGAAAATTATAATATTATTATTAAAATTTATAATTTTATTCTAATAAATAAATTTAATATATTTGTCTATATTTTTCATAAGTAGAGTATAAAATTTATAAATTCAATATCAAAACTATTATTTTTTTATTTAAAAGTTGCTTAATGAGCTTAACGAACGTGTTTACGAGCTAAAGAACTGAATATTATGAAGCTTGAGCTTGGTTTGTTTATCTTAACGAGGTTCATTAAATTAGCTCAAACGAACTTTTATCGAATCGAGGTTTGAATAGCTTACGAGCGACTTGATTCATTTACACCCCTACTTGACATATGTTTCTTTAACTTATGATAATGTTATTATCTACTAATGTAGACATTCAATTGTATATATTGTTGGTGCAGGAAGCATCCGACGATCGAACCTTAGTTTTGATAATGGCAAAGGATTCAAAGTTAAGTCAGTGTGTGATCTAATATGTTTGAATGAGTGCTTCAGGAAAGTCCTAGCTGCGGTTAGGCAGGTGAAAAACCCTAAGGGGCGGAAACCTTATGTCCTAGGGGGCGGTAACCCTAGGTGGAGGAAAACCCTAAGGGGCGGTAACCTTAGGTCCTAGGGGGCGGTAACCCTAGGTGGAGGAAAACCCTAAGGGGCGGTAACCTTAGGTCCTAGGGGGTGGTAACCCTAGGCGGAAAGTCCAGTCGGTCTGGAGGACCGGACTGGCATCAGGTAATCTCTCCTGAGGGGAGTAGGTGAGGAGGCGTTCCCCGTAGAGGGAACAGTAGGCGTCGGGTCAACCTAGGATTTCCGGTTGGAAATCCGAAGTCAGACTCAGACAGTCCGAAGACTGTTAATTATTCGTTACTATGTTTTATTAGATTCTAACACTGTTTTGCAGGGTATTTGCTCGGACTAACCTTGTATTGCAGGTGAGGAACCTGCTGGAAAAAGGTGGTCCGGGCACCTGGGATGGATCCGGGCGCCCGGGACCAAAGTTTATCCTCTGCGCGACTTCGCCACATGGAGCAACCTGGTTGGCTGGCCACGTCACACTCCAAGCGCCCGGAAAGGTCCCAGGCGCCTGGAGCCTCATATAAAAGGAGGGTTGAGGTGCAGCTTCAAAAACAACAATCATCTAAGCAATCTCTTTGCGACAAGCTACTAACGACTCAATCCAGAAGTGCTGCAACGACACCCCGACAACCCGGAGCTTCGGATTTAATCTTTTTGTTGTCGGTATAATCTTTTTACAGCTTTGAATTGTAATTAGTTTGTAATACTCTTAATGAACTTATAGTTGTTGCCCACCGAAAGCGATCAAGGATCGCGGGCCTTCGAGTAGGAGTCGTCACAAGCTCCGAACGAAGTAAATCCTTTGTGTCCACTTTATTTACTTTTCGCTGCATTATTTATGAACAAGCTACGATTTCGAAAAACGAAATAGCCACGAGCGCTATTCACCCCCCCTCTAGCGCTTTCGATCCATCAATTGGTATTAGAGCGGGGTCATTTTGAATTGGTGCAACCACCATTCAAAATAATTTTTCTTGGTATTTTTATTTTCGGAGTCGATTAGAATTTAGCCTCATAGCTAAATTCTAAGTCTTTTTCGCTCGAATCGGTTTTTTTTCTCGGAATTGGTGCAACACCACCCGAGTTCGTGGTCCATTTTTTTCTTACCGCACTACTAAGCCAGGACCAAGTCCTGGGACATTTCCTTTTTGTTTTTTCGCTTTAGGTAAAACTGAAATGGCCCTTCAAGAAGGATACAGTACTGCCCGCCCTCCGCTATTCACCGGAGACGACTTCGGGTATTGGAAAGGTCGGATGGAGGCATATCTCCAGACTCATTTCGAAGTCTGGATGATTGTCAAAACCGGATTCCAACTACCGTACGAGGACTGGGACGCATCCTTAATCAAGAAAGTGGAAGCTAATGCCAAAGCAACCTGCACCCTCCAGTGTGGGCTATCAAAAGAAGAACTCAACCGCGTCGGCCCCTTCAACAGTGCCAAAGAGTTGTGGGAGAAACTAATTGAACTTCACGAAGGGACATCCGACACCAAGGTAAGTAAAAGAGATCTAATTTTTAATAAATTATTTAACATCAAATTGCAGGAAGGTGAAACAGCTGCACAACTCCATGCCCGGATTCAAGATCTGCTCAATGGTCTTCATGCGATCGGACAGAAGGTAGACAACCGGGACATCATAAGGTATTCTCTAAACGCTTTCCCAAGGAACACCTTGTGGGCATCCATGGTAGATGCCTACAAGGTCTCCAAGGATTTATCTACAATTAAATTAGATGAACTGTTTGCAGAATTTGAACTTCACGAACAGACTAATGCACGCCCGACCGAGAAAGGGTTGGCTTTGGTTGCAGGAACAGGGAGATCGCGCGAATCAAGAATCAAGCGGAGAACCGAACCTGAGTCAGAAGAAGAACCAGATTCAGAAGACGACGATGAACTTACAACCGAGATAGTCAACTTAGTTAAGAAGCTCTGCAAAAAGAAGGGCTTCAACAAGAAGGATCTCAGAAAGGTCATCCAGTCTAAAGAAGCCCAACCAAGCTCGAAGGTTAAATTCGAAGTGACCTGCTACGGATGCAATCAGAAGGGTCACATCAAGGCAAATTGCCCGAACCAGAAGGATTCAAAGAAACCCAAAAGAAAGAAGGCATTGAATGCAACATGGGACGAGTCTTCTTCCGAGGAATCCGACGACGAAAAACAAGAACAGAAGAACTTTCTTGCCTTGACACCCCGGGACTTCACCAACGGATCCGGAAGTGAGGACGAATCGGAAGCCGAGTCCGAGAGAAGCCACGGATCCGAATCCGTTTCCGAAGGGCCGAACCCCTCTGTAAGTATAAATCGTTTATATAGTTTAATTAATTATTTAATGCATAAAGTAGCTAAGTCCAAGATTCGAATCAAAGCGCTTCTAAAGGAGGTAACACTCCTTAAAGAAACGCCAAACAACGAATCCTTAACTGATCAAGTTCAGACTGGAACCTCAACTCAAGTTCAAAAGCTTGAGGAAGAGAATTCCAATCTGAAAAGTCAGGTAAAGGATTTAAAAACTACCCTAGAACGATTTTCCTTAGGATCCAAGAATCTTGACTTGATTCTTGGAACACAAAGGGCAATCTACAATCAAACTGGACTAGGATATAAAAAGAAATACAAATCTTATCTATCCTTAATAAACAAACCAAATAGAAAAGTGGTCCAAGCATGGGTTGCCAAGTCCAACCTGATCAATCAAGTTGGACTTGGACATTATTGGGTTCCTAAGGATCAAATACATTACCTCAATAAACCTTATTGAGGCTATGATCCAGGGGGAGCTAAAACAATAAAAATTCGAAATTAAATTCAAAATTCAAAAAATTCAAAATTCTTAAATTCAAAATTCTTAAATTCAAAATTCGAAATTCAAAATTCTTAAATTCAAAATTCGAAATTAAATTCAAAATTTAAAATTCTAAAATTCAAAATTCTAAAACTCAAAATTCTAAAATTCAAAATTCAAAATTCAAAATTCAAAATTTTAAAACTTAAAATTCTAAAATTCAAAATTCAAAATTCAAAAGTCTAAAATTCTAAAATTCAAAATTCTAAATTCTAAAATTCGAAATTAAATTCAAAATTCAAAATTCTAAATTCTAAATTCTAAAATTCTAAAATTCAAAATTCTAAAATTCAAAATTCAATATTCTAAAATTCAAAATTCTAAATTCTAAAATTCAAAATTCTAATTAAAAATTCTAAATTCAAAATTCGGAATTAAAATTTAAATAGAAAGAGCGTCCATAATAGCTGGCAACTCCGAAAACTATTTACCCGACAGGGTAACCGAACTTAAACTACCCGAAATGGGTAAATAAGAGTAGATTACCCGATTGGGTAAATAAGGATAGATTAAAAAGGGTTAAATTTTAACTTAAAGCACGGTACTGGTGAAGTTTTTGGATGATAGTACGTTGGGAAAACTTGGGCATCGCATGTCTAGGAAGATATGACTTCGACCTGGTGCATTTGGCCAAGTGGAACTAACCGAAGCTACCCTTAAATGGATCCTAACTAGTTAGACCAAGGTTTAGTATTAAGCTCAATGGGTAGGACTATTTGGGAAACCTCGAAGGCATGGTTACTTTAATGAGCTCCTTGTGACTCACCATAGCCCAGAAGTTTATCCAAAGAACGCTTACTTGTTGAACCCAAAGCTAAACCCGAATCTAACATAAAGTTAAACATAACCCTATAAATTGAGTTAATTCATCTCACAAAATAATAGGAGCCCCTGATTGAAAACATACATCGGGTGAGATGACTAAGAAAATTTAAATATCCCTCCAAAATACTTAAATTAAAATTTAAATATTCCTCCAAAATTACTTAAACTAAATTTCAAAGCAAATTAACTTAAACAATTTCAAAATTGAATTAATTTAAAATAATTCTCAATTAAACATGTTTAACATCAAGTTTACTTAAGCATCTTTAAGTTAATTAAAACATTAAAAATAAAAAATAAAACGAACAGAAGTCAAAAACCGGGGGCGGGCGCCCCGCCTCACACGACCCCGGGCGCCCGGAACAGGTCCGGGCGCCCGGACTCCCTTATATATAGGGGGTAGGAGGCGCCCCCTACCCTTGCACCCAAGTCTTCCTCCTTAAAGCTTCTTAGCTTACCTGTGAAGACTTTCAAAAATAAAATTTTTCGCGGTTAATACGGAGTCGTGACTCAACCGAGGTCGTCAGTTCTAAAAATTATTACAATAGCTCCTCGGTAAAATTTTTATCCCCTCCTAAACCTTATTTCTTATAATGCTTGTTTATTTCCTAGTGTAATATTAATTTGAAATTTAGGAAGCGTTCAAAATCTGGAACTGGGCCCTCTACACCTAGCATTGACCCTAGGTTTCCCACCGACGAGCTTAGGATCAAGTTTATGTCAACTAATTACATGGCCATTAGAACCAAATGTATAGATAGATCGTTCTTTCTACGCTCTTGTATTCCAGTCTCCGAGGCTATAAACCACTATAGGTTGCGAAACCTAGTTGAGTGCACCAGCCCAGTAAACATAAGTTTATGTGCCGAATTTTACAACAACCTAGTGAAAGTAGACGACTACTCCTATACCACTAGAGCAGCTGGCACGGATATCACATTATCTCCCACTACCATTCGTGAGTTTCTAGGGTTACGAGAGTCACCCTGCACCTTTTTATGCTATCCTCCTAGGGAGCTACCTTTTGGAGATCCCTACTCACATATTACCCTCGATACGATCTATTCGTATTTTTTTGACGACCAGCGTGATCCCACTGAGACCCAGTTTAGGTCCCTTAACCTTAGAATCCAGGACTACGCCCTTTATAGGGTTCTAGTACTTTGCATTCTACCGCTGACCACTCACGACATTGCGGTGATGCGTCCATTTTACTCCTTTCTTCTCTATGCCATATGTCATAGGTTAGACATAGACATCTTTTCCACTATTATTTACGCATCTGGATACGTGACCAGCAGACGAGTACATATGCCTTACTCTCACATACTGACAGCTTACATGTCCTCATTGCACATTGATGTCACCGGAGGTGACATCCATCACATGACCGAGTTTGACATCATAGGAGCTAGGAACTTTTCTCTAGCAAATATCCATATAGACGATGAGGGTACCATGTCCTAGCGTAGGGGGGCACAGCACCAGCAGGCGGAGGACGCGGAGCATGATGGGTTCATGTTGGCACTATTTCCTGAGGAGGCTGCTCCTGCCCCACCACCACCTCGAGCACCACACCCAGCTCCCCGCACTCTCGCTGATCGAGTCTCCGGACTAGAGAGGGCTATGTCGAGTCTCCAGCACGAGAGCTCCGAGTTTCATCAGTCCATGCGGCGAGAGGTCTCCGATCTTCGACGAGAGGTCCGACAGGAGGTCTCCGACTTACGACGAGACGTACGTCAGGAGCTCTCCGACCTGCGCCGAGATCTACGAGAGGACGATCGGGCTCGTCACACTGAGCTCCTGACACTACTCCGGTCGCTGGGTTCCGGACCACCTCCCTCATCATCTTAGTAGCTTCTACTGTAGCTCTATTATGACTCTAGTACAGCTTGTAGTAGCTCTATTATGACTCTTTTATCTATGTCAACTTTTTAATCTGATAGATTGATTTACTTCAGGTTGATTGACTATACCTTAATCTAATAGATTAGTCTTATAGTCACATTTTTTTTATAACTTCTAGGCAAAACTGATTTTCCAAAATCCCTACGTTACTAGACTTTCAAAAGTTGGATTTAGCCTAGGATTTCCCCCTAGAAATCATGTTCCCCCAGGACTCAGCCAGAGCATCTCACAAATACCTAGGTTTACCTTGATTGTGTTTGTAAAACATAGAAAGGTGTGAGATGCATAGGGTACAGCCTGGACTCAAGAATGCTTATTTCTGTGCATCAATATGAGTCTGGGCATTAAATACATGACTAACAGTAATCAAATCAAGTCTTCCAGCCTTAGTCAAATTTAACTGGATCAATTGACTTGACTTGACTAACCAAGCAAACACTGTTGCCCTCTAGGCAATCAGCAAGTAGCTAAACGGTTAGACAGTTGGTGAAGAAAATAATAGGTTTAAGCATATCTGTACTTAAGAGATCTGATACCTGATCAAAACAAATATTTACTCATGCTTGGACTTTAGGGCTCTGATACCTTACTAAAACAAAATGACAAGCTATTTAAAATAAGGCTATCGCTTCTCCTTTGCCTTAAGTATTCTTGAAATTCATTTCAAAAGCAATTTAAAAACTTTCTCCAAATTTTCAAGTGTCCTCTATTCTGAAATTTTTTTAAAGTTATTTAAACTGAAACCATTTTGAAAAATACTAAAGTTGAAAAAAATTTTTGAAAATTTTTTAAGTTTGAAAATCTTCCCTGGAAATTTTCTTTAAAACCTATGAAAACTTTTTGTTTGAAAACTTCTGAAGTTGAAAAATATTGTTGCATTTCACTTGCTCCTTGCCTGAATAAAACATTTTTCTGCTAATTTCTGTCTTGAAAAATTAAGTTTTTTTAAAACCAGCTCATTTTTTATATATGGCAAAGGGGGAGAGTAGAGAAATTCAAAGAAAGAGATAAAAATAATTCAAAATCAAAGAAAGAGTAGAGAAATTCAAAGAAAATATCTTAAAGGGAGCTTGTATTAAGGGGGAGCTATGTTTATGCTTATCTTGCCATCACGCTTATCTTGTTTCTTGTGCTTATATATAACTGCATATTTTTTTACTTAACATTGAATTTCGGTTGCCATTATCAAAAATGGGGAAATTGTTGGTGCAGGAAGCATCCGACGATCGAACCTTAGTTTTGATAATGGCAAAGGATTCAAAGTTAAGTCAGTGTGTGATCTAACATGTTTGAATGAGTGTTTCAGGAAAGTCCTAGCTGCGGTTAGGCAGGTGAAAAACCCTAAGGGGCGGAAACCTTAGGTCCTAGGGGGCGCTAACCCTAGGTGGAGGAAAACCCTAAGGGGCGGTAACCTTAGGTCCTAGGGGGCGGTAACCCTAGGTGGAGGAAAACCCTAAGGGGCAGTAACCTTAGGTCCTAGGGGGTGGTAACCCTAGGCGGAAAGTCCAGTCGGTCTGGAGGACCGGACTGGCATCAGGTAATCTCTCCTGAGGGGAGTAGGTGAGGACGCGTTCCCCGTAGAGGGAACAGTAGGCGTCGGGTCGACCTAGGATTTCCGGTTGGAAATTCGAAGTCAGACTCAGACAGTCCGAAGACTGTTAATTATTCGTTACTATGTTTTATCAGATTCTAACACTGTTTTGCAAGGTATTTGCTCGGACTAACCTTGTATTGCAGGTGAGGAACCTGCTGGAAAAAGGTGGTCCGGGCGCCCAAGACCAAAGTTTATCCCCTGCGCGACTTCGCCACATGGAGCAACCTGGTTGGCTGGCCACGTCACACTCCAGGCGCCCGGAAAGGTCCCAGGCGCCCGGAGCCTCATATAAAAGGAGGGTTGAGGTGCAGCTTCAAAAACAACAATCATCTAAGCAATCTCCTTGCGACAAGCTGCTAACGACTCAATCTAGAAGTGCTGCAACAACACCCCGACAAACCGGAGCTTCGGATTTAATCTTTTTGTTGTCGGTATAATCTTTTTACAGCTTTGAATTGTAATTAGTTTGTAATACTCTTAACGAACTTATAGTTGTTGCCCACCGAAAGCGATCAAGGATCGCGGGCCTTCGAGTAGGAGTCGTCACAGGCTCCGAACGAAGTAAATTCTCCATGTTCTCTGTGTCTGTTTTTATTCCGCTGCATTACTCAAATTCTTACGCTTCCGAGATTTCGAAAAACGAAATAGCCATGAGCGCTATTCCCCCCCCCCCCCCCCCCCTCTAGCGCTTTCGATCCATCATATACGATCCATTTAGACAACTAAAAAAGAACCTTAAATTCATCCTTGGTTTGTCGAACCTTTTGACTTTTTCTAATGATCATAGTTCCTTCTCCACTTGAAGATAGAACCACGATGTCTTACATATGGTGCCCCACTTCATCGACCGTAGTAAATATTCAAGGGGCGTTTGGTTTAGGGTAATAGGAGTGGGGAATGAGAATGAGAATCATTGATTCCCATTGTTAATGTTTGGATTATAGGAATAGGAATACAAATAAGGGAATGAATCCTTGAAATTGGGTAATAACTCATTCCCATGTACCTCCCCTTCAATGAGCCATTATCCTATTTTCATCAACCAAAATATTCCCTTATTCCAAAAATACCCTTGACTTAAAACTAAAATTTTCTCCATTAATATCAAATATCAAAATATATTTATTTATTTTTTCTTTCATATCACTTATCTCTCCTTATTCTCTCTTATTATATTTTCTCTCTCATCATAGTTTCTCTCTCATCATTTTATCACACACTTTCTCTCTCCTTAATCTCTCCTATCACACTCTCTTTCTTTTTTTTTCTCATTACACTTTCTCTCATCATACTTTCTCTCTCCTCAATCTCTTCCATCGCACTCTCTTCCTTCTTTTTTTCTCATCACACTTTCTCTTTCATCACACTTTCTCTCTCCTCAATCTCTCCCATCACACTCTCTTTTCTCATCACACTTTCTCTCTCATCATACTTTCCCTCTCCTCAATCTCTCTTATCACACTTCCTCCTTTTTTCCTCAACACACTTTCTCTCTCATTATACTTTCTCTCTCATCATACTTTCTCTCTCCTCAATCTCTCTTATCACACTTACTCCTTTTTTCCTCAACACACTTTCTCTCTCATCATACTTTCTCTCTCCTCAATCTCTCCCATCATATTCACTGTTCTCTTTTTCTCTCACCATACTTTCTCTCTCCTCAATCTCTCTCATGACTCTCTCTCTCCTCATTTGTTCTCACTATATTTTCTCTCTCTTCATCCTCTCCTATCAGACTTTCTCTCACATCATATTTTCTCTCATCATGCTCTCTCCAATCACACTCTTTTTTTTCATTTTCTCTCATCACACTTTCTCTCTCTTCATTCTTTCTTATCACACTTTCTCTCTCATAATACTTTCTCTCTCATCATTCTCTTTCATCATATTTTTCTCTCACATTCATCTTTCTCTCACATCTAATTTTTTCTCTTATTTTCCTTTAAGGGTAAAAAAGGAAACTTTGATTTATTCCGATAGAAGATATACAACTAACCAAACATTGCTTTTAAGAGTGATATCCATGCTCATACCCATTCCCATTCCATAATACAATGATTCCCATTCCGATTCCTATTCCTAGGAAAGAACCAAACGCTCCCTCAGTTCTTAACTAACCCCCATTAATTAAGACTATTTTATCATTTAATTAAAAAATTGAACCTTTAATAATTAATTGTAGTGAAGTCTAAAATAAAATTATATTAATATTTTTTTATTTTTTATATTGGAAATAATTTTAAAATTTATTAGTAATTTTTTAATGATTTTTTATATAAAAAATATACACGGCATGATTCTTTTTATTCTTAGGATAAATAAAATTATGAGCGAAAAAAATTCAATAAATATCTTGGTTCGATAATATTAGAAAATATTTTTTTTAATTTTTTTTTTTTTTTTGACTAAGATGAAATGTAATATATATTTTTATCAAATTAATATTTAATATAAAAAATCAAATTATTTTTTATAAATAGAATTCATTTTAATAATTTACTAGGTTACCAACAACGCAAGTGGGATGTCTAATTTATAATTAAGAACCAAGTGATCATCGAAGAGAACAAATCCGTAAGATAAATTATATTTTATATAGGATTTAAATAGTCAAAAAATAATACTCAGAGAATTATATGTTATTCTAATCAATTTTGTACTCTTTAATTATAGAGAAAGTAAGAAAACAATTAAACATGATTTTTGAAGATAACTTTTAGAGAGAATAATATATAGTTGATATAAATTATTTAAAGAACGCTAACATTGTCGGAGCGCTGATTTACTGCGGACGTTTTCACGTTTCCATTTTGTTTTTTTTTTTAATATCAACGGTTAATACTTCTAAAATTAACATTATCTCCCATAAAATCTAATTTTTTTTTTTATCTGAAATACTATAACTTAAAAGAAAAGAAAACATGAATCCTATAAAAAAAATTATTACCTTAAACTTAGTATAATTTTACTTTTAAATTTTAAAATTTTAAACGCTAAATATATATAATATACCCTAAAAGCATATAAAATTTTTAATTTTGAATAACTATAATCCAAGAAAAAAACTTAAACCTTAAAAAGAAAATTTTATTGGCTCAAACCCCTTATAACTTAACTATAAATCTTAAAATTTTAAATCTAAAATATATATAATATATCTCAAAAAATAAACAAAAAAAATTCTGCCTGAATCCAGATGCCGGATTGAGATTTAGATGCTTAAATTAAGGTCCAGACATCCTAAATCTACATAGCATTTTGGAACATTGTCTATTAGAGATCTTAATAGTTTAGTTTGGCCTAAAAGTTTACATATTTTTATATCGTGATTGGTAAGTCTATAAACACATAAAATGAATTTTCACGCATCTATATATAAAATCTAATTGTTTAAACTTGTGCGTTTACTATATATTTGGATTGAATATTTCATATTTATCCTCACAAATATCTGGTAACATTCTCTCTCTTTGATTTCCAATCATTTTGCCTCCTTTCACAATTTTCTCGTGCTAATAATCTACTCCCACCCGCACTCGGCGGCGTAGCAGTACGGCGGCACCGACTCGTGGATAGTGTCATTTAAGATATTCATGTTGGATCTAACTTAGGGTGTATTTATAATTCTTTTTTAAAAAAAATAGGACATGTATTGATTTTTGATTTTTGATTTTTTTTATTTATCTTAACAAGGGATAGAAAATTTTCATAGGACTAAATTAATTATCCTAGATTTAAGGTTATCTAATTTAATATTTTTTTAGTATGAAGATACCTAATTGATATTTTGTGTATTGAGAGTTTGAATCTCATGTCTGATAAAGAATGTGTCGTCCTATCCAAATTACTGAAATAGTTGTCCTAAACCGTTAGATCATTTGTGCTTTTAGATTTATTTAATGGACAAATAAGATCGTCAGGATTGGTGGGCCATAAGACATGAATATCAGAATTATAAAAAAATTACTCATCATTTAATTATCATCTGTCACTCTAATTACTTAATTAGTTCCCTAAATGAACTAATTATTTAATTAATTTCCTAAATAAATTGTAGCATTAAGAATTAAGATGATTATGTTGATTTCATGAGTCTCATAATCCGTTTCTAAGTTTTATAAATAAATCATGAGATCTATTCATAATCGATAGTAAAGTGACTAAAACGTGGAACAAATCTTTTGTCCGAAAATATATCGTCGGTTGAAAATTAATTCATGTCTAGAAGCTTTAGTCAACTGGACAGGACAGTTAATTCCCTAAATGAAGATTACCCATATGATAGCTGAGATGTCCCCTTCTTAATTAATCTTATCCATTTAAGTAAATCCAAGCACTCCGACTTATAGACTTCCCTAAATGGAGTGCTGCATCTCATCGGCGTCCAGATTCGTGCAATGGCGGATCGAACCAATAGGAGAAAGACAGCGTCGCGTAATGCCCACAAAGATCTCCTTCCGGGCGGTCGAACGTCCACTCGCACTGTGTGTACAGGGAACCATGGTACGAGTTAGAATTAGTTTTTGTTTGTTTACTGTTTGCCCCTCGAAGTGAATTGAAGTTGAAGTTGAAATTTAGTACAGCACGGAGGCGCCGTACGTGCGAACCTTCGATAAAAACGGAGGAAATTGGAGGAGGAGGAGGGGAAACCATCGGAATGGAGGCGAAGGAGGAGGATGCGAGAGATCAAGATGCTGTATACTGCTGGTTCGTGTCTCTTGCATTTGTTTGTGAATTATTTTTCTGTTTTTTTTTTGGGTGAGATTTGTTAAGATTTGTTTTTTTGCTTTTACTTGTTTTGCAGCGAGTTTGATCGAGAGGCATATTTGGGTTGACAGAAGAGAGTGAGCACGCAGCGGGTGAGGGCATCATCGGCGTCGGTGCTGTCGTTGTTGCGTGCTCACTGCTCTCTCTGTCATCCCGATGATCTCTATGACGTCTGCTCACCGAAAGGACGAGGACTGTGTGTCGGTCGATCGATCGACAATAGTTCAGCAGTTAAGATTTTACTTTATTTTATTATTTTATCTTATTTTTCTCTGTTCTTACTTCGTCCTGTAGCTCCGGTGTCGGCCTGTCGGGCATCTCACCAGAAGTCTTGGCAGAGTGGGTTTCCAAGGTGCGTTCACCGTGTGATTGCAGGGTGTACTTGTTTCTAAATGTTTATAAATGTGGACTTTCTATTTCGCCTGTTTCAGAACGAGAAGCAGAAAAAATCCCATCTTTGGTGAACTTGGGCGTCCAGGCGTGACTTTTGAGGTGAGCAGGACGCATCGGGGAATGGAATTTGATGAGCTACCCGTCCTACTGAAAGTTGTGCAAGTTTAACGCAGATTACCCTTCTTTGCGCCTAAGTTATTCTGCAGAATAATCTCTCTTCGTCCGACCAAAAGAAAACCACTGTTTTATCAAACAGTTAAGAGTTTATAATTATCCAGTCACATAAGAAAATTTATAAATTAAAAAAGCACACATGCTATATCGATTTTATCCCTCATCTGTGTCACCGTCTACCTTGGCTGCCTCGGCCGAAATAAGAAAAAATGGTATCCCGAACCATTTTTAGTTTTCTCGTAAAAAACTCGAGACGAAGTCTCACTTCATCATCAAAATCACAAAACCCTAATTCCCCCTCCTGAACCATGTTGCTTGCTCATTACTGACGTTTAGCTTTTCACCGGTGATATGGTGTATGATCGTGGGGTCAGGGAGATGACGTGGTCGGAAGTCAAACTCGTGGGGTGGTCAGAAGTCCAGCTCGCGTGGCGGTCAGAAGTCAAATTCACGTGTCGGTCAAAAGTCAGGTTCACGTGGCGGTGGTCAAGAGTCTGGCCTATATGAAGGTCAAGGATCCGGCCTACGTGGAGATCAAGGGGTAAGGTTGTAAGATGGTCTTGGTCAAGCACAAGTGCTAATATGAGGTTAAGCCTACGCATCGAGTGGGAACTCGGAAGCAAGGATACAGGTCAGGATTTATAGTCTTGCGGCGCAGAACACAGAGGCCAAAGCGTACAGGTCGGGATGTGCCAACCAAGGATGCAGGTAAGGACTTATAGCCTTGTGGCGCAGAACACATGGACCAAAGCGTACAGGTCGGGATGTATCAACCAAGGATACAGGTCAGGATTTATAACCTTGCGGCACAGAACACAGGGACCAAAACGTACAGGTCGGGATGTGCCAACCAAGGATGCAGGTCAGGACTTATAGTCTTGTGGCGCAGAACACATGGACCAAAACGTACAGGTCGAGATGTATCTACCAAGGATATAGGTCAGGATTTATAACCTTGCGGCATAGAACACAGGGACCAAAACGTACAGATCGAGATGTGCAAACTAAGGATGCAGGTTAGGACTTATAACCTTGCGGCGCAGAATACAGGGATCAAAACGTACAGGTCGTGATGTACCAACTAAGGATACAGGTCAGGATTTATAGCCTTGCGGCGCAGAACATAGAGACCAAAGCGTACAGGTCGCGATGTGCTAACCAAGGATACATGTCAGAACTTATAGTCTTATGGCGCAGACCACATGGACCAAAGCGTATAGGTCGAGATGTGCAAGCTAAGGAAACAGATCAGGATTTCTGACATAGGATACATGGATGAAGGTGTACAGGTTGGGATAAACTCTATCAGACTGAGGCATACAGGTCAGGATAGACAGAATCGGACTAAGGCATACAGGGCGAGACAGACAGTATCAGACTGAGGTGTACAGGTCGGGACAGACAGAATTAGACTAATGTGTACAGGTCGGGACAGACAGAATCAGACTAAGGCGTACAGGTCGAGACATAGGATAGGTGGAACCAAACCAAGGCATACGAGTCAAGATACAAGGTAAGGCAGGTCAGGAGTTCACAAGACAGGACATGCAGGACAGGGCTGGTGTACAAATCTGGATTTATGAAGCGGCAAACGTAGGTTAAGAAATATAGGTCTATATCCCACAAAGCGAGGCCGACAGGCACAAGAGCGCAGTCCAAGGTTAATAGATCAGGGCAAAGCATGCACTACACGACAAGCAAGCCAGGGAATCGTAACAACTTGTCAGGGAATAATCACTGTCTGTTAGAGAATATGCTAAAAGTCTGGTGCTCACCACCCGCTGATTCCCTCCTAGACCTATAGGAGGGCACCACGTGTCATTCACCGCCAGACAAAGCCTGACATCCGTCAGACTCCAGAAGCATCCTGTGCAGTATAAAAAGGGAAGCTTTATCCCTTACGCAGGGGCGCTCACTCGTCTTTCATTTTTCGTCCTTTTTCTATGCTTTTGGGGAAAAAAATACCTGAATGAGCGTCGGAGGGTCTGACCCGGGGACTTTTTCCCTGGTTTATGGTCTCTAACGACTCGTGGGCTCGTATGAGTGTGCCCAAGACCCTTGTTTCGTCGTCACCCCTCGTCATCTGCTCGTGTAAGCTTTCCCGACGGGTGCCAGATCGACCAGGCTTTGTAGCGACTTTCCGTCAACACCAGCAACAGCGTGATCAACCTCCATCCGACTCAGCTTCCGGACGGGATTAAATTTGGTGTTGTCTGTGGGAACACAACTACCTGATCCGAGACGTGACGATGGAGGACTCTGGTCGCATCAACGTAACCATGACCGCTGGAGAGTACGAGCTCTTCAAAGAGGCTAAGAAGCGGGCGGCCTCTGAAAAGCAACAAACTACCACGTCTAGACCTAAAAAGTTACCTGAGGTTTCCAAAGAGCCGGCTCACGGTTCAAACCGGGGGTCCAAGAGGAAACAACCTCTGGAATTTCCTCCTGCCTTTTATAGAGAGTCGGGCCAGGGGTACTATCAACCATACCCCGGATGCTACAGTCGCAAAGAGCAGCCACAAGTTTTTATGGCCGAAAGCTCTTTGCCAAAAGATTCAAAGAAAGGGAAGTCTATTATCCCACGCGAAGAATGCCAGCTAGAACTGAAAGAGAAAGAGCATATTTACACATTCAAGAAACTAGCCTAAACACATAGGACTTGACCCCATGTCGATCCGATGTCATTTGATTCGTTAGTCGATTTTGACCAAGACTGGCTGATGGACCTTAGGTATCATAAATATAAAAAAAAAAATTAACATCATTAGAAAGAAGGAAGCTCAAGGATCTTAAATATGATGTGATTCAATGATCATCATCTACGTTTCATTTATATTGAGCTTATGACTTCATTTCTCGTGCTCGAATCGTGTTTAAAAAAATTATTGCTCTCAATATGATATATCGTAATGATGTTAGAGGGCATTTACACATTCAGAAGACTAGCCCAAACACACAGGACCTGCCCATGTCGATTCGATGTTGTTTAGTCCATTAGCCAGTTTTGACCAAAACTGGCTAATGGACCTTAGCAAATCTAAAAATCATAATTTTCATATCTTAAGAAAGAGGAGGGATCAAGAATCTCAAATATGGTGTGTTTGTGTGATCATAATCGCCATATCATTTATATATAGCTTCTAACATCATTTATCAATCAATCGAATTTATTTGTCATTCAGTCGACTGATATAGTGATGAGTCAAATCGATTTAACTTATCAAATCAATGGTGCTATCAGTCAAATCAATTCATCTCTGTTAACTTCAGAAACTAAACTAGTCAACTGATTTCAGTCGAATTGATCTATCTCTGTTAACTTTAGAAACTGAACTAGTCGACTGATTTCTCATATCAGTTGAATTAATTTGTCTTTGTTAACTTTAGAAACTGAACCAGTCGTCTAATTTCAATTATCAGTTGAATTGATTCGTCTATGTTCACTTTAGAAACTAAACTAGTCAACTGATTTCTCATATCAGTCGAATTGATTTGTCTCTGTGTACATCAGAAACTGAAACAGACGACTAATTTCTCATATCAGTCAAATTGATACGTCTCTATTTAATTCAGAAATTGAAACTGTTGACTAATCTACCATGTTAGTCAAATAGATTAGTTTCTAACTTCCCAGTGGAATTGATTTGTTAATCAATTCGACTGAGTCGATTGATTTAAATTGGCGCTAGATGAGTTTTTAAAGCCAACTAGTGTATTTCAAAATCCATTCGACTGCTTGCCCTAACCCACGATTTCTTATCCCTCCAACCCCTAAATGCTTCCAACCTTCTTCAGTGACTGGTGTTGGTGCTCCTTTTCCCTCCGACGCCTAGTGCTCTAGCAACCTAAGGTAGGACTCTATACTGATTCTTCTCTTTACCAACCCCAACCCCAACCCCAAACCCTAACCCTTCTATTCCTTATTGCTCTCTCTCTAACATCCATTAGGATTTTAGCATCTTCCCAGAAGCTCCTCCGGTCAGCTCATCTGTCTTCTGATCTGACCGTGCTCACTTCATCGTCATAAATTCCATTACCTGATGATTCATATCATTATTAGTAATCATTATTAATGCATTCATGCATATATATAGACCCAAATGTAGGCAGATTGAGGCTAGTGAAGGTCCCTCTAGGACTTCCTCTAAGGGAAAGAGTTCTAGTGACCGGTCTCACTCATTCAAAATCATTTCTACCCGATATCTACATATTGAGTTCTTTTATGACAAGAGTCCTAATATCTTAGAAATTGTAGTCTATTATAAATTAAAAAAAATTATGTTTTACAATACTCTTATCCATCTAGACCTAGTGGCCGAATTCTATGATAATATACATTTTATTAATGATGGTTCGGTCTCACGTAGGCAAACATGATATCGACTTTACACCAGACATTTAGAGGGCATTCTTGGGTTGTTGTCCAACCGACAATAAATTTGTGTTCTATCCTACCTATAGAAAGTCTCTTCTAGAGCCTTTTGTCCATTTGACCATAAATGTCATGTTCGACCACTTTTACGATTAGTTTAGACAGTTCAACAAGAGAATTTTCTCTGCTCAAGGCCTATCAGCTCTCGACAATGTCCTTTATAAAGTCATTGTTGAGTGCATATTGTCGATAGTCACTAGTGCTCTAGGCTCTATTAGACTGAATTATCTATTTCTCTTGTATGCATTTCGTCATAGGTTAGATGTAGATGTCGGTCTGAACATGTTTCATTGCATTGTGCATTACACAAAATCCATCCAAAAAAAGATCTACGTGCCTTTCCCTCACCTCATTATAGCATGGCTTGCATCCATAGGTATTGATGTTGCTAGGGATAAGGCAAACATCAAACCTTTGATTGAGTATGATGGGATTGACCTACGTAACTTTTCCTTGGCTAGGATAAAGGAGGACGATGGGACTATGGTGTGGGAATCTAACCATAATTGTCATGCCGACGAACTTGGTGGTGAGGCTGAGGAGCGCGCACCATGATTGCCAGTTCTAGCAGACACAGATGATGATCACTCCTAGAAGGATTAAGACGAACGCTAGGAGGCAGCTTTTGAGTCCATCAATAAATGATTTTGAAGAGTTGAACATGGATTGTGAACATGATATGACTGTAGTGCGTACAAAACTTGGGGATATTAAATGCGGATCGATTGACCTTCAAACGAGCATAGCTTCATTGCATGACCTAGTGCGCTCATGGATGTTGAGTCATTCTCCTCCATCACTTCCTCCTACCGATGATGCAACCGATGCTACCGAGCATCCACCTATGGACTTAGAATATGTGTCACATGTTATGATTGATGTATTAATATGGGTTCACCTAGTACTTTGTATGTTGACTTGTTCTGATTATGCCTTACGAGGCACATTTTTGTATGACTATTATATTTTATGTTGATCTTTTGGTGGTGTATGTGCCACATCTTTTATAGTGCTTGCTATGTGTGTTATATAGGGGAGTGCCCCATCTTATATGTTATGCTTGCATGAGTTATGTGGGGGTGTGCCCCATTTTGCACGTTATTCATATCTTGCACCATATTTGAGATCCTATAGACAAAATGACAAGTTTCTATGAGCTCAGGCTAGTCTATTAAATGTGAAAATGCCCTCTAACATCATTAGGATACACTATATAGAGAGTAGCAATATTTTGAATACGATTTAGCTACAATAAATAATATCGAAAGCTCAATAAAAATGATATGACGATGACGATCACTCAAAGACACCATATTTGAGATTATTGATCTCTCCTCTTTCTTAAGATATGAAAATTTTGATTTTTAGAGTTGCTAAGGTCTATAAGCCAATTTTGACCAAAATCAGTTGATGGAACAAATGACATCGGATTGACATGAGACCAATTCTTATGAGCTCGAACTGGTCTCCTGAATGTGAAATTGCCCTCTAACATTATTATGATACCTCGTATAGAGAGCAACAATTTTTTAAACATGATTCAACCATAATAAATGATATCGGAAGATGATCACTCAAACATACCATATTTGAGATCCTTGATCCCTCCTCTTTCTTAAAATATGAAATTTATGATTTTTAGAGTTGCTAAGATCTATCAGCTGGTTTTGACTAAAACTGGCTGATGGACCAAACAATATCGGATTGTCATAGGACCAGTTCCTATGAGCATGGATTGGTCTCCTGAATGTAAAAATGTCCTCTAGCATTATTATGATACACTTTATCAAGAGCAGTGATTTTTGAACATGATTCGGTTACAATAAATGATATCAGAAGCTCAAAAAATGATACGGCGATGATGACCACTCAAACACACCATATTTGAGATCCTTGATCTCTCCTCTTTCTTAAGTTATGAAATTTATTATTTTTAGAGTTACTAAGGTCCATCAGCTGATTTTAACCAAAATCGACGGATAGATCAAACAACATTGGATTGATATGGGATCAGTTCATATGAGCTCGGGTTGGTGTCCTAAATGTGAAAAATACCCTCTAACATCATTGTGATATTGTAAGAAGAAGAATAGAGAGAGAGTAAGAAATAATATGAGAGCAATAAAATCTATTGTTCATTGATATTTGACCTAAGGACAATACAATATATAATGTTCAAAAAGTACTTGGTCAATTGACCAATTAATAAATAACAGAATTATTCTAAGAATAATTCTGAGAATTATTCTAATAATTATAATAGAATTATTGGAATAATCCACATACTAATTTGATTTGATTTGGTGATTTGATCCGGTCAATTCTGGTAATTCTCTTTTATCTCTTTTACCCCCCGACAAACTCAACGGGAGATCTTTGACGTTGAGTTTACTTGCTAACTTGTTGAAACGTTGTCTGGATAATGACTTAGTAAAGATATTAGCGATTTGATTTTTAGCAAAAATATAAGAGACGGATAACTGCTGAGTTGCCACACGTTCACGAACAAAATGAAAATTAATTTCCACATATTTTGTATGAGCATAAAAGATTGGATTTGCTGTGAGATATGCTACTCCAATATTGTCACACCAAATTTTTGGTAATAGTTGATGCAAGATGAAGTTCAGAGAAAAGTGATTGAAGTCAAATAATTTTTGACGTTGTATTTTCTATAGCTTTATATTTTGCCTCAGTGCTTGAACGAGATACTGTAGGTTGCTTTTTTGAATTCCATGAGATAAGATTTCGTCCAATAAATATTGCATATCCACTAGTAGAGTGTCTATCTTCAGGAGAACTTACCCAATCCACATCACTATATGCATTCAATAGAGCGTCTATCTTCAGGATTAACAAGGGACCAGTTCTTATGAGCTCAAGCTTGTCTCCTGAATGTGAAAATGCCCTCTAACATCATTACAATGCATCATATTAAGAGTAACAATTTTTTGAACGTGATTCAGCCATGATAAATGATATTGGAAGCTCAATAAAAATGATACGATAATGATGATCACTTAAACACCTCATATTTGAGATCCTTGATCTCTCCTCTTTCTTAAGATATGAAATTTATGATATTTAAAGTTGCTAAAAATCAGTTAATGGACCAAACGACATCTAATTGGCATAAAACCAATTCTTATGAGCTCAAACTAATCTCTTGAATGTGTAAATGCCCTCTAACATCATTGCGATACATCATATCGACAACAACACTATTTTGAACACGATTCAGTTGTGATAAATAACACAACAACACAATAATTTACAACACAAAAATTTTACACAATACTTTATACAATTCAATATAAAAATAATTTAGAACACAACAACACAACACAACACGACAATTTATATATCTACATAAAGAACAATTTAAATTAGTCGATTGGTATTTAAATCAGTCGAATTGATCAGTGAATCGATTTGACTGATATAAACAATCAATTCGACTCATAAATTATTAGAAAGGGAATAGAGACGAATCAATTCGGCTAATATGAGAATTCAGTAGGTTGGCTGATTCTGTTTCTAAATTTAATACTATAAAATAGATTCTATTGATAACACCATCGATTCGACTGATCATTATATCAATCAACTGAATGACAAATAGATTTGATTCACAAATGATGTCGAAAGTTGAATATAAATGATATGGTGATTATGATCACTCAAACACACCATATTTAAGATCCTTGATATCTCCTCTTTCTTAAGTTATGGAATTTATTATTTTTAGAGTTGCTAAGGTCCATTAGCCGATTTTGACTAAAATCGATTGATGGACCAAATAATATTGGATTGACATAGGACCAGTTCCTATACGCTCGGGCTAGTCTCCTGAATGTATCCATGCCCTCAAATAATGTCATAATACACCATATCAAGAGCAGTAATTTTTTGAACATGATTCATCTATGAGAAATGATGTTGGAGGCTCAATAAAAATGATACAACAATGATAATCACTAAAACACACCATATTTGAGATCATTGTTCTCTCCTCTTTCTTAAGACATGAAAATTTTAATTTTTAGAATTGCTAAGGTCCATCAGCTAGTTTTGATCAAAATTGGTTGATGGATCAAACGACATCGGAGTAACATAGGATCAACTCCTATGTGCTTGGGTTGATATCCTAAATATATTCATACCCTCAAACATCGTTACGATACACCATATTGAGATTAGCGATTTTTTTTGAACACTAGTATACACAACATACAAATTTTACATAAACACAATTCAATATAAAATAATTTATAACACAAAACACAATAATTTACAACAACACAACATAACAATTTTATACAATCCAATAATAATCCATTAGATTGTCTGCATGGTGAATGTTTATCATCCATTTTTTAAACATTGCATCTAATACATTCTAATTATACATACCAACACTCACAATTTATATCTCTACATAAAAGAGCATATGAATATAGAAATATAACCATAGACAACATTATTTTGAGATATTTAAATGTATTTAGCAAAATACACATCTAAATATATTTAGCAAAATACACTTATATGTTTATTCATCACAATGATAGGCTTGTGTGCCAAATACATACTAATATGGGTTAGATTTAGTAGGTCCCCGGTGAGAAGGAGGAAGGAAATAGCAGAACTAAGCAAACGCTAATGTCGACCGGATAATACCTTGAGAAGGATAGGCCAATATCGGCCGGTATATACCTTAAGAAAGTAGGCTAATATCGCCCGGGATATGCCTTGAGAAGGATAGACCAATATCGGCCGGTATATACCTTAAGAAAGTAGGCTAATGTCGGCCGGATAATACCTTAAGAAGGATAGGCCAATATCGGCCGGTATATACCTTACGAAAGTAGGCTAATGTCAGCCGGATAATACCTTGAGAAGGATAGGCCAATATCGGCCGGTATATACCTTAAGAAAGAAGGCTAATATCGTCCGAGATATGCCTTGAGAAGGACAGACCAATATCGGCCGATATATACCTTAAGAAAGTAGGCTAATGTCGGTCAGATAATACCTTGAGAAGGATAGGTCAATATCGGCCGATATATACCTTAAGAAAGAATGATAATATCGTCCGGGATATACCTTGAGAAGGATAGATCAATATCGGCTGGGATAATACCTTAAGAAAAGTAGGCCAATATCGGCAGGGTTTAAGCGTTTAAGATAGATAATTTAAGATTGTCTAAATTAGTACATCTGGATGTGAAAAGATACAAGGCCTTACAAGATCTATAGTATATTATCAGACGATTAGGACGTATGTTGAACAATAGTAGTAACTCGCTCGGACATAACTTAGGTTCAATTATGTCCGATACAAATCATAGTATAAGATCGAACTATTTGTAACATAATAAAAATAGGGTAAGCAAGTATGGACAATAAATATATCCCCATATAGCTTATAAGACAGGGCGAGAACAAATATTTCAAGAATATTCATAAATAGCCTGTAGTATGTGATTGTATAATAGGTTTACTAATTTGGCGGGAAGAATATTTCTAGACTCTTCTACAGGCACTAGGCGACAAAGAAGGTACATCTGGAGTACAAAAAAGATTCCTTAAAAGTTATTTTCTGCAAGCACATGGCTTACGTCACCTCATAACAAACTCTAACAAACCGGGGTCCACTTCATGACTACGGAGGTTATATGAAGTGGTATAAAAAGGGAAATCCTCTCCGTTGGCCAGGTATGGTTACGCTCACCACACTCACAACTATCCATTACAAACCCTAATTTCAATCACTGTTCATCTTCTTTATTCCTTCCACACTAAGAGAGATTACTGACTTGAGCGTCGGAGGGCCTAGCCAAGGATTCCCACCCCGGTCTACACGATATTTTATTATGACTCAATTGTTTTTAACCTTTCTCGTGTGCTTGGACGTGATCCTTGCCTTCTTCCTTCTTCTAGGTTGTACAAGGCTACTAGGTGGTAAAAAAATACATTCTTGTTCACCTATTGGCCAATATTGTTTACTTATATATATATAAATATGATCCATGTAAGTACTTTTCCAAGTTTCAAATAAGAAATAATGCTCACAATACTTATATGAGTCCATGTTCTTGCATAAATATACTGTCATATCATATGATCAAGGAAGCCCTGAAATCTAAAACTCACCGCAATCACATTTACAAAACTCCATGTCAACTATATAGTATGATAAAGAAGTTTGTACCTCCATTTCTATTATGATATGTGGATGAACCTTATAATACCCAATTTTTTTGTCTCCTAGTGTCAATCTCCATAGCTTATGGCGTCAATACTCCTACAAAATTAGCCACTTGCTTCCTACGGTTATAAAACCATTAAGCAACCTTTCTCCTTATGTTATTTATTAGTAATGTAATTGGGAGTTCTCGAGCCTTCTTGAATAATACATTTATACTTTCAGAACAAATCATTATCAACATTGAGTACCTTCTATCAGGGAAATATGCATTTGCCTATTTTGTCAGTTCTATATTAAGTCATTTATAAGCATCTGCATGTGTCTCTGGCATAGTTTGTATGATTCGATCAAATTGTGGAATTATATTTGCTCGAGTTGCAATCCAAAACAATACTAATGTAGGTCTATCATGAGTGTTTGAAACCATATTACAAGATAGGTGATGACAACATAATCTATGGTAAGTAATAGGGTAAACTTTACTCTTTGCAAATAATATTCCACGATGTCTATCGATATAATTGTTATATTTAATGAGTCAACTACAAAAATATCTTTAAATGATTTAAAAACAACTCCCATGCAAAGTCACACTCAACCTCAGCAATTGCAACGCCAATTGGAAGAAGATTCCCATTACTATCTACTACTATGACCGTCAATAATATACTGAGATACTTGTCCTTTAGGTGTGTTGCATCACTTCTAATTAATTTTTGAAAATATGTTTGACAAACTCTTCCACGTGCACCAAAAATCCAAAAACAATGTTGGAGTTTATCACTATTTCAATGCAACGTATGTATCGAGATCTCTATATTTTAGCTCTCGAAATAGTGTAGGGGCATCATCATAATCCTTATCGAAATCACCTACCACCTTATTTATAGCTTTCGCATGTGCATAGCATACCTTTTGATATGATATATTCACTCAAAATCGTGATTTCATTTCATTCTGAATGTTTATGGGTCTATAATCTTCTGATGCCACAAAATTACTTTCAATTTGAGAAGTTATAAATGAAGATGTACATGCAGGATAATCAGCTGTTTTCATACTAAGATCGGACTGATGACGCTCTAAATATTTTGTAATCATGAACTCAATATCTCTCCTTGCAATTATTGTCCATGTGCAATTTTCTTTATCACATATTGCTTTAGCTCTAGTTTTCCTAGTGTCCTTTATTTTGTATGTAAAATAGTTGTTCATAGCATATTTAGCAAGTGCATCTTTAAAATATTTTTGTGTTGCGTATACCTACAATAAGAATAGATATATGTTTATGTTAATACAACTAAAATTTAGTTAACATTATGAAAGTTTAAAAAATACATTACCTGACCAACACAAAATTCCTCAACAAAGTCATTTACTTCTTCCATTAGAAATGGAACAAGTCTTTGTCCATTTCATATGCATTTTCAGCTAATGAAAATTGTTCTTCAATGTCGCTATATTCATTAGTGTTGATTGACTCATCTAATGAATAGTGTATATCATTTGCTAAGAATTTATCCTCAGAAACATCTATTTGAATTTCCCCTTCCATTCTATTCTCGTTATATTTTTCTTTAGTCCACGTATCCTCAAAAAGATCTTCCAATCCTGTACTTATAAGTACTGGGTCATCCTCAAAACTAGGTATTGACCACAACGCTAGAGAAAGTTGAAGGTGTTATATTACCGGTACTCATATTTATATTTGGAGTAATAGATTTGTTTCAACTCTCTATTTGTGAATTTAAAGATTGCATGTGAGCACCTTATCAGAAATTTGATCTTCCTTGCATTAATACAATTATAAATTAACTATATTGTAAACAAAAATTCTATTAAAATTGTGAATATTTAAAAAAGACAATAACCGAGTAGAGGAAGTCAATAGATCATTAAATATTTATTTTACTAAAATTGTACTATTAATCTTTTAGGATTTATCCTTTTAGAAACAATTAACTTTTAAACTTTTAGATAAAAACAAAATTAGGATTTTGATTTAACGAGTTAAATAAAGACATCTAAAAATTGAAAATATTAATCTTCTTACGAATTGATAATATTAATATCTAAAAAGGGGAAAAGATAACTAAAATCCAGTAGAAGAATATATACATGTCTCGATTGATCACAGTAAAAAGTTTCATCCTCGGTTGGATTTTAATTGTTGATGGTGCTTTGGACTTTTTCTTGAATGCTTGCAATTGCTGGAGGAAGGTTGCGTTTCGTCGGTTAGGACTTCGGTGGTCGGGAGGACAGGGTCGTTTATCTTTGTTGAGTTGCGGTGTCATTACAGACCATCAAAAACATGTCGGTGTTGGAAATGACATGGTGTTTAGGTTTATATTTGACGAAGAAGCTGCATCGTTGCCAGTCGTCGATGTTGGTTCGGATGCCTGTCGCAAAGAGAAATCGAATATGGTTTAGATTTCTCTTTCGGTTTGGATGCACGCGACAGCCACGAGAGGAAAGACGGAGGGTAAAATTGTTATCTTATATGTGATTTGATAATTTTCAAAGTAATGTACGTGAAATGAATATTTGCCAAATTTAGTTGCACGTGGTTCGATAAAAACCTGAAAGGAAAAATTCCTCCTTACACATTCTTAAAACAACTAATCTTATTTTGTTTTATTATATTTCCTTACACACTCTTAAAACGACTAACCAGATAGATGATATACTGGTCCCTGGCCTTCCCCACAGGCACACTTGTAAAATACCGAAAAAAATGGCGAATGATGATAAAGGAATTTTTCAGAATTTTTAGAATTTTTTCTGAAATTTTTCGGAGATCATATGGACGAGTTTATGGGACAAAATTGGACACCGGAAAAGCCTGTTTGGGTTACCCCATTTAAATGAGGAAATGTTTGATTTTCTTTTTAATTTTTCTTTCTTTTTCCTTATTTCTTCTCCATAGCCATTTCTTCCCCAAACCCGCGTCTCCTCTCCCGATTTTCCCGATGTCGTGCCCTAACCGCCCTTCTCAACCGGCACCGCAACACCACCTCTCCCTCGTGTACAAGGTGATCGGCTAAGGAGTACGAGCCTCTGCCGATTCTCCACTTTTTGTGCTCGTGCCCTAGCGCCGGCAGTTCAATCCTCTTCTCGGCCGCGCCTTCTCCACCCGATGGCGTCGCCACCCGTAGTGCCGCCGGCCTCCTCCAAGCCGTGCCCTAAAGTGGATCCACTTCTCCTCTTCCAATCCGGAACCATGCCCTAGATGTTTGCCACCAGCCGCCTCCTTTGTGCTCATTCCCTAGCCAGCCGACCGCCGATCACTAGCCACTGGACGCCGGAGCTTTCCCATTTTCCCTTGGATTTCTCTCCTTTGTCTCCGCCAGAATTTCCCTCTATCCTAGCTCTTAGTCCACTACCAATGAGTGTTGGTCATCCCGATCCGAGGTGCCACCTCTACACGAGTTGGGTTTCAACCAGGCGCAAAGGTCAGTGCTCTAGTTGGTTCTTCACTGTGGTCCTATCCTTGTTGTTACCATGCTCTAGCTGTGATTCGTCTAAGATTGTTGCTAATTTAGGGATATTGATTTGGTGGACAGCAGCCGTTGGAGTTCATACGAGGGAATATATGGATCGGGACTGATTATTGGAGGTTGTTTGATCATGGTAACTTCGGCCTTGGATCAGTGGTGGCTTATCCCAATTTGGGTAAGTTTTGAATTTGATTCATTTCTGTGTTGGATTGATTAACTAGTTGATGAGAAGATATGGGTCTGGAATAATGAGAATTTGAGTTGATTAAGTCATACTTATTTTGATTTGGATTGGTATCAGTTTGGAATTTGATTAATTAGTTGATACGAGATGAGATTTGATTTTATTTCCTATTGAGGTTTGGTTCACTACTGATTGGTTGATTTAGAGGAATACATGGTTGTATCGAAAACATTAGATTAATAATTGTGATTAATAGTCATGGGTTGGATTCGTACAGTTCCTTGTTGGCAGAATTGAATAGATTGTAATTAAGGATTCATGGGTAAGAGTTGTGGAAGCTAATCATTTATTGAGGATAATAATGATCGGTTTGAATAGGGTTATTTTTCCTGAGGGTTTGGATCTTTAGGTCTAGCCACTTGTTGTTTATCTGTTAGCTAAATTGTATAATATATGATTTGCAGGACTTGGATTCGAGACGAGTGTCTCGACGTGGGATCTTTCGGATACGATCTCCATTTTTGAGGCGAGTACCTTGACTTATCTTTGATAATGTCATGTTGTTATGTTTAGTAGGTTATAGCCTTTAGTAATAATTATGTTCGTTCTTGTTTTGATATGTCACTACCGGATACCTGTTACATGCTTGTTTGCTCACCTGTTATGCATTTATTGTTAGTACCCGCATGATTTTATATATGCTCATATGGTAGTGACATACCATGCCTCATTATGCTCAGGACCTAGGTTTTTATACCCTACCTGACCTGTGTACCTTAGGTCTTCAGATTTGACCATTGATACTACGGT
Organism: Zingiber officinale; assembly: GCF_018446385.1. Classification (NCBI taxonomy): domain Eukaryota; kingdom Viridiplantae; phylum Streptophyta; class Magnoliopsida; order Zingiberales; family Zingiberaceae; genus Zingiber; species Zingiber officinale. Next base: position 115,087,673 of record NC_055997.1, read on the forward strand.
ACATATTTTATATATATGAATATTGTTATGCTGATCAAGTTATTTCCATGCTTAGTGTCATGCATCATCTCGCATGATTGCATGCTGCGCGATAGTCTGCTCCATTATTGTCAAGCACATCGCCAGTTATATGTATCCGTACACACCACCACTCATGGGTTAGTGGTATATCAGACAGGTGTATAACAGTTCTGCTGTTTGGCTCCGTTGGTCTGGTGACTCAGCGTGGTAGCCGACAGACAGTTCTGCTTTGTTTGGCTCCGCTGGTTTAGTGTAGCAGCGTGGTAGCCGGCAGGCGGTTGGACTCTGTTTGGCTCCGTTGGTCCGCTCATGGGTAGTGTGACGCAGCGTGGTAGCCGATAGAGATTTCCTCCCTGTCATCGTGTACCGGGAGATGAGAGCATTGTGCTCCCCCATTTATGATTTTTAGGGTAGGAGGATAGGTGTACTCCGACAGCATCCCGTCTACTCGATCACTCATCAGGAGCAGTGACGTCAGAGTGCACGGTTGTCACAGCTCTACCCACTCGGTCTCACCATTGTGTGTGAGATGACTGACTAGCGTCAGGGGTGACCATGACATTGGCATCATATGCATGATGCATTTATTGCTTGTGTTTGCTGCATTTACTTGTTTATTTATATGGATGCATATGATTGACATGCATACAGGATTTATGATATTCTAGGTATGATGACCCGACTATTCTGATAGGAGACCCTGGTGAGTACAAATCTCTTTAGCCCTTTTCTATTGAGCATTCCAGCTTTTGTTCAGTAGACTGTACTCCATAGTTATTACTGTCTGTTATAGCTTGCTATACATGTCTATTGGTATTCGATGAGTTGTTGAACTCACCCCCATAGACACTATCTTTTTCAGGTACTAGGTTGTTTATGGAGTCGCTTGGAGTATCCTGCCTGCTGGTCCCCATGTCACATCAGAAGACCTGTCTTCGCTGTTCATTTGTATTTTGGTATTTGTGTATCTAGCTTGTGTTTCGGTTTTGTTTCCGGAGTGATGTTTTGTAGTGTGGTGTAAGCCTAGCCGGCTAGCAGTCTTGTGTTTGGTGTTCTATCGGTTTCCGTTGTGTTTTGGTTTTAGTACAGCCGAGTGGGCTGAAAAATATATATATAACTGCGTGGTTGTTGTATATTTTGTTCCAGCCGAGTGGGCTGATGATATAAACTGCGTGGTTGTGTATATATTCCAGCCGTATGTGGCTGATGTATATTGTGCCTGTAGAAATGTTTCAAATTGTCACCCGTACAGGGGAGGTGCTGCCGAAATTTCTTCGGACAGGGACTCCCCCGAGGCGTGACAATTTAGTGGTATCAGAGCAGGTATACGATACTTGCTATGTATTCTGGAGTTTTGAGATTTATCTAATACCAATTTATTGGTGTCAGAGCTCGGTTTACGAGTCTTATATCTCGTATTTTGGATTTCGTGTTTTAGTTTTCTCGATGTAATTTTTCGGGTTTTTGGACCTGGCAGCGGCAGGACATCTCCAAGCTATAGGAGGTATGTTGGTATATTGTTATCCTACCTTTTTGTTGGTATATGCATTGTTGACTATGATAGTTATGACATGTATTAGCACTTTGTATTTGGTATCTGTCTGATGTTATAGCATATATTCCATGTATTAGGTAAACCACTGATCATGGTCGACTCAGATAGAGATCAAGGATTACGGTCTCGGGAGACTTTTCATATCATATCACTGGTAGTTTTAGCTTCTGTTACTACTAGTTGGTTAGGAGATAGAGACACATATCAGCCTATGCTATTACTAGCTAGGTAGTGACTAGTAACTATATATATGCTAGTTGACTCAGCCAGTAGAATACCGATATACTTTAGTTAGTTTTCGTCGGTAGATGATAAATGTACTCTGGTTAGATCGGTCAATAGAAAACTGATTTACACATGTTGATTTGGGTAGTCGTGGATCGATTTACCTTAAATGCTTATGGAGGATTAGTGTATTCTTGATTAGATAGTCGATCACCGATTCATTGTTTTGGTTGGTCCGATCAGCAGGGGACCGACTTACTCTATTTTATAAAAATGCTGATCTTTGGGTTATTTGTGCTTAGTTGGATATCTTGAGTACATTGGGTACATGACTTGTACTGACGGGGAGAAGACTGAATTAGCCATATACCGTTGTCGGTTTGGACAATCTATAGAGGATCGATGTATCCTATTCCATGGGTACGTTAATTTTAAACTGTATGTACCTAGTTGGATAACATAGAAGGTAGCATAGGGAATATCAGGTTGATTGGATTAAATATGCTGATTCTGCATATCTATGTGGTGTGTACATATGATTATTATGTGTTGTAGGAGTGTTATGATGGACAGTCTAATTGCATGTAGTGAGTGTATACTTTTCTAGTTATGATTGTTGTGGGTTTCTAATAGATTATACCCGAGTGGTCTGATTGGTTTATTGGAAGTATCTTGTCGATTAAATTGGTGTTGTGATATGTACACATGTGTTTGGTGTGGTATTCGAGGTAACTTGTTGATTATGTTTGATTTGTGAGTGCACTCGGGTTTAATATGCTTTATTGGAAGTATATGTTAACTATACTCAAAGGATATGTGTACACATGTTTGGTGAGTATTATTGGACGTGTATTGTCGATTATACTTACGATGATATATGTGCACATGGGTTCGGTATGCATTATTGGAGGTATCACGATGATTTATACCTATGTTGTGAGTATGTATGGTGTGTACTAATTGGAGGATTATGTCGATCATACATATGTTGTGTGTGCATGTGTGCCAGGTGTATTGTTGGTGACATCATAATGATTCTACCTATGTTGAATGTAGAATGTTAAATGTCTACATTATGTCATTTGTTGTATTATCCTGTCAACTAATTCTCCTATTAGTGGGTGACTCACTACGATGTTGATGGAGTTGACGATGAGTTTGATTTGCTTACTAGGTTATTATACCCTAGGCTACTCACAGTGATCTGTGGTAGAGAGATCTTGTGCAGTCTCTAGCTGGATAGTTAGGTGTCTTGGGCACTTATGTATTGGTTGTGGTGGAGCGTTGCTCCCACACATGTTATGGATTGTTTGTGGTGGAGCATTGCTCCCACATATTGCGGATTGCTTATAGCGGAGCATTGCTCCTCCCATTTTTATTGCAGATACATATTACGGATTATTTGTGGTGGAGCGTTGCTCCCACAAATGGAGGACTTCTTGTGGTAGAGCATTGCTCCCACGTATGTGGTATTTCGTGTGATGGAGCGTTGCTCTCACACTAGAGGATCTATTACTTGGTGTTTATTGTCAAGGATCTTATGGTTGCGGATGTCTGATTTACGGACATTATAAGTTCTTGGTTTTATCACTTAGGCTAATAGTGCCCTAGATGTTATCATGGACTCGATGATTTGGTATTCCTAGGATGTTGGATCGGTTTCCATTGTCTTTGTTGACAATGTTGTGATCTATTTCATATTCGAGGTGAGTCACGCACACCATCTTCGCATAGTTCTAGAGATGTTTCGACGGAAACGTCTATATATGAAGATCAGTAGTGCGTATTTTGGTTATCTTCTGTGAGATGTTTGAGGCACATGGTCACCAGTAGGAGTATACCGTGGTTCCACAGGAGATAGAGGTTGTTACCGTTGGGAGTATACGGAGTCTATAGAGGAGGCTCGCAACTTTCTTTGTTTGGCTCGATATTTCCGGAGATACGTTGAGGGTTTCTCTCGGATTGCTATGCCACTTACACGCCTGACCAGGGAAGGCGTGAAGTTCACTTGGACTGAGGATTGCGAGACCAGCTTCCAGGAGCTGAAGCAGAGACTAGTGTCCGCTCCGATTTTGGTTTTACCTTATGAAGAGGACGGATTCGTGCTCTATACCGACGCATCTCTACAGGGTTTGGACGCTGTTTTGATGCAGCATGGCAAGGTAGTCTCCTACTTCTCGACAGTTGAAGGAGCATGAGGGGAATTACCCAGTACATGACTTGTGGCTGACCGCCATTATTTTTGCCCTGAAGATTTGGCAGCATCATTTGTACGGTATTACATTTGAGATTCTCACTGATCATAAGAGTCTCAAATATATATTTTTACCCAGAAGGAATTTAATCTCCGACAGAGGAGATGGATGGAGTTCCTGAAGGATTATGACTGTACGATTGACTATCACCCGGGGAAAACTAATATGGTTGCCGACGCATTCAGCTAGAAGTGCAGAGGGACTTTAGCTTGCCACCGAGTTGTGGTCACCGATTTGATTCAGGGTTTCTCCGGGTTAGGCCTTGCAAAGCAGGGACAGACAGAGCAGGGTATTCTGGTTATCATGGTTGCTCAATCCTCGATCAGGATGAGGATTCAGGAGGCCCAGATTGGAGATCAGTATTTACGGTTCATTGGCAGCTAGATAGCTTCCGTGCAGCAGACTGAGTTTCCCTGAGATGAAGCGGGTATTATATACTTTTGAGACAGTTTATGCGTATCTCAGTCTCACCCGGTCTTGTCGGAGCTACTTCAGGAGGCTCATCGCTCTTGATTTGCGATCAACTCCGGCGGTACCCATATGTACCGAGATTTGAGGCGTTCTTATTGGTAGAATGGCATGAAGGAAGACATCGCAGAATTCGTAGCTAGATGTTTTGTCTGTCAGCAGGTGAAAGCTGAGCAATAGAGACCTGTTGGATTTCTACAGAGGATTCCTATTCTTGAGTGGAAATGGGAACACATTACTATGGACTTTGTGGTGGGTTTGCCGAGGACACGACGAGGTCATGACACGATTTGAGTAATCGTTGATTGATTAACCAAATCGGCGTACTTTTTAGTGATCCGGAGGATAGATTTCCTGGATCGATTGGCAGATCTGTACTGCCGGGAGATCATCAGATTTCATGGTGTCCCTTTGACTATTATTTCGGATAGAGACCTCGGTTCACGTCTCGTTTCTGACAAAGTCTGCAGCAGGCCTTGGGCACTCAGCTCTATTTCAGTACAGTTTTCTATCCGCAGACAGATGGACAGTTAGAACGGACCATTTAGACTCTAGAGGACTTGCTGAGATCATGTGTATTGAATTTTGGAGGCAGTTGGGAGGATCATTTGCCATTAGTAGAGTTCGCCTACAACAACAGCTTTCATTCGGCTATCCAGATGACACCGTTTGAAGCGTTGTATGGTAGGCCTTGTCAGACACCCACCCTCTGGGATGAGGTTGGGGAGGCTAGTTGTTGGGACCTCATAGAGCTCAGCAGGAGGCAGAGTTTGTCCGTACTATCAGACGGAGGATGTCAGAAACACAGGACTGCCAAAAGGGTTATGTTGATCGGAGTCGGAGACTCTTAGAGTTCTCCATTGGCGACCATGTATTTCTGCGAGTTTCACCCACGAAAGGGGTGAAGAGATTTGGCCTCAGAGGTAAGCTAGCTCTGCGATGCATTGGCCTTTTCCAGATTCTAGAGAGGATTGGAGTAGTAGCTTATCGTCTGGCGCTACCACAGGCTCTGGCAGGCGTGCATGACGTATTTCATGTATCTATGTTGAGGAGATACATAGCAGACCCAGCTCGTGTGTGGTCTGATATACCAGCTTTCCTTCAGCTTGACGCCACCTACGAGGTTGTTCTGGTATGGATTTTGGACCGAAAAGAGCGTCAGTTGCGGAAACAAGACTATCCGACTGGTTAAAGTCGGATGGCAGCATCATTCGGACGAGGAGGCTACTTGGGAGCTCGAGGAAACTATCCGAGCTCGATACCCTCATCTTTTCACTTGAGGTATATGATTAATTTACCGTTCAGCATTTATACTCTTATCTGTTGTTAGTATGTGCTGGTGGTAGATAACGAAATTTGGGGACCAAATTTTTATTAGTGGGGAGAATGTAAAATACCGAAAAAATGGAGAATGATGATAAGGGAATTTTTCAAAATTTTTAGAAATTTTTTGGAGATCATATGAATGAGTTTATGAGGACAAAATTGGGCACCGGAAAAGCCTGTTTGGGTTACCCTATTTAAATGAGGAAATGTTTGATTTTCCTTTTTAATTTTTCTTTCTTTTTCCTTATTTCTTCTCCATCGCCGTTTCTTCCCCAAACCCGCGTCTCCTCTCTCGATTTCCCCGACGCCGTGCCCTAACCGCCCTTCTCAACCGGCACCGCAACACCACCTTCTCCCTCGTGTACAAGGTGATTGGCTAAGGAGTACGAGCCTCTAACGATTCTCCACTTTTTGTGCTCGTGCCCTAGCGCCGGCAGTTCAGTCCTCTTCTCGGCCGCGCCTTCTCCACCCGACTGCGTCGCCACCCGTAGTGCCGCCGGCCTCCTCCAAGCCGTGCCCTAGCGTGGATCCACTGCTCCTCTTCCAATCCGGAACCATGCCCTAGATGTTTGCCACCAGCCGCCTCCTCTGTGCTCATGCCCTAGCCAGCCGGCTGTCGATCACTAGCCATTGGATGCCGGAGCTTTCCCCTTTTCCCTTGGATTTCTCTGCTTTGTCTCAGCCAGAATTTCCCTCTACCCTAGCTCTCGGTCCACTGTCGACGAGTGCTGGTCATCCCGATCCGAGGTGCCACCTCTACACGAGTTGGGTTTCAACCAGGAGCAAAGGTCAGTGCTCTAGTTGGTTCTTCACTGTGGGCCTATCCTTGTTGTTACCGTGCTCTAGCTGTGATTCGTCTAAGATTGTTGCTAATTTAGGGATATTGATTTGGTGGACAGCAGCCGTTGGAGTTCATACGAGGGAATATATGGATCGGGACTGATTATTGGAGGTTGTTTGATCATGGTAACTCCGGCCTTGGATCAGTGGTGGCTTATCCCAATTTGGGTAAGTTTTGAATTTGATTCATTTCTGTGTTGGATTGATTAACTAGTTGATGAGGAGATATGGGTTTGGAATGAGAATTTGAGTTGATTAAGTCATACTTATTTTGATTTGGATTGGTATTAGTTTGGAATTTATTAATTAGTTGATACGAGATGAGATTTGATTTTATTTCCTGTTGAAGTTTGGTTCACTAGTGATTGGTTGATTTAGAGAAATACATGGTTGTATCGAAAACATTAGATTAATAATTGTGATTAATAGTCATGGGTTGGATTCGTACAGTTCCTTGTTGGCAGAATTGAATAGATTGTAATTAAGGATTCATGGGTAAGAGTTGTGGAAGCTAATCATTTATTGAGGATAATAATGATCGGTTTGAATAGTGTTATTTTTCCTAAGGGTTTGGATCTTTAGGTCTAGCCACTTGTTGCTTATCTGTTAGCTAAATTGTATAATATATGATTTGCAGGACTTGGATTTGAGACGAGTGTCTCGACGTGGGATCCTTCGGATACGATCTCCATTTTTTAGGCGGGTACCTTGACTTATCTTTGATAATGTCATGTTGATATGTTTAGTAGGTTATAGCCTTTAGTAATAATTATGTTCGTTCTTGTTTCGATATGTCACTACCGGATACCTGTTACATGCTTGTTTGCTCACCTGTTATGCATTTATTGTTAGTACCCGCATGATTTTATATATGCTCATATGGTAGTGACATACCATGCCTCATTATGCTCAGGACCTAGGTTTTTATACCCTACCTGACCTGTGTACCTTAGGTCTTCAGATTTGACCATTGATACTACGGTACATATTTTATATATATGGATATTGTTATGCTGATCAAGTTATTTCCATGCTTAGTGTCATGCATCATCTCACATGATTGCATGTTGCGCGATAGTCTGCTCCATTATTGTCGAGCGCATCGCCAGTTACATGTATCCGTACACACCACCACTCATGGGTTAGTGGTATATCAGACAGGTGTGTGACAGTTCTGCTGTTTGGTTCCGTTGGTCTGGTGACTCAGCGTGGAAGCCGGCAGACAATTCTGTTCTGTTTGACTCCACTAGTTTAGTGTAGCAGCATGGTAGCCGACAGGCAGTTGGACTCTGTTTGGCTCCGTTGGTCCGCTCATGGGTAGTGTGACGCAGCGTGGTAGCCGGCAGAGATTTCCTCCCCATCATCGTGTACCTGGAGATGAGAGCATTGAGCTCCCCCATTTATGATTTTTGGGGTAGGAGGATAGGTGTACTCCGACAGCATCCTGTCAACTCGGTTATTCATCAGGAGCAGTGACGTCAGAGTGCACGGTTGTCACAGCCCTACCCACTCGGTCACCAGTGTGTGTGAGATGACTGACTGGCGTCAGGGATGACCATGACATTGGCATCATATGCATGATGCATTTATTGCTTGTGTTTGTTGTATTTACTTGCTGCATTTATATGGATGCATATGATTGACATGCATACAGGATTTATTATATTCTCGGTATGATGACCCAACTATTCTGATTGGAGACCCTGGTGAGTACAGATCTCTTCAGCCCTTTTCTATTGAGCATTCCAGCTTTTGTTCAGTAGACTGTACTCCAAAGTTATTACTGTCTGTTATAGCTTGCTATACATGTCTATTGGTATTCGATGAGTTGTTGAACTCACCCTCGTGGACACTATCTTTTTCAGGTACCAGGTTGTTTATGGAATCGATTGAAGTATCCTGCCTGCTAGTCCCCATGTCACATCAGAAGATCTGTCTTCGCTGTTTATTTGCATTTTGGTATTTGTGTATCTAGCTTGTGTTTCGGTTTTGTTTCCGGAGTGATGTTTTGTAGTGTGGTGTAAGCCTAGCCGGCTAGCAGTCTTGTGTTTGGTGTTCTATCGGTTTCCGTTGTGTTTTGGTTTTAGTACAGCCGAGTGAGCTGTAAAATATATATATAACTGCGTGGTTGTTGTATATTTTGTTCCAGCTGAGTGGGCTGATGATATAAACTGCGTGGTTGTGTATATGTTCCAGCCGTATGTGGCTGATGTATATTGTGCCGGTAGAAATGTTTCAAATTGTCACCCGTACAGAGGAGGTGTTGCCGAAATTTCTTCGGACAGAGACTCCCCCGGGGCGTGACAACAATACCATACAAATTGGTCCAAGTTAATTGGTAATTAACCCATCATTGTGCTGCTTTTTTTTTTTTTTTTTGTTTATGATTCATGATTCAGAAGCACCCTCTTGTTTGTTCCTAATTAGTTCTATCTTCTGATCTAGGTAGCTGAGAGAGATCCATCACGAGTTGGGTTTCCAGTTGTTTGTTGGAAATATTTATTCACTGGTTGTTCATTTGCTTCTCGGTTGGATGTCTGTGGCTCGGTGAGGAGGGCATTTATAGTCATGCTTATAATAAAAAACTGGATTGCTATATGATGAAGTTGTTCTTAATAGATCTCGATTCACATCTTTTCTCCTTACATGACTGGCCAAGGTATTTCTTATTTCACTCTTCTTGACGTATCTATGATACACCAAAACTCCTTTTAATTTAATTTGCTATAAATTTTTGCATCATCTCAAATACGTTTACTTTTAGTTACTGTTATGTGTCTAAAATCTTAACACATTTTACTTATGTAAAGTTGACGTACATTCCTATTAGATGGTGGATTGGTCGTACGTAAGACGAGACAAAAATTTAAGCTTCCCCAGTGCAATGCACAATGCAGAATGCATGAATCTTGACAATGTACTATTTTAGGTGCATCATTTGGTCATAAGCTACATCAGAAACGGTCTAGAATATTATTCTGTGTAAATATGGAGACTAGCTGTTATGATTATATAAATATATCATTTGTTTAAAATTTTATTTTCTCATTAATTTTCTGAAAGAAAATAATTTTTATGGACCACTTCACTAAACGCATGGAATAATCTTTACAGATAGACTATACAATAGAACTTTATGGATAAATATTGATCAGTTGATCATGTAGAGGTGTCCATTGATCATGCAGAGGAATTCAGTTGGTTGTGTCTAACTTTACAAGGAGTGTGAAGCTGATCATGTCGTGTGCGACTAGATCTCTTATCCAGTCATCCCTATACAACTAATGAAGCAAAATTGTGTGTTTAGGTTGGCCCATGGGCATTATGTCACCCATAAGTTTTAATAGTTAATAAAAAAATAATATAGTTATTAAAATATTCAGTAAATTATTGTTTAAAACATTTAATTTATTATTATTTTAATTCTTTTTGTTTTTATTAATTTGGCACTATTGAGTTAGGGCATGACATAGGACAACCTTGCTCAAGCTCATAGTATACCATTTTGTTATATATTTATTTGCAGAAGTTCAATGTGGAGAGGCCCATTTAAGCATTTTTTTTAAGCTTTTGAAAATTTTCACCTCCAGGTGTCTGTTTGATTGTTGGAAAAAAATAATAATAAAATTAGAGTATAAAGTTTAATAGTGGGCTAATGTTTGATTGTATTGTTGTTGGATGAAAACAATAAAATCAAATTCATTATGAATAGCATGTTTTTGATGTTTGTATATCATAAATGTCTTTACTCGTTTTGTCTTTATTATATATGGGGCATTATCATTGTCTAAATCATACTTGGGAAAACATGTTGAAGAAGTAGTGATTGAGCCGCCTACGCCAACATCACAGCACCTGTGTGACCTCCTGCGAGCCTTCAGAGATCGCCTTCGACGAATCGAATCAGCCGGCAACACTTCCTCCTCTGCCGTCCCCACTCCCCCGCCCCCGTCTTCTCCATCACAGCGTCCGTGCAGCCTCGTTCATGCTGATCTCGGTTTCTTCGTCTTCAGCTTGCCCTTCCACGCTCGCCACGGCAACACTACTTTTCCTCCTCCTCCTCCGACTCAGTTGCTGCCTTCTCCATCAAGAGATGAAGCGGAGGCGAAGAGTTTGAGGGAGAGGATCAGTGATTTGCGTCATCAAATTTATAGGTCTCGCAATGAAAGTTCATCCTAAAAAAAAAAAAATAGTCTCCTGGGTCATTCGATCCATCTCTAACTACACGTTTCCTACTGTTGCTCATTCAAAACATTTACAATTAATGAATGATTTTAACGTCTACAAGTCCAGTAATTATTTGAACTTTGACGAGTGAAACACCATTCAAAGCAAAACAGAATGGAGGCAAGCGAGAAAAGATACAGTGATAAAAAGGAGATGCAGCAGAAGGAGCAGAACAAGAACTGACCGAACAGAACAGCAGCAGCAGCAGCAGCTGCTCCCATGTGGGCGGGGGACCAAGAACAGAGCAAGGAAACAGAGTCCCTCACGGTGCTCCAATCTCCACCACTTACTCTTTCCTCGCCTCACTGCGCAAAGCGAAACAGAGTAAGCAGAAGAGAGTGCTTGATTTGGGAGATGTCAGAGGGCAGAGCTGCATCGCATTTGCTTGACATCTCTGATCGTCTAGGAGTGTGATGTAATTGCACTCTGTGACATGCAGTGTTTAATCTTGGATTTCTCCTTCTTTCTTAGGTGGCTTTGTAAGCAACTGCAATGCAATTCTACAGTGTGTCGCTGCAGCAGAGTTAAGAGTTGGAGATGGGAAGAGGAACTATTTATGATTTTCTAATGTATCTAAAAACTCGTACTCAAAGTTCTATCAGTGGAGACGAATTCATATTAGCCTTTAAAATTATTGAACAAAAGAGAAAAACTCAGCTCATTTGTGACTCCATCGTGTGTCGCCTAGTCTTACCGTGTTTTCTCGTCTCTTGTGTGTATACACATATCATCATCCTCGTTAAATTGTAGTCTTAACACAATCGATAAAATGTAACTATATTGATTGTCAAAAAGGCCTAAATACATGAATTCTTAGCTTCTAATGCTCATTGTGGACCACCTAGAGCAGAGATCTAACACGACAAAGATAGAATAATGGCACCCTCTCTTCAACTTTGTTCTTATGCCTCCCCTTCATCGCCGTCACCATCCTTGCTTTCTGGCCATGAGCCTTTAACATTAGCTTTCTCTGTTCTGCCGGCTTCGTATGCCCAGTAACAACGGAGGGTGGATATTGGTGACATTACAGTAGCAGAGGTAGAAAATGTCTGATAGATCAATAGACCACCCTCTGGTAGACCTTGCTCCACCATACCGTTGCACTTGTAAGCGTCGAGGTTTATCTTCCGCCCCCAAGTGCCTGCCAGTCTTCGTCCCCCAAAGATGGTCACCGCGAGTGAGAATTCAGAAGGACCAAAGCACCCAAGAACCCTCTCGACCAGGTCCTGATAAGCCTAGGAGATGGGGATTGAAACCCATTGCTTCATAACTAGCACAGCTAAAACCTTCTTCTGGTGTCACATGGATCGTAGATAGCGCCGAACCATGAATTCCATTCATTGAGTACCCACAGGGGTCGAAGTCGAAATCACATATCTCCATCTCAGGGATGATATCGGAAATCCCTGAGCGGTTTGTCATATCCTTGGAAGAAGAGACCTGACCACCTTTTTCCTGTGAATTCTTGTAGAAGACTGATGCTTGCTCTGTGTTCAATCCAGTCATGCACATTTCAAGGGTGACCATGGGGAGCTCAGGTTTCTCTGTGGCGTAGTATACATGCCATTGGCGGTTTGAATTGGCAGAATCACTGATAACATATGCATTACCGCCCGATTTCAGGTCTCCGAAGAATTGGTCGAGAACAGCTACTTCCTCAGAGAAGCTCCGGTGGGGAGACGGCTGCACATTGGGAAAACTGAAGGTACCACAGGAATACTTTGCCTATAGGACGGATAGCGAGAGCTCCTCTGCAAGTACCAAGATTCTGGGAATGGACAGGAGTTTTGTGGTTCCACATGTCTTGAGGATTATCTGGTACGGATATACAAACAAACTCGATTCAGAGAGGACATAGGAATCAAATTCCTTGTCAGAGAGCTGAGAAACAATGGTGCAACGAGCCAAATCTAGGATGGAATCAATTTGTGCCTGTGAAAGGGTTCGCAGTCCCCAGCGATGGGGGTCCAAATGGATGGATTCCCCTGAGAAGGTGATTTCAAGACGCTTCTCATAGCCCTCGAATCCAATCGGGCAGGGAACAGAAGGATAAGGAGAATCAACCAGTGATATCGCCATTAATGAATCAAACAATGGAAAATTTGAGCAACGATGAGACAGACAATTGGAGACCAAAAAGAGTGTGAAAAAAAAGTTGGATTTTTTGAAAACAGCTAGCTTGAGATTGACAAAAGCAGAAGAATCAAGTGGAATATATGGGAAATTATACACTACTGAAAGAAGGCGTTTGTATAAATCTCAAGATGGCTTCCTGGCGCACTGTAAAATCATCAAACAATTGGAAAACCACAAGGAATTTAAGGACTAAATCGAGCCAAGATAACCAATATATATAACAAAAACAAACATATTTAGTTGTGGTTTTGATTCTTACGTTGGAGTAGGCAGAAGATTGGAACTTCTTGATTCCACCGTGTGGTCGAACGTCCTCAATGATGTAGCCGAGGGGAGCTTCGCAGTGCAATGAGCTACTACTACTGGATTTCTTTTTCCGGCCTTTGGATTCCATTAAAACATTAAAACTCGCTGTAAAAAGTGCAGAACAGGTCAATCAAGCCTTGAAATAAAGTGCAAAATGGACACCACATTCTTCTGAAAACCAAGAAAAAAAGGTAAAAATTGCATTAAGATAATAGTTAAGAATTACCACAATCCTCCAAGACCAGCAAGGAAACTACATAATACTTCAAATTCAACAAGAACGAATACAAGAAAGAGTACACTTACAAAATCGTGTTTTATGCTTCTATGGAATCTCGTTAAGTGGGAAAATTGCAAGAAGAAGAACAAAAAAAAGACTTTCCAATGAATCGAAACCATTCAAATTTACAACATTTGTACAATTTTATACATTACGACATTGAACACTGCAACCTGCATAGAAGATGCGGATCCACAGCCCCCATAAGGAAGAAATTGTTCAGCGACGCGACAACAATCAAACTAGAAGAAGAGTACTGCTAACAATCGAAGGGCGACCCGTTGCACCAACGGCGATGAGAAGCTACGGATCCGAGCAACTCAGAATGATCCGCGGAAACCCTAGCGCGTGATGGCTAAGAGGAGTCGAGAGAAGGAAGCGGCGAGGAATTGGGAGACGAGAGCTTAGGGGTGGTGGCGAGCCGGACTTTTTGAATGTCTGAGTTTGACTGTTTATAGCTCCAAATTTATTTAAGAAATATATTGATTGCTCATAAATTTATTTCAATTTTTATCGAGTGATTTAATAAATATAAATTATAAATTTAAATATTTATTAAAAATTAATTATATATTTAGAGAAAATTATAATATTTTTTATTAAAATTTATAATTTTATTCTAATAAATAAATTTAATAAATTTATCTATATATTTGATAGATAGAGTGTAAAATCTATAAATTTAATATTAACATTATTATTTTTTTATTTAAAAGTTGATTAATGAGCTTAATGAATATGTTCACGAACTAACGAGTCGAATATTATGAAAAACTTGATTTATTTATTTTAACGAGTCTCATTAAACGAGCTCAAATAAATTTTTATCAAATCTAATTTTAAATATATAATAAGTGTCTTGATTCATTTACACTCATACGAGAGTGATTCAATTTATAGGCAAATGAGACATCGTTGAGGCTCTTAGGGATCGCTGCTTCGAAATATAATGCGTTTTTTGAATGTATATTAAATCTGGTTACCAACCAATACAAACTCGTCATTTTGGTGGGGTCAATCAACTCATCGCCACATCGGTGGACCTGTGTCCTCTCTCTTCGCGGAATCTTTATCCCGACATAGATGGAATATCCGTCGGAAATTAAAAAGAGAAAATATATAATAAGTCCTTGTAGTTTTTAATTGATCCTGTCCGAAAGTCGATAAGATGAAAAGTTAAGGATGTGGCACTCCCGCTGACTGTTTATAGGCTCTGCTCCACCTTGTAAGACAGATGACGTCAATGCCGAGTCAGGGAAGGGGTCCCAGGCGTTAGCCCTCTGACGCTCAAGTCAGTCACCGATGATGAAATAGAAAGGGAGCAACAAGAACGAAGACTGTAGCGCAAATAGTGTATCTCGCGTACCTCCGCCGATGCTTAGACCTCCCTTTATATATAGTTCCTGTAGCGCGCGTGCACGCTTCCCCAAACGAGCGCATGTCTCGAAGTTTCCCCTGAAAAGACTTGTCAGTAAAGTGTTCCTGACACAATACCTTAACGAGCCGAGCATATCTCTGATGTGACAGTGGAAGCTTCCGTCATACGATCTTCTTGTCAACCATGCCCGGTGTCAGTGGCACTAACTCCCAAAAGGTTGTCAAGAGATAATCACAGTGGGTCTTCAATGGCTGTCTGGTCGAGCGGCTAGCCCGCTCGGTCGGAGCTTCTTCGACCGATTGGCCTCAGATGGCCCTGCCTGTGCCAGGCCGGGTTTGGTAAACGGCGATCTCCGTCCGAACGGTTTCCTGGCCTACGGCCAGCGTCAAGTCTGGTATCCAGGCCGAGCGGGGTAGTTGTTCGACCAAGATTCTACCTATAGTCTTCTCCTCCATTCGGCGTCCAACAACAGACTCGAGCATTGGTTGTTTGTCATACCTCCATGAGTCAAAGGTGGAGTCAGACTGGAACCCTCTCCTCTGGGTTAACCACCTAATCTCTCGATCGGCTATATGATACCCAAACATTGACAGCCTTGACTTGGACCTCCATCGTGGCAACTGACCCCTGTTGGGTGGGCCCCACCTTATCGTCGCATCACATGCCTCCCCCTCAAGTCTAGTCGAAGGAGGTTGCAAGTCCAACTAACTAGATAAATTGTCAATGAGCGTTCACCCGATGGGCTTGTGATACTCCAAAGCTTCTGATCGGACCGCCATAACCCGACAGTCGACTAAACGACCGCTCTAACTGAATGACCATGTTAGCAACTTTCTTTTCCGATCGGCCCATTGAAGACTGTCGTTCGGCAATATGCTTGCTTCCTTACGTCGATCAATACAATGAACACCCACACTTTGAAACTTTTCTTTGCGTTTCTTTGAGCAGGCGCGATCTAGGCTTGCGTCAGCCCTATATCTGGAAGACTGTGCAAATCCTTGCTCATGATGGTTGAGCGCGCTTCCATGCTTCTTAATTGTTAGAGTGTATACTGAAAGTCTAACCTTTTATAAATATTTATTTTGAATAAAGAATCACATTTGGTCAAATTATCTACATTTATTTGTAGTTGTTCAATTAATTTATATTTTAGATAACATAGTATGTGGTGTCACATACAGAAGATGATGTTATCAGTACCTTATAAATTATAAACAATAGCTCACGACCAAAATGGAAAGGAACAAACCATTGGAAGGTCGTAGTGTAATTAGGAATTAGTTTATCTTAACTATATAATTACACTAGTACACTTGGAGTGTATTGAGTAGGACCATTAGAGGTCGTTTCTTTTATACTGACTTTACAAAGGAACAAAGACCTCAGTTATTATGGAAGTGTGTGCTCTTAATCCTAATATAATAACAAGCACATATATTTAATATTTATTTCTTTAATTTATCAATGGGTGAGATTTAGTTCGATAAATCAATAAGCCCGATAAATTGGGAAATGATATCACTTATAGTGTGTGTTGTTGATTATAGAAGGAAACTGTGTCCTAGTAATCTAGGTTGATAATGTCCCCAAGAAGAGCTCATAAGGATTGTCATGTTAAACCCTGCAGGTGGACTCAGTCCGACATGATGATAAGGTTGAATGGTACTATTCTTGGATTAAGATATTAATTAAATGAGTTGTCAGTAACTCACTTAATTAGTGGACATTCGACATCTTAAACACAGGGAGACTAACACACTCATAATAAGAAGGAGCCCAAAAATATAATTTGGGATTGGTGCGGTAGTTCAATAATAGTTCTCTAGTGGAATGAATTATTATTGATAAAATTAAGTTGTGTGTTCGGGGTGAACACGGGATGCTTAATTTTATCGGGAGACCAAAACCAATTCCTCCTCTCGGTCCCTATCGTAGCCTCTTATTTATAGAGTACTATACCCACCTTTATACCCATGATGTAGGGGCCGGCCAAGCTAGCTTGTGGATCAAGCTAGGGCCGGCCAATCCTTGGTTCATGGGTGGCCGGCCCTAGCTTGAACCCAAGCTTAGGTGGACTGCCCCCATTAAATTAAAAAGAATTTTAATTTTAAAATTTTCTTATGTGAAAGATATAATTTATTGGAGAGATTAAAAATTAAAATATCTCTTTTAAAAGGATCTACAAAATATTAAAGAAAGAGATTAGATCTCTTTCCTTATTTGTAGATTGGAAAGATATTTTATTTTTCTTCTTTGTAAATTATTCAGATGTTGAAAAATTAAAATTATAGAAATTTCTTTTTATCAACCATGAAGGGATTTTAAAGGGAAATTTTATTTTTTAAAATTTTCAAAGACAAATAAGGAATTTTAATTGTTGATTGAAATTGCCTTGTTTGCTCTTAATGATGTGGCCGGCCATGACATGAAGGTTTAGGAAATTTTGTTTAATTTTTCTTAATTAATTCATGTCAAGGAAAGTTAAGGAAATTTTATTATAATTAAATTTTCTTATTTGCCAAAGCTAAGGATTATAAAAGAGGGGGTTTTGGGAGTCTTCAAGGGGAACAACCTCTATTAGTTTCTTCCTCTTTTCTTCCTTGGTGTGGCCGGCCACTTCCCTTTCTCTTCTCTCCATCCATTGTGGCCGAAACCTTCTTCCCTCTTGGAGATCAAGTGGTGGCCGGTTTCTAGCTTGGAGAAGAAGGAAAGAAAGCTTTCATCCCTTGGAGCATTGGTGGTGGTTTCTCTTCTTCCTTGGAGGTGCACTTGATTTGGCCGAACCTTGCAAGGAGGAGAAGAAGGTGCTTTGGTGGTTTCTCATCTCGGAAGATCGTTGCTCACACAACATCCGAGGTTAGAAGAGGAATAGGTAGAAGACCTAGAGGTTTTTGCTTGCAAAAGAAAAGGTATACTAGTATTTTATTTCCGCATCATACTAGTTTTATCTTCATGTAAAAATACCAAATACAAGAGGCATGCGATTCTAGTATTTCGAATTTGTTTTCGATAGTGTGTTCTTTGTTTTTCTTTTCCTTGTGATTTGATTGTTCTTTTCGGTTGAGCTAAAGTTATTTAAGGAAATTAAATATTAGCTTTCCTTAAAAGGCTTTGTCTAGGCGGTGGTGGTTGTTCCCATATCCAAGAAGGCCATGTGCCTCGCCATGTAGTCCTGGAAGCCAATTTTGAAAATTAATATTTAATGGAATTAATAACCTAGGTGATTTGGATCGAACGTGTTAAGTTCCGCAGGAGATCCAAGTCTAAACCTAAAAGAACAAATAAATTAAACTTTGGATCAAACGTGTTAAGTTCCGCAGGCGATCCAAGTTTAATTTAAAAAAACACATGGTAGCTAGGAAAAGGTTCAGATCTTTGTACAAAATTTTTTACAGTGGAACCATTAAGCTTTCCAAGTAGCAACCAACAATTGGTATCAGAGTTAGGGTTTTGCCTCTGTATATTTGGTATTAGTTTAATTATGCACATGTCATACATAATTTAGACAGGTTAATAATAGGATGTGCTAACTTTGTGGATGCAGGATCCAACTATTATGGTTTATAGTTTTTATGTGTGTGATTGGACCCTTGGACATGTCAAGGGCATTTATGTGTGTGCATGATTATATTATAAAATACAGCAGGAGCTGTATTTAGTTTTATTAGGATTTTATTTTTGATCTAGTTACATGTACATTCCTTTTATGGAATATAGGATCGATGGATGTAAATTTTTATTTTATGTTCGATCTAGTTTACATGTACATTCCTTTGAGGAATATAGGATCGAAAAATGTAAAATTCTATTTATGTCGCGAATCGAATCTTGCAAGGCGTGGAACCTTTTGAGGACTAGAGGCGCAGCGGAACAAGGAACAAGATGGATGCGACAACTAGACCCGGTGGCAGTGGCCAAAGATGGCAGCAGCTAGGGTTGGCGACACACGGAGGACAACAATAGATAAAAGTCATAATGGTTGAAAATTAGTTTTTCTGTTTATTGCTTTTTATGCTATCACTGCGTGTGATTGTTAGTATGCATGTTAAGTAGACTAGCATATTCAAAATTCCTCACTTTAAATAACTAAGTGGGAGAGGGATTTATTAAATAAATTCCACGGTCTCCATTACTGGTTTGTAAGTGATGCAAACAAACTTGCGCGTTGGCTCTGAGTGCCTTCCTCCATATCGGATGAGCTTGTTTGCGGATCACTAGAACAAACTTCCATTTTGGATGACTATAGGAAGTTAATTAAGAGTGTGTGATCTTCCCCATCGGAAGGGGCACAATCTTATTAATGGACTTAATGTCAAGTAATGGTATACACTTAGGCATGTCTAATAGTATCCTCCCCATCGGAGTCACTGCTATTATTCGTGTGACCAAAGAAAACCAACTATTAATTTTATTTGTCAAAAAGTTAGGTTGACAAGATAATAAAATTAATAGGTTAAACCCTCCTTTTACAAATGTTGAATTTGTATACGTCCACACTATCGTGGCATACAAAATTCACGGTGTTTTGAGGTGTTGGTTAATTTAAAATAGTATTGTTTGAGGAATCAATATTATTCTAAATTTAGAGTTCTGGCCAAAAGTTATTTGTGATTCTTAGGATGACTTTCAACCCACTGGCTATCATACTAAAAGAGAATAGACTTACTGGTCCAAATTACATAGATTGGAAAAGGAACCTGGATATTGTTCTTACTGCTGAAAGCTATAAGTTTGTACTGACTGAACCTTGCCCTAATACACCCAATGATGAATCTACCCAAGAGGAGATTGAGTATCATAGGAAATGGGTAAAAGCGGATGAGATAGCGCGGTGTTACATTTTGGCTTCAATGTCAAATGTATTGCAACATCAACATCAAGATTTACCAACAGCCTATGATATTATGAACAATCTCAAGGAACTCTTTGGTCACCAAGATCGGGCCTCTAGGCAAGAAGCCATGAGAAAGATAATGACGGCCACCATGCAAGAGGGTACTCCTGTGAGGGATCATATCCTAAAGATGATGGCTTATCTGAACGAAATACAGATCCTTGGAGGAGAAATTGATGGGGAAACCCAGATCGATATGATCCTCCAAACGCTACCTAGAAGTTTTGAGCAGTTCCGGCTGAATTACAATATGAACAAAAGGGTATATTCATTGGCGGAACTACTGACAGAACTTCTGGCAGCAGAAGGTTTTTTTCGTCAAAATTCTCATATTCACTATACTGAAAATGGTTCTACTTCTAAACCGAAAGGAAAGAAGAAGAAGAAACAAGTTGGTTCAGCAAAGAAAGTGAATAAATCTCAGAGTACAGGACCTAAAGCTAGAATGAAGAAGCCGAAGGGCAAGTGCTTCATCTGCAAGCAGTCAGGGCATTGGAAGGCGGACTGTCCTCGTAGGAATCAGAACAACAAAGGTATATCTCATGCTCTAGTTGTTGAAACATGTTTAGCGGTGTTATCTACCAGCACCTGGTGTGTAGATACGGGAGCCATTGATCATGTCTGCAATTCCTTGCAGGGGTTCCAGGAAACCCGACGACTATCTGAAGGAGAGATTACAGTCTACATGGGCAATGCTACTAAGGTGGCGGCTGTTGCAGTGGGAGACGTCTACTTATCTTTTAATAGGAATAGAAATTTGGTTTTAAGAAATTGTCTTTATGTACCCAGTTTTAGAAAGAATTTAATTTCAGTTTCTAAACTATTTTTGGATGGATATTCAGTTTCCTATATCAGTTTCCTTTAGTAACGATATAGTTATTAAGAGAAATAAAGTAGTTATCTGTTCTGGTGCATTAGTTAGCAATTTGTATACTTTAAATTCAATTTCTCCCCCAAAGCAAAATATGGAAATTTATAACTCATCCTCTAACTCAAATAAGAGAAAAGAACCTTCAGAAATGAACCAAGCATATCTTTGGCATCTAAGACTTGGTCATATTAACTTAAGTAGGATTCAAAGGCTTATAGCTGATGGACTTTTGGGTTCATTAGAGTTGGAAAATTTTCCAACTTGTGAATCTTGCTTGGAAGGTAAAATGACCAAGAGGCCTTTTAAGGCCAAGGGGTATAGAGCCAAAGAAGTGTCATGCCCCAGAGGAGTCCCTGTCCGAGAAAATTTCGACAGCATCTCCCCTGTACGGTGGACAATCTGAAACTTTTCTACATCCTCATATACCTCAGCCACAGGCGGCTGGAATAATAACAATAAATAAAATCAATCACCACGCAGTTTATATAGATATTCAGCCTCTGGCTGTCACAACCACGCAGTTAATAATAGTAATCACGAACAATAATACTCTGACTCGAAATCCACCCTACTCAACTACACTCGTAAAGCTCAAATCCGACGAACTCACCTCTTCTGCCGTCCAGCAGGCATGTAGTAGAATAAATCCAAATCCAAATCCATCGACATAATAAAATCCATACAATGTCCATAAGTAAAATAATCCAAAATTTAACAAGTTCAAAACAATCTAGAACAGAAAAGAAACCAAAAGAAAACCAATCACATCCTCGAGGTCTGCAGGGACCAGCAACTGGAACTCTCTCCTGACAGCATCAACCTGAAAATATCAACAATGGAGGCGGGGTGAGTCCAACACTCAGCAGGTACAATTGGTATGCAAAGTAAAGAAATAACACCAAGCACTAATCATGCGTATAGTCTCCTGATAAAAGAAAGATAAAAATATGCATCTGAAGTAAACAGGAGAGGAACTGTACTAACCAGGACCTGAGTATAAGGACAAACAGTCTGAGTGGTATAGGAATCCTATATGCATGTCAAACATAGGTATCCAAACAATATGCAGCATATAAATGCAGCAACTACAAACACAAGCAATAAATGCATCATGCATATGATGCCAATGATGCGTTCTGGTCACCCCTGACGCTAGTCGATCATCTCACACACATAGTGAGGCCGAGTGGGCAGGGCTGTGACAACCGTGCACTCTGTCGTCACTACTCCTGATGAGTGACCGAGTGGACGGGATGCTGTCGGAGTACACCTATCCTCCTACCCCAAATCATAAATGGGGGAGCGCAATGCTCTCATCTCCCGGTACTCAAAGACGAGGAGGAATCCCTGCCGGATAACACGTTGTGTCACACTACCCATGAGCGGACCAACGGTGTCTAACAGAGTCCCTGCTGCAACACACTCAGCCTGAATCCACTACTAACCCATGAGTGGTGGTGTGTGCAGATCCATGTAACTGGCGATGTGCTCAACAATAATGGAGCGGACTATCGCACAGCATGCAATCATGCAAATGGTGCATGACACTAACCACAAAATATCCTGACCTAATCCACATGTATATAAAAATGCATCATAGGTCAACGAATCAAAAACAATCCAAAGGTACTCAGAAGGTATAAAACCTAGGTCCTGAACATGGTCAAGCATGGTATATCACTACCCCTATAAGCATGTATAAACAGGTAAAATATACATGAGATGCAAAATCAATCAATCAATCAAGCATGTACCAAGATTTGGGTAGTGATTAACCGAAACAGATAAGAGAACACAATTAATGCAAATTGTTAATTTCATTACTAAGCATATCAAAGACAAAAAGTCAAAAGTACCCGCCTCCGATAAAATGGTCCAAATCTGACTCCGAGATACTCGTCTCGCGTCAAAGTCCTGTAATACCAAACATATACGATCATTTAGCTAAATTCCTATAAATAGCTAAATAAATTCTTTAACCCTAAATTAGGGCAAAAACCCTAATTCCAAAAACACATAAACCTAATCAACCGACACATGAATAATCATCTAAAAAAAAAAATCAAGTACACTACGATCTACAACTAAGCAAATGGTTAATCCAGATACCCAATAAACCTTACCTACTCTCACAGCCACTGTTATTAATCCACAATTAGGGATAGTGCCGCCAAAAGGAGTAGCCGCTGTTGGAGACCAGGACCCTACAATCAGAGACCACCCAACATAGTACTGCTCACGGTAGAACACAAAACAAAGCACAAAAAGGAAAAACCAACTCTAAACCCTCACCTTCAATCACTGCTAAGACACGACACAGAAAAATGGAACCACGGTGTCGGCTCGATCAAACTGACAAAGAGATCAGTGAGGGCATCAGCAATTGGGGGCGGCAGTGTGCAGCGGTGAAGAGGCTAGGGCAGAGGTGGCCGGCGGTGAATCTAGGGCATGGCTCAGTGGAGGAGGCCGGCACGGAGGAGATCGGCAAAGGCTCAACTAGGGCATGCCTCTTCCGTGCAGAGGACGACTCCGAGAAAAGAAGACAAAGCCTGCCGTGGTGCTCGGGTCAAGAGTCGGCGGCGGTCGGAGGACTCTCGGTGGCTGGCGGAAACGTCGGGTGGAGAAGGCCGGCGTCGCTGGCGTCGGGGCAGAGCTTGGTGCACTCGGGGAAGAAGGAAAACTCGGCGTGGGATAAGTAGAGAAGAGGGGAAGGAGGAGGAAACCGCCGAGTGGCCGGCGGTTAGGGCTCGGAGGAGTCGGGCTGAGAGGGAAATCAGCGTCGGGGGGAAAGACTCGGGCTCGCGGAAGAGGAAAAAGAAACGGGGAAATAAAAATAAGGAAAAAGAAAAAGAAAAAGAAAAGGAAAAGAAAATAAACTTTTCCTCATTTAAATGGGGTAGCCTAAACAGGCTTTTCCGGATCCCATTTTTATCCCCGTCAACTCGTCCGTACGAGCTCCGAAAAATTTCCAAAAATTCCGGAAAATTCCCTTATTAATATTCGCCTATTTTTCAGTATTTTACATTCTCCCCCACTAATAAAAAATTTGGTCCCCAAATTTCGTGATCTACCATCAGCAAGTACTAACAATAGACAGAAAGTATAAATGCTGAACGGTAAACTGAATCACATACCTCAAGTAAAAAGATGGGGATATCGAGCTCGGATAGTGTCCTCGAGCTCCCAAGTAGCCTCCTCGTCTGAATGATGCTGCCATCCGACTTTAACCAGCTGGATAGTCTTGTTCCGTAACTGACGCTCTTTCCGGTCGAGAATCCGTACCGGAACCTCCTCATATGTAATGTCAGGCTGAACTGGAACTGGAATATCTGCCAGCACATGCGTCGGATCAGCATCGATACGTGGAATACATCGTGAACGCCTGACAGGCACGGTGGTAGTGCCAATCGGTAAGCTACAGCTCCGATCCTCTCCAAGATCTCGAAAGGACCAATGTACCGCGGAGCTAGCTTACCTCTGAGGCCAAATCTCTTCACCCCTTTCGTGGGTGAAACTCGCAAAAATACATGGTCGCCAACAGAGAACTCTAGTGGTCTGCGTCTCCGATCAGCGTAACTCTTCTGGCGATCCTGCGGCTCTGACATCCTCCGTCTGATAGTACGGACCAACTCTGCATCCTGCTGAACTCTATGAGGTCCCAACAGCTGGGCCTCTCCAACCTCATCCCAGAGGACGGGTGTCCGACAAGGTCTACCATACAATGCCTCAAACGGTGCCATCTGGATAGCCGAATGAAAGCTGTTGTTGTAGGCAAACTCTACCAACGGCAGATGGTCCTCCCAACTGCCTCCAAAATCCATAACACATGACCTCAGCAGGTCCTCTAATGTCTGAATGGTCCGCTCTGACTGTCCATCTGTCTGTGGATGGAAAGCGGTACTGAAACGGAGCTGTGTGCCCAAAGCCTGCTGCAGACTCTGCCAGAACCGAGACGTAAACCGTGGATCTCTATCCGAAATAATACTCAACGGAACACCATGTAGCCTGATGATCTCCCGGCAATACAGATCTGCCAATCGATCCAGGGAATCAGTCCTCCGAATCGCTAAAAAGTGCGCGGATTTGGTTAATCGATCAACGATTACCCAAATCGCGTCATGGCCTCATCGTGTCCTCGGCAAACCCACCACAAAGTCCATGGTAATGTGATCCCACTTCCACTCAGGAATAGGAATCCGCTGAAGTAATCCAGCTCGGCCTTCACTTACTGGCAGACAAGACATCTAGCTACTAAATCCGCGATGTCTTTCTTCATGTCGTTCCACGGGAACGCCTCAAGTCTCGATACATACGGGCCCACTGGATGGATCGTAAATCGAAACGGTGTGCCTCCTGAAGTAGCTCTGTAAGACCGGAAGGCGAGGTACGCATAATCCGCCTCGGAAGTATATAACACCCTCCTCGTCTCGTGTGAACTCGGTCTGCTGCTCGATGCTAATGAACGCAAATGTTGATCACCGGCTGGGCCTCTCGGATCCTAGTCCCGATCGACGATCGAGCAACCATGGTAACGAGAATACCCTGCTCTGTCCTGCTCCTCAAGGTCTAACTCGGAAAAACTCAATCAAATCCGTAATCGAAATCCGGTGGCAAGCTAAAGTCCTCTGGACTTCCGGGTGGATCGGCAACCACATTAGCTTTCCCCGGGTGGTAGCTAATGGTACAATCGTAGTCCTTCAGGAACTCCATCCATCTCCTCTGTCGGAGATTAAGCTCCTTCTGAGTGAAAATATATTTGAGACTCTTATAATCAGTGAGAATCTCAAATGTGATACCATATAAATGATGACGCCAAAGCTTCAGAGCAAAGATGATGACAGCTAACTCCAGATCATGAACTGGGTAGTTCTTCTCATGCTCCTTCAGCTGACGAGAAGCATAAGAGACTACTCTGCCGTGCTGCATCAGAACAGCGCCCAAACCCTGAAGAGATGCGTCGGTGTAAAGTACAAATCCATCCTCTCCAGAAGGTAAAACCAAAACTGGAGCCGACACTAATCTTCGCTTCAGCTCCTGAAAGCTTGTCTCGCAATCCTCGGACCATGTAAACTTCACGCCTTTCCTCTTTCCTGGTAAAACGTGTCAACGGCATAGCAATACGAGAGAATCCCTCGACAAAACGTCGGTAATATCCGGCCAATCCCAGAAAACTGCGGATCTCCTGAACTGACTTCGGCTGCTCCCAACCGGTGACAGCCTCGATCTTCTGAGGATCAACTGAAATACCTCTGCTAGAAACCACGTGTCCCAGAAAACCGACTGAGGATAGCCAGAATGCACACTTGCTGAACTTCGCATACAGCTGATGTCGTCGAAGAATCTCCAAGACTGTGCGAAGATGCTGTGCATGCTCCTCCTCGGAACGAGAGTAGACCAATATGTCATCAATGAAAACGATAACAAACTGATCCAGATACTCCAGAAAGATGCGGTTCATCAAATCCATAAACACCGCTGGAGCATTGGTAAGCCCAAATGGCATTACCAAAAACTCATAATGACCGTATCTGGTACGGAAAGCTGTCTTCTGAATATCTGAGTCTCTGACTCTCAGCTGATGATATCCGGATCACAGATCAATCTTAGAATACACTGATGTACCTCTGAGCTGATCAAACAAATCCTCGATCCGTGGTAATGGATATTTATTTCTGATGGTCACTGTATTCAGCTGCCTGTAGTCAATACACAACCTCATAGTACCATCCTTTTTCTTGACAAACAGAACTGGAGAACCCCATGGTGAAACACTAGGGCGAATAAATCCCCTGTCTAAAAGCTCCTGGAGTTGAACCTTCAGCTCGTTCAACTCTTTTGGTGTCATACGATACAGAGCTTTCGATGTTGGTGCGGTTCCCGGAATCAGCTCAATAGCGAACTCCACTTGCCTTCTGGGAGGCAAACCTGGCAGCTCCTCTGGAAATACATCTGGGTACTCCCGGACTACAGGAACCTCGGAGAGCTGCAAACTTCTACTGTCCTCAGTACTGATCAACGATAACAGAAAACCATGACAGCCGTGAGACAGCAGCTTCTGCGCTTGAATCGCCGAAATAATCGAGATGCCGTCATCTCTAATGCCAGTGAAACTCCACGAGGGTTGGTTCGGAGGCTGGAAGGTGATTGCCGGTTCTGCTGAGAAAACCGGGAACGTCCTGAAGAAGACCGCCCTGATTTCTGAGGCCTACGAGACGCCCCAGAAGTACCCTGACCTGATCGTCTGTGACTACTCTGAGGCTGTCCTGTCGCCTGTGTCGGCTGGACCTGCCCTGATGTCTGACCCGTA
Source organism: Zingiber officinale (assembly GCF_018446385.1). NCBI lineage: Eukaryota > Viridiplantae > Streptophyta > Magnoliopsida > Zingiberales > Zingiberaceae > Zingiber > Zingiber officinale. The sequence continues at coordinate 115,114,762 of NC_055997.1, forward strand.
TGCTTTCTTTTCCTGTCCGGATATGCTGTCTGCCGAGCTAACTCTATCATCAAAGCTCGATTCAATGCATCAGAGTAAGATGTAATCCCTAATCCGGCAAGCTGTACATGCAGATAACCATCCAATCCCTGTATAAACTGCATCATGCGAGTTCTGTCCTCCGCAACTAACTCTGGACAAAACTGAGCCAACCGGAGGAATTCAGTATTATACTCGGTCACTGAGCGATTATTCTGCCTTAGACTCATAAAATCCTGTCGGCGAGCCATCTGATAGGACAGTGGATAGAAACGGCTCTCAAAAGCCTCTCTGAACCTGGTCCATGTGACGTTGCGCTCACCAATAATAGAACGATGTGTAACCCACCAGGTATTAGCTTCATCCCGTAAATGATAAGCAGCCAGCTCTGCTTTCTCCCACTCGGAGCAAGCCATATAGAAGAAAGTCTTCTCCATAGTCTCTATCCATGACAGAGCCATACTCGGATCGAGATCTCCGCGGAAAAGAGTGAAACGAGTCTTCATCGACTCAGCCAGTGCTGGAATCCTAGCTCGTGCAGCGACAATATCAGTGAGCTGTGTCGGGACGGCTGCAGGAACTGGCGGAAACACTGGAGCTGATACTATCGGTGGTACCGCGGAATAAATCGGAGGAGGAACTCCCGATGCTACTGTATATACCGGAGCATAAGCCGTCGGTGGTACTGACTGGGGAACAAAAGTGGTGGCAGCTGGAGGTACGGTAGGAAAAGGTACCGGATGTGGAGCAGCTGCTGCTACTGTAGGCACTGGGGGTACAGGTGTCACTGGTATTGGGTACACTGTAGGTCCATGTGGCGGTGGTACTGAATACGTTGTATGCTGCGCTGGAGCAGATGTCGGGTACACCAATGGTACCCCTGATGGTACGGTAAACAGGGTAGGCGTGGATACCGTCGGTGTGGCCAAAATAGGTATCTCTAGAGGAGCTATCGGGATTTGAGAGCCCGACGCTCCCGCCGCATCCTGAGTCTGTCCCTGACTGACAGGCTCATCAACAGTGGGCATCTCTGGCATATCCAGAGATCCCGTGGTCCTCCCACGTGGTCGTCCAGCACCACGTCTCGCAGCAATACGTGTAGATCGTCTCATATCTGTTAAATTAAATTACAGATATTACAAGTATAAAAATCATAAACTAATAACATACCTATTTGCTATCTGGAGATGTTCCATCGCTGTCCAGTCCCCAACTTCTGACCTCAAAATTCCGAACGAGAAAATTGCCGGAAATCCATATAAATCCGAAACAAAAGTCCGAAGCATAAACATAATGGAAATTCGTAGCTCCGAAATAAATACCCAAGTTTACTAGTAAACTCGGCTAACTCCAAAAATACAGAACACCATAAGCAGGTATCATAACCCGCTCTGATACCAATAAATTAGTATCAGATAAATCTCGAAATCCGTAACATGAAAATCAAACAAGTATCGCCAACCTGGCGCTCTGATACCAAATAAATTGGTATCAGGTTATCCCAAATATCCAAAATACGAAAACAAAGTTCGTAAAACTATGCTCTGATACCACTAAATTGTCACGCCCCAGAGGAGTCCCTGTCCGAGAAAATTTCGGCAGCATCTCCCCTGTACGGTGGACAATCTGAAACTTTTCTACATCCTCATATACCTCAGCCACAGGCGGCTAGAATAATAACAATAAATAAAATCAATCACCACGCAGTTTATATAGATATTCAGCCTCTGGCTGTCACAACCACGCAGTTAATAATAGTAATCACGAACAATAATACTCTGACTCGAAATCCACCCTACTCAACTACACTCGTAAAGCTCAAATCCGACGAACTCACCTCTTCTGCCGTCCAGGCAGGCATGTAGTAGAATAAATCCAAATCCAAATCCATCGACATAATAAAATCCATACAATGTCCATAAGTAAAATAATCCAAAACTTAACAAGTTCAAAACAATCTAGAACAGAAAAGAAACCAAAAGAAAACCAATCACATCCTCGAGGTCTGCAGGGACCAACAACTGGAACTCTCTCCTGACAGCATTAACCTGAAAATATCAACAATGGCGGCGGGGTGAGTCCAACACTCAACAGGAACAATTGATATGCAAAGTAAAGAAATAACACATAGCACTAATCATGCGTACAGTCTCCTGATAAAAGAAAGATAAAAATATGCATCTGAAGTAAACAGGAGAGGAACTATACTAACCAGGACCTGAGTATAAGGACAAACAGTCCGGTGGTATAGGAATCCTGTATGCATGTCAAACATAGGTATCCAAACAATATGCAGCATATAAATACAGCAACCACAAACACAAGCAATAAATGCATCATGCATATGATGCCAATGATGCGTCCTGGTCACCCCTGACGCCAGTCGATCATCTCACACACATAGTGAGGCTGAGTGGGTAGGGCTGTGACAACCGTGCACTCTGTCGTCACTACTCCTGATGAGTGACCGAGTGGACGGGATGCTGTCGGAGTACACCTATCCTCCTACCCCAAATCATAAATGGGGGAGCGCAATGCTCTCATCTCCCGGTACTCAAAGACGGGGAGGAATCCCTGCCGGATAACACGTTGTGTCACACTACCCATGAGCGGACCAACGGTGCCTAACAGAGTCCCTGCTGCAACACACTCAGCCTGAATCGACCACTAACCCATGAGTGGTGGTGTGTGCAGATCCATGTAACTGGCAATGTGCTCAACAATAATGGAGCGGACTATCGCACAGCATGCAATCATGCAAATGGTGCATGACACTAACCACAAAATATCCTGACCTAATCCACATGTATATAAAAATGCATCATAGGTCAACGAATCAAAAACAATCCAAAGGTACTCAGAAGGTATAAAACCTAGGTCCTGAACATGGTCAAGCATGGTATATCACTACCCCTATAAGCATGTATAAACAGGTAAAATATACATGAGATGCAAAATCAATCAATCAATCAAGCATGTACCAAGATTTGGGTAGTGATTAACCGAAACAGATAAGAGAACACAATTAATGCAAATTGTTAATTTCATTACTAAGCATATCAAAGACAAAAAGTCAAAAGTACCCGCCTCCGATAAAATGGTCCAAATCTGACTCCGAGATACTCGTCTCGCGTCAAAGTCCTGTAATACCAAACATATACGATCATTTAGCTAAATTCCTATAAATAGCTAAATAAATTCTTTAACCCTAAATTAGGGCAAAAACCCTAATTCCAAAAACACATAAACCTAATCAACCGACACATGAATAATCATCTAAAAAAAAAAATCAAGTACACTACGATCTACAACTAAGCAAATGGTTAATCCAGATACCCAATAAACCTTACCTACTCTCACAGCCACTGTTATTAATCCACAATTAGGGATAGTGCCGCCAAAAGGAGTAGCCGCTGTTGGAGACCAGGACCCTACAATCAGAGACCACCCAACATAGTACTGCTCACGGTAGAACACAAAACAAAGCACAAAAAGGAAAAACCAACTCTAAACCCTCACCTTCAATCACTGCTAAGACACGACACAGAAAAATGGAACCACGGTGTCGACTCGATCAAACTGACAAAGAGATCAGTGAGGGCATCAGCAACTGGGGGCGGCAGTGTGCAGCGGTGAAGAGGCTAGGGCAGAGGTGGCCGGCGGTGAATCTAGGGCATGGCTCAGTGGAGGAGGCCGGCACGGAGGAGATCGGCAAAGGCTCAACTAGGGCATGCCTCTTCCGTGTAGAGGACGACTTCGAGAAAAGAAGACAAAGCCTGCCGTGGTGCTCGGGTCAAGAGTCGGCGGCGGTCGGAGGACTCTCGGTGGCTGGCGGAAACGTCGGGTGGAGAAGGCCGGCGTCGCTGGCGTCGGGGCAGAGCTTGGTGCACTCGGGGAAGAAGGAAAACTCGGTGTGGGATTAGTAGAGAAGAGGGGAAGGAGGAGGAAACCGCCGAGTGGCCGGCGGTTAGGGCTCGGAGGAGTCGGGCTGAGAGGGAAATCAGCGTCGGGGGAAAGACTCGGGCACGCGGAAGAGGAAAAAGAAACGGGGAAATAAAAATAAGGAAAAAGAAAAAGAAAAAGAAAAGGAAAAGAAAATAAACTTTTCCTCATTTAAATGGGGTAGCCTAAACAGGATTTTCCGGATCCCGTTTTTATCCCCGTCAACTTGTCCGTACGAGCTCCAAAAAATTTCCGAAAAATTTCCAAAAATTCCGGAAAATTTCCTTATTAATATTCGCCTATTTTTCGGTATTTTACAAGAAGTGTTAGAATTGGTTCATTCTAATTTGTGTGGTCCTATGTCTATCCAAGCGAGGGGTGGTTTTGAATATTTTGTCTCTTTTATAGATGATTATTCAAGATACGGATACATTTACCTAATGCGCCGCAAGTTCGAGTGCTTTGATAAGTTCAAAGAGTACAAGGCTGATGTGGAGAAACGACTAGGTAAAAGTATCAGGACACTACGGTCTGATCGTGGTGGCGAATACCTCTTAGGAGAGTTTAGGAATTACTTATTAGAGGTCGGGATTCAATGCCAACTGTCTGCACCTGGTACACCCCAATAGAATGGTGTGGCAGAACGAAGGAATATGACTCTTATGGAGATGGTTAGATCGATGATGAGTTATTCAGAATTACCAAATTCGTTTTGGGGATACGCTCTAGAAACGGCAGTGTACATTCTGAACTTAGTACCTTCTAAATCAGTTTCTTCTACTCCCACAGAATTGTGGAATGGGCGAAAGCCCAGTCTAAGACATATTCGGATTTGGGGTAGTCCAACACATGTGCTGAAACCAGATGCTGATAAGTTAGAATCTCATACAGAAGTTCGCGTGTTTGTGGGGTATCCCAGAGGAACGAAAGGTAGTTTATGTTGGTGCAGCGGAGACCAGCAAGAGGGGGGTGAATTGCCTGCAATAAAAACTAAACCCTCCTCAAGGCTTTCAACTTAAATAATAAAGCAACAGTTATGAAATTCAACAGAACTAACATAAATAGAAATATAAGACTCAGCTATTTACTTGGTTACAACCAAGAAGGTTGTTAATCCAAGACAATATGAGAGTGCACTAAAAGAAGTCTCCTTCTCTGAAGGCGGAGTAGCCTTTTACACTTGAAGAGTACAGAACTGTTGCTTAGGAAATGAGAGTACAGGAGTTGTATTTCGAAATCGTTCGTATTCGTTCACTGTTTTTCGATATCCAAGAGCTACCCGAGACCCTCTTTATATAGGGGTTCTCGAGCTTATCAGTTCACCTGATCCTTCGGGATCAAGTTTGACTCGAGAGGGATCGGTCGACCGATCCCCTGGTTCGGTCGACCGAACCTGCTGTACCTGCCCAGCTTCGCGTCCAGGTGCAGTCTCTGTGGATCGAGCTTGGGTTCGGTCGACCGATCCTTTTGTTCGGTCGATCGATCTGCCAACGGTCTTCTGCTGAGTTGGCCCGATCAGATTGCTCGACTTGGTCTCTGGATAGACTTCGGTTCGGTCGACCAATCAGCTCCCCAACGGTTGGCTGCTTGACATGGCTTCTGACGTGTCACCAACAGCTGGCTTCGGATACAGAAGGGTTTGGTCGACCGATCAAGGGATTCGGTCGACTGAACCATTGACAAGTCAACTTCCAGTTGACTTGTTCCGGTTCGGCTCCTTGGGTGATTGCGGCCTACCGGAATAGGACTCACCCGAACCCAATTCCCGGCCTTCTCCTCGAGCAGGCTTCCTCCCCGGCTTTACGTCCCTCGAACGTCGCGCACGTTCTTCTCGCCCACCGGGTGTACTCTTCCACAGCTCTCCCGTCCTTCGGACGCACCGAGCCCGTCGGCTCCCTTCCCGTGCCGTCCTTCTCGCCAGCTGTGTCTTCCGCTCGACTTCCTGTGCTCCTAAGTTCCTGCGCACTCAGACACAGGGATCAGACAAAACGCAGGACCTAACCAACTTGGTTATTCACATCAAAAATATCACGGGGTTCAACAATTTCCTCCTTTTTGATGTGCATCAACCAAGTTCAAGTTAGGGCTAAACCAAACAAATAGTAATTTAAAGAAAATTACTAAACTAACAATTCAGGCATAAATTTGTAATTTTGAACTAAATTGCAACATTAAAATATATACAAAAAAAAATTTTAAATTCCCCCCAACTGAACTTATCTTTTTATTCTCCTCCTTTGATCACAATAAAAATGGGGACAAAAAGATTTTCAATGAAAATTTCCTAAGTGTTCAACATCCAAGAAAAAAAAATTTCAACGTTAAACATTTTCTAAGTGTCAAAATGTTTTTCAAAATGCAACTAAAAATTTTCTAAAAAATTCTAAACAAATTTCTAAATCCCAAACACTTTTTCTAAGCACTATTCAATTTTATTTTCAATGCTTTTGTCAAAACGTTAATTAAACAGTTCATTTCTAAGTTTGGCTTCCAGGTAGTGGCGAGGCACTAGGCCTTCTTGGTTATTGGAGCAACAACCACTTTATAGTCAAAGCCGCATTAGGAAAATCCATGTTTAATTTTCTCTTTTGAAGCCTTTATTTTTAAATGATTAATTAAGTACGGATTTTGGAACCCAATAGAGGTTCCTTCCAACTGGGTTAGTCAGATACTTAGGGGGTATATAGTTTCTTGGTACTTTTCTAAGTTGACCCTGATGGTTTCTAATGTACCAATTTAATTTTCCATAAATCCTAATTTTTGAACTTGGAAATTTCTTTAAGCATGAATCACTTTTCAATTTTTCAATTTCATTTTTTAATTTTGTATTTTCTAATTGCAAAATCTCATTTTCCAAATTTAAATTTTCCAAACTTATTTTTAAATTGGCAATTTCTTTTTCTGATTTGAATAGATCTTTAGATAAAGCTTTAATAAACTCAAAAGACTGTTTAGGGTTTAGGGCACGAACCTTACTTACCTGTTTGTCGGTAGCTCCCCCTTCATCGCAGCTTTCCTCTTCTGTCTCTCCCCCTTGATCAATGCTCATCTCTGAGTCTGAGTTATCTTCAAAGAGGTGGTTGGCCACCAATGCTAGTCCCGAGAATTCTTCAACTTCTGACTCGGAGGATGAAGAGTCGTCCCATGTCGCCTTCAAATTTTTGTGCTTGGAGGAATTTGGTTTCTTATAATTGGTCTTTGTCTTGTCCTTTTGTTTGCACTTCAATTTTGGGCAGTCCTCCTTGATGTGCCCTTCTTCGTTGCAATTGTAGCAACAGACTGTCCTTCTCTTTTGACGATGTTTACTTGACTGCGATCTAAATTGGTTAGATTTAAAAAACTTGTTAAATCATTTTACCATTAACGCAGCTTCGTTTTCGCCAATCGTCGCTTCGGAGTCGGGATCGTCCTTTTCAGCTCGTAGGGCAATGTTGAGGTTCGACTTTTCTACTTGATTTTCTGTAATTCGAGATTCGTGAAGTTCGAAAGTTGAAAACAAATTTTCTAAACTACTTACCTCAAGATCCTTAGAGATGTAGTACGCATCTACTAAGGATGCCCATTCTGGAGTCCTCAGGAAGGCATTGAGCGTGTATTGGATGGAATCCCGGTTCATTACTTCTTCTCCAAGGTTGGTTAGTTGCGTGATCAGTTCTTTGATCCTTGCTTAGAGTTGCGCTACCTTCTCGCCTTGGTTCATCCGGAGGTTCGTCAACTGGTTCCGGAGAATTTCGCGCCTAGCTAGCTTCGCTTTGGATGTACCCTCGTGAAGCTCCAGGAATTTCTCCCAGAGATCTTTTGCGGAGCCATAACTTCCGATCCGGCTTACCTCCTGAGGTGGCAGAACACTGAGGAGGTGGAATTCCGCTTTTCCGTTGGCGACGAAGTCGGCTTGCTCCTTCTTGCTCCACGTGTTTTCTTCTTTGTCTTTAGGAGCTGCAAAACCATATTTCATAGTAATTAAAATATCAAAATCTGTTTTAAAGAATACCTCCATTTTTCACTTCCATGTAGCGAAATCTCCGTCGAACTTCGGGGGATGGATGTTCGCATCGGCCATTGTTCTGATCTTTGTGCTTCAGATGGTGGTTAGTCCCTCTGAGACAGTTGGGCTCTGATACCACTTATTGGTGCAGCGGAGACCGGCAAGAGGGGGGTGAATTGCTTGCAATAAAAACTAAACCCTCCTCAAGGCTTTCAACTTAAATAATAAAGCAACGGTTATGAAATTCAACAGAACTAACATAAACAGAAATATAAGACTCAGCTATTTACTTGGTTACAACCAAGAAGGTTGTTAATCTAAGACAGTAAGAGAGTGCACTAAAAGAAGTCTCCTTCTCTGAAGGCGGAGTAGCCTTTTACACTTGAAGAGCACAGAACTGTTGCTTAGGAAATGAGAGTACAGGAGTTGTATTTCGAAATCGTTCGTATTCGTTCACTGTTTTTCGATATCCAAGAGCTACCCGAGACCCTCTTTATATAGGGGTTCTCGAGCTTATCAGTTCACCTGATTCTTCGGGATCAAGTTTGACTCGAGAGGGATTGGTCGACCGATCCCTAGGTTTGGTCGACCAAACCTGCTGTACCTGCCCAGCTTCGCGTCCAGGTGCAGTCTCTGTGGATCGAGCTTGGGTTCGGTCGACCGATCCTTTTGTTCGGTCGATCGATCTGCCAACGGTCTTCTGCTGAGTTGGCCAGATCAGATTGCTCGACTTGGTCTCTGGATAGACTTCGGTTCGGTCGACCGATCAGAAGGTTCGGTCGACCGATCAGCTCCCCAACGGTTGGCTGCTTGACGTGGCTTCTGACGTGTCACCAATAGCTGGCTTCGGATACAGAAGGGTTCGGTCGACCGATCAAGGGGTTCAGTCGACCGAACCATTGACAAGTCAACTTCCAGTTGACTTGTTCCGGTTCGGCTCCCTGGGTGATTGTGGCCTACCGGAATAGGGCTCACCCGAACCCAATTCCCGGCCTTCTCCTCAAGCAGGCTTCCTCCCGGCTTTACGTCCCTCGAACGCCGCACACGTTCTTCTCGCCCACCGGGTGTACTCTTCCGCTGCTCTCCCGTCCTTCGGACGCACCAAGCCCGTCGGCACCCTTCCCGTGTCGTCCTTCTCGCCAGCTGCGTCTTCCGCTCGACTTCCTATGCTCCTAAGTTCCTGCACACTCAGACACAGGGATCAGACAAAACGCAGGACCTAACCAACTTGGTTGATCACATCAAAACTACCACGGAGTTCAACAGTTTATTTTATAGTCCTAAAGACCAGAAGGTCATTGTTAGCAACAATGCCCAGTTTTTTGAAGAAGACTATATAATGGATCACAAGGCCAGTAGCAAAGTTGTTTTAGAAGAACTTAGAGAGGACACGTCTACCTTAGTACCAACAGTACAAGATGAAGTACCACAAGAGACTGCAACACGTGTCACACATGATACACAACCAAAGACAGTGCCTCGTCGTAGTGGGAGGGTTGTAAGGCAGCCTGATAGATTCATGTTTTTGGGAGAATCTTCAGACTTGATCCCGGGTAAACATGAACTTGATCCCCGAACATATGACGAAGCGCTCCAAGATATAGATGCAGCGTCTTGGTAAAAGGCAATGAATTCTGAAATAGAGTCTATGTACTCTAATAAGGTCTGGGAGCTTGTAGAACCACCCGATGGTGTAAAAGCCATAGGATGCAAGTGGATCTACAAAAGGAAAAGAGGGACAGACGGGAAGGTAGACACCTTCAAAGCTAGGCTTGTTGCAAAAGGGTACACTCAGAAAGAGGGAATCGATTATGAGGAGACCTTTTCACCGGTAGTCATGCTTAAGTCTATCCGGATACTCTTATCCATCACTACTCATATGGATTATGAGATTTGGAAAATGGATGTCAAGACAGCTTTCCTTAATGGTGTTGGGATCGATGGTCCTCGGCTAGAGAGGGGGGTGTGAATAGCCGCCCCAAATCGTTCGCGTTTCTTTCTACAAACTAGGGTTAGCGCAGCGGAAATAAGAACAAGAAACGAAAACAAGAAGATCAAACCTCAACGCGTCGATGTAACGAGGTTCGGAGATAAACTCCTACTCCTCGGCGTGTCCGTAAGGTGGACGAGCCCTATCAATCCGTCGGTGGATGAGTCCCCGGAGAACCGGCTAATAATCACTCCTTCTGGGTGGAGAAACCTCGCCACAAAGTTTTGCAAAAGCAATACAAGAAGGAGTATACAGCAAGAAGCAAAATACAATACAACTGTAAAACCTTCACTTACTTGCCTTCTCTTATTTGGATGAAGCGGCGACGCCTACAACAGCGAGAAACGATCGTGAAGCTCACACGGCTTGAACTCAACAAAGCTCAAGAGCACAACAGCATAGAAAGAAGAGGAAGAAGTTATCGCGCAGCAGCACCCCTTTACCTGCGAAGAAGACAGCGAAGAAACTAGGCGTTGCGTCGCAACAGAGAAACCTCGATCGGTCTACGGACCGATCAGGCCTGATCGGGTCCCGGATCGATCGGTTAGTGCACGTAACCTACGGCATCGATGCGTGGACCGATCGGGCTGGATCGGTCCACGCATCGATCCCAACTCTGGCCGTGCTTCGCGACATCGTCTCTGATCGGTCCCGGACATCGGGACATCGACGATCAGTCGACCATCAGCTTTTTCGCACGCCCGATCGGTCACCGGACCGATCGATAACGAACAGAGTTTCGATATCGATCGGTCACGGCCGATCGAGCAAACAAGTATCCGATCGATCGGTGACCGATCGCAGCTTGGTTTTGCCCAAACCAAGTCCCAAGACTTCAAACCAATATCCGGTCAACCTTGACCTATTGGTACTTCATCCTAGCATCTGGTCACTCCTTGACTGCTAGAACTCCCCGCCAAGTGTCGGTCAATCCCTTTGACCTACTTGGACTTTCAACACCAAGTCCGATCATCCCGATCCATCTGGATTTTCCTTGCCCGGCTTTACTCACCGACTTTCCACCGCTTCACTCACCAGATTTCCACACCGCCTAACATCCAGTTAGGACTTTCCCACTACCGGCTTCACTCACAGGACTTTCCAACCGCCTAACATCCAGTTAGGACTTTCCCACCGCCTGTCTCACTACTGTGACTTTCCCGTGCCAAGTCTCCATACTTGGACTTTTCGATGCCAAGTCTCCATACTTGGACTTTTCGCTCAAGTCTCCATACTTGGACTTTTCGGCCAAGCTCCTGCTTGGACTTTTCCGTCCAAGTCTCCATACTTGGACTTTTCCATGCCAAGCTCCCTACTTGGACTTTTCCGTGCCAAGTCTCCATACTTGGACTTTTCCCGAATCAGGTCAACCAGGTCAACCCTGACCTACGGTTGCACTAATAATCTCCCAAACATCTATTCTTGTCCCACATCAAGAATAGAACTCTCTCACGAGTGTCAAACATCAACATGCAACACAACTAGGTCAACCTTGACCTAAGGTTGCACCGACAATCTCCCCAAGTCAAACATCAAAATACAACTCGAGTCACGTCAACTCGAGTCGGGTCAACCAGGTCAACCTTGACCTAAGGTTGCACCAACAATCTCCCCCTTTTTGATGTTTGACAAAACCATAATCAAGTTAGGTTAACCCGATAACCTAACTTAGGTTTTCCAACCATCTTCCAATGTCCAATGTTCTTTCCTTGAACATTCTCTGGACATTCTCCCCTTAGGTTAACCCGATAACCTAACTTGGGTTCTCCAATAATTCTCCCCCTTTTTGACACACATCAAAAAGAATTCCAATGTTCTTCCTCGAACATTCCTTGACATTCTTCCCCTAGCTTAGGTTAACCCGATAACCTAACTTGGGTTCTCCAATAATTCTCCAATGAACACTCTCCCCTTTTTAACACATATCAAAAAGAAAAAAGAGAGTATCAAGGTCAAGAGTTTCTTCCTAATGAAAGTCTCATTCCTTTCATTGAAACTCTTAATTTCCCCCTTGATACTAAACTTAACAATCAACTTAGTGATAATCCCATATCACTAATCCTCAAAAGTCTTAAGGAGTAAAAACTCCCCCTAAAAGTCAACTCCCCCTTGACAATTAGTTAAGACTCCCCCTAAAGGTCAACTCCCCCTTGACCATTGCACCAACAATGTCTTGGAGAGTTTCAAACCTTTAGAAATCCGAAAATCCACTTCCATAACTGAAATTTCAGACAACAGCTAAAAAATCAGAAATTCGGCACGCCCTGATCGGTCCCCAGACCGATCAGCCCTTCACCAGATCGCACTCGTGCTACTGGAACTCACTGGATCGGTCTACAGACCGATCCACAATACTCTGGATCGGTCCGCAGACCGATCAGATCTTCCCTGGATCGGTCCCCGGACCGATCCAGCCACTGAAATCAGAACTTCTGATTTCCCCTTCCGGAAAATCAGAAACTCCTAATAAATTCAAGAAAATTCCAAAAATTACGAAACTTTGAGGATACATTCCTCATATCATACACTATCATGGAAAAATAGTTTTCTATGAAAATAACTTCCATTTTTCAATCTTGATACAAAGTTCAAAAACTTTGAAATAGTTCAAGTTTAACTCAACTTTGTATCACAATGTTCAATGATGAATGCAATCACTAGGAAAGCTTCATCAAGGTTTTTCAAATCAATTTTAAAAATGCTTTTAAAACCATTTGAATTTAGGACCATAATCTTAGGGCTAGATGTACATAACTTGTACACAAGCTTTCCCTATGATCCTTAATTTCTTGAATTAGGGTCATCTAGGTACAAAGACTATGCACCTTGATCCTAACTCCTGATCCTAATATCTCACACACATCTAAGGTGTATCAAACCACATTCAAGTCAATTTGATGTGAGATATGGGTTAAGGTCAACTTAGGCTAAGTTCTCATGCATTTTCTAAACACCAATTTGATCTCAATATCAAATTATATGTTTGTCCTTAAATCAATTTCATTGATTATAATGCAAGAGATGATGACATGGCATATAATGATATCATAAGTAAAAACATGTGCCAATGTCATGATGTCATGGCATAAAGTTTGAAAACTTAAATAAAGCATGACATATAAACTAGCCTAAGCATTATCATGACATTTCAAATGATAATAAAATAAATATGATGTCATGGCATGGCATATGGCAACCAATCATGGCAAGTTAGCACAAATAAAATACCTAAATTCCCTATCTAAGTATCCTTAGCCTTAGCTAACTTAAAATCTAACCCTAGATTGCCCATATATCCCTAAGAGAAAACCAAAATCTCAATTATGGTATTTCTCTAGGTTTTCTTAAATTGTGCCAAATGAGATTAAAATTGATATTTTTCAAATATGACACAATTTACTCTTCAAGGAGTAAATAATAATTCTTTTTCATTTTCAAAGGTTATCAAAACCTTGAAAATGCTCCTTGAGTGTCAATTTCCTCAAAGTTGGGTTAACTACCCTTCTTATTGGAGTTGACACTCTCTAACCCATCTATGGGGTAGAGAAAATGCTCCTAGGAACCCAATACCTACTTGAGCTCATTGGGTTCACTAAATATTCACTAGGGATAACTTCCCTAGCAACCCTCCTAATGACCCTCTTAGGCTTTAAAGCCTTGGCCATTTGGGACTCATCAAGATCAACTCTAGGGGTGACTCCCCTTGTGACCTTGGTGTTGGTCTTCCTAGCCCTAGGTTTTGTTCCATAATCGAATGGAACATCATGATATGTGGGCTTGACCATTTGGGACTTAGGTTTGTGACTCAAACCTTTCTTGTCCTTGGACTTTTGACCCTTAGGCCCTAGAGTTGACTTCTCTAAACTTTTAAGGGCCTTTTCTAGGGTATCAAGCCTTGACCTCAAGACTTGATTCTCCTTTTCTAATACCTCAATTTTGATTTATCACTCTTCCTTGAGGTATTCCTAGGCATATGTCTAGTTGATTTAGGGTTTCTACCTAGGTTTTCTTAACCTTAGAAGTGTTAATCCTAGGGTTAGCATTCCTAGTAGTATCCCTATCTAGGCTAACATGTTTAGCTCCTAAGCACATGTATTGGTTCCTAAAGTTAACATGCTTATCATTATTAACAATTGCAACAAAACTACTAGCATGAGTTTTATTAGAATTGCAATAATGAACCTTAGAGGTTACCTTAGGGTTTGCCTTAGCTCCCCCTATCGATGTGCATCCCTTGTCCTTGTGAGGTTTCCTCCTCTTCGGACATTGGCTCCTATAGTGTCCCTGTTGCTTGCATTGAAAGCACACCATGTGCTTCTTGCCTTTGCGTGTTGGGACTTTGGCTTCCTTGACCTTTGGTGCCGGTGGAGTCTTCCTAACTCTCTTTGGACATTTGCTCTTGTAATGTCCACACTCCCTACACTCAAAGCATATTATATGTAACTTATTTGAAATTGAGATGCTTGAGTTACCTAGGTTTGGGGATGGGTGTGAGCTTTCTTCTTCAACCCTTCCGGAGGTGGAAACTTCTTCTTCTTGCTCCGAACTTGAACAAGAGGAACTCTCCTCCTCTTCTTCCTTGGATATTGAGTAGCCCTCAACTTCCAATTCGCTCCCTCCATGATGTGAGCTACTTGGCTCACTAGGCTCCTCTTCATGGCTTGAGGTGGAGCTCTCCTCATGGTACTTGGCCAAGTTGTTCCATAACTCCTTGGCATTGTTGTATCCTATCTTACACAAAATGTTAGTAGGCAATGAAAATTCAATTATTCTCGTTACCTCTTCGTTGATTTCGGATTTGTGAATTTGTTCTCTTGTCCACTCCTTCTTCTCAAGTGGTTTTCCTTCTTCATCCACCGGAGGAGTAAAACCTTCTTGTACACAAAACCAATTCATTATGTTAGTCATAAGAAAATACTTCATCCTTACCTTCCAATACGCGAAGTCGCCGCATTCGTAGAAAGGTGGAATGGTGACATCTTCTCCATAGAGATCCATTCTCTAGCTTTGCTCCCACGGGTATTGATCCGTCGAAGAGCGGCCTCGCTCTGATACCACTTGTTGGGATCGATGGTCCTCGGCTAGAGAGGGGGGTGTGAATAGCCGCCCCAAATCGTTCGCGTTTCTTTCTACAAACTAGGGTTAGCACAGCGGAAATAAGAACAAGAAACGAAAACAAGAAGATCAAACCTCAACGCGTCAATGTAACGAGGTTCGGAGATAAACTCCTACTCCTCGGCGTGTCCGTAAGGTGGACGAGCCCTATCAATCCGTCGGTGGATGAGTCCCCGGAGAACCGGCTAATAATCACTCCTTCTGGGTGGAGAAACCTCGCCACAAAGTTTTGCAAAAGCAATACAAGAAGGAGTATACAGCAAGAAGCAAAATACAATACAACTGTAAAACCTTCACTTACTTGCCTTCTCTTCGACTGGATGAAGCAGCAGCTTCAAGCGACGCCTACAACAGCAGGAAACCAGTCGTAGAAGCTCACACGAAGCTTCGGAACTCAACAAAGCTCAAGAGCACAACAGCAGCTCAGTAGAAAGAAGAGGAAGAAGTTATCGCGCAGCAGCAGCCCTCGACCCCTTTATACTGCGAAGAAGACGGCGAAGAAACTAGCCGTTGCGTCATAACGGCAAGCCCCATCGGTCTACGGACCGATCGAGGCCGATCGGTCCCGCACCGATCGGTTAGTGTACGTAACCTTCATGCGTACTACGTCGATGCGTGGACCGATCGGGCTCTGACTGGATCGGTCCACGACCGATCCCAACTCTGGCGTGCTTCCGCGACATCGTCTCTGATCGGTCCCGGACCGATCGGGACATCTGATCGGTGCGTGGACCGATCGGCTGCTTCTTTCGCCTCTTGCTGGCGATCGGTCACGGATCGATCAACGAACAGAGTTCTGACCGATATCGATCGGTCACCGCACCGATCGAGGAAAGTATCTGATCGGTCCGGTGACCGATCCGTAGCTTGGTTTTGCCCAAACCAAGTCCCAAGACTTCAAACCAATATCCGGTCAACCTTGACCTATTGGTACTTCATCCCTAGCATCGGTCACTCCCTTGACTGCTAGAACTCCTCCCAGTGTCCGGTCAATCCTTTGACCTACTTGGACTTTCAACACCAGAAGTCCGATCATCCTCGATCCATCTGGATTTTCCTTGCGGCTTTACTCACGGGACTTTCCACCGGCTTCACTCACCAGATTTCCACCGCCTAACATCCAGTTAGGACTTTCCCACTACCGGCTTCACTCACCAGGACTTTCCAACCGCCTAACATCCAGTTAGGACTTTCCCCCGCCTGGCTTCACTCGGGACTTTTCCGTGCAAGTCTCCATACTTGGACTTTTCCAAGTCTCCATACTTGGACTTTTCGTGCCAAGCTCCTGCTTGGACTTTTCCGTGCCAAGTCTCCATACTTGGACTTTTCGATCCAAGCTCCCTACTTGGACTTTTCCGTGCCAAGTCTCCATACTTGGACTTTTCCCGAATCAGGTCAACCAGGTCAACCCTGACCTACGGTTGCACCAATAATCTCCCAAACATCTATTCTTGTCCCACATCAAGAATAGAACTCTCTCACGAGTGTCAAACATCAACATGCAACACAACTAGGTCAACCTTGACCTAAGGTTGCACCGACAATCTCCCCAAGTCAAACATCAAAATACAACTCGAGTCACGTCAACTCGAGTCGGGTCAACCAGGTCAACCTTGACCTAAGGTTGCACCAACAAATGGAAGTCTTGAAGAGAACATCCATATGAAGCAACCAAAAGGGTTCATTGAAAAAGGCAAAGAACATCTAGTGTGCAAGCTCAATCGATCCATTTATGGACTGAAGCAAGCTTCAAGGTCTTGGAACATTCAGTTTAATGAAGTAATCCAGTCATATGGATTTATTCAGTGTCTGGATGAGTCTTGTGTATACAAGAAGTGTAACAGAAACGTAGTGGTATTTCTTGTACTATACGTAGATGATATTTTGTTAATTGGCAACAATGTCAAGGTATTATCGGACGTAAGGGTATGGTTGTCCAAACAATTTAATATGAAGGACTTAGGAGATTGTGCACACATTCTTGGGATCAAAGTTATAAGGGATTGCAAGAAAAGAATGTTGTGTCTGTCCCAAGCTTCATATATAGATACAATCCTTGCTCGTTTTAGCATGCAGGATTTCAAGAAAAGTTTCTTACCTTTTAGGCATGGAGTAGCTCTATCTAAAGAGATGTCTCCAAAGACATCAAAGGAGATAGAGGACATGAAAGCAGTTCCTTATGCTTCGGCTGTAGGAAGCCTAATGTATGCAATGCTATGTACGAGACCTGATATCTGTTTTGTCGTGGGCATGGTTAGCAGATATCAGAATAACTCTAGATAAGGACATTGGACTGCGGTAAAACATATATTAAAGTACCTGAGAAGGACTAGAGATTATATGCTAGTTTACCAAGTAGACGATTTGCTCCCTTTGGGTTACACGGATTCAGATTTCCAATCAGATAGGGACAACAATAAGTCTACATCAGGCTATGTGTTTACTTTAGGAGGTGGAGTCATTGCATGAAGGAGTGTTAAGCAGAAATACGTTTCGGACTCAACCATGGAAGCTGAGTATGTAGCAGCCTCTGAGGCAACTAAAGAAGCAGTATGGCTCAGGAACTTTCTAATGGACTTAGATGTGGTTCCTGGTTTGCCCAAAATCATCACAATTTATTGTGATAATAGCGGTGTAGTTGCAAACTCGAAGGAACCACGAGCCCATAAGGCAAGTAAACATATAGAGCGCAAGTACCACCTGATACAAGATATCGTGAAGCGAGGAGAAGTTGTCATCGCCAAGATTGCATCAGCAGATAACCTGACAGATCCTTTCACTAAGGCCCTTCCGGCAAAAGCTTTCGATCGGCATGTGGAGGGAATGGGAATCAGATGTATGGCAGAAGATATGGCAGCTTAGTCATTAGTATAAGTGGGAGATTGTTAGAGTGTATACTGAAAGCCTAAGCTTTTGTAAACATTTATTTTGAATAAAGAATCACATTTGGTCAAATTATATACATTTGTTTGTAGTTGTCCAATTAATTTATATTGTAGATAACATAGTATGTGGTGTCATATACAGAAGATGATGTTATCAGTACCTTATAAATTATAAACAATAGCTCACGACCAAAATGGAAAGGAACAAACCATTGGAAGGTCGTAATGTAATTAGGAATTAGTTTATCTTAACTATATAATTACACTAGTACACTTGATGTAGCCTCTTATTTATAGAGTACTATACCCACCTATACCCACCTTCATACCCATGATGTAGGGGACGGCCAAGCTAGCTTGTGGATCAAGCTAGGGTCGGCCAATCCTTGGTTCATGGGTGGCCGGCCCTAGCTTGAACCCAAGCTTAGGTGGGCGGCCCCCATTAAATTAAAAAGAATTTTAATTTTAAATTTTTCTTATGTGAAAGATATAATTTATTGGAGAGATTAAAAATTAAAATATCTCTTTTAAAAGGATCTACAAAAGATTAAAGAAATAGATTAGATCTCTTTCTTTATTTATAGATTGGAAAGATATTTTATTTTTCTTCTTTGTAAATTATTCACATGTTGAAAAATTAAAATTATAGTAATTTCTTTTTATCAACCATGAAGGTATTTTAAAGGAAAATTTTATTTTTTAAAATTTCCAAAGACAAATAAGGAATTTTAATTGTTGATTGAAATTGCCTTGTTTGCTCTTAATGATGTGGCCGGCCATGACATGAAGGTTTAGGAAATTTTGTTTAATTTTTCTTAATTAATTCATGTCAAGGAAAGTTAATGAAATTTTATTATAATTAAATTTCCTTATTTGTCAAAGCTAAGGATTATAAAAGAGGGGGTTTTGGGAGCCTTCAAGGGGAACAACCTCTATTAGTTTCTCCCTCTTTTCTTCCTTGGTGTGGCCGGCCACTTCCCTTTCTCTTCTCTCCATCCTTTGTGGCCGAAACCTTCTTCCCTCTTGGAGATCAAGTTGTGGCCGGTCTCTAGCTTGGAGAAGGAGAGAAAGCTTTCATCCCTTAGAGCATTGGTGGTGGTTTCTCTTCTTCCTTGGAGGTGCACTTGATTTGGCCGAACCTTGCAAGGAGGAGAAGAAGGTGCTTTGGTGGTTTCTCATCTCAGAAGATCGTTGCCCACACAACATCCGAGATTAGAAGAGGAATACGGTAGAAGACCTAGAGGTTTTTGCTTGCAAAAGAAAAGGTATACTAGTATTTTATTTCCGCATCATACTAGTTTTATCTTCATGTAAAAATACCAAATACAAGAGGCATGCGATTCTAGTATTTCAAATTTGTTTTCGATATTGTGTTCTTTATTTTTCTTTTCCTTGTGATTTGATTGTTCTTTTCGGTTGACCTAAAGTTATTTAAGGAAATTAAATATTAGCTTTCCTTAAAAGGCTTTGTCTAGGCGGTGTTGGTTGCTACTCGGAAAACCTAGAGGTTCCACTGTACAAAAATTTTGTACAAAGGTCTGAACCTTTTCCTAGCTACCATGTGTTCTTTTAAATTAAATTTTGGATCGCCTGCGGAACTTAACACGTTTGATCCAAAACTTAATCTATTTGTTCTTTTAGGTTTTGACTTGGATCTCCTGCGGAACTTAACACGTTCGACCCAAGTCACCTTAAGTTATTAATTCCATTAAATATTAATTTCCACAATTGGTTCCCAGTACTGACATGGCGAGGCACATGGCCTTCTTGGATATGGGAGCAACCACCACCGACTAGACAAAACCTTTTATGGAAAGCTAATATTTAATTTCCTAAAATAATTTTAGGTTAACCGAAAAGAACAATCAAATCACAAGGAAAAGAAAAATAAAAGAACACTATATCGAAAATAAATTCGAAACTCTAGAATCGTATGCCTCTTGTATTTAGTATTATTTCCAAAAATAACTAGTATGATGCGGAAAGAAAAAATACTAGTTATACCTTTTAGAAAAACCTCTTGATCTTCTACCGTATTCCTCTTCTAACCTCGGACATTGTGTGGGCAACGATCTTCCGAGATGAGAACCACCTTTCCACCTTCCTTCTTTCTTCTAGATTTCGGCCACAATAAACTCCTCCAAGGATGAAGAATTTCGGCCACCACCAATGCTCCAAGGGATG
This sequence comes from Zingiber officinale, assembly GCF_018446385.1. Lineage (NCBI taxonomy): Eukaryota > Viridiplantae > Streptophyta > Magnoliopsida > Zingiberales > Zingiberaceae > Zingiber > Zingiber officinale. Next base: position 115,134,881 of record NC_055997.1, read on the forward strand.
CTAGAGACGAGGCTTGCTTTCTCTCCTTCTTCTCCTTCCTTGATCCGGCCACAAACAAAAGCTCCACCAAGAGATAAGTTTCAGCCAACAAGAGGAGAGGAGAGAAATAGGGCCGACCACCAAAACCAAAGAGGAGAGGAAAGAAAAAAAATAGAAGTTCACCTCTTGAAGGCTCCTCTACCTCCTCTTTTATAATCCTTGGTTTTGGCAAATTAGGAAATTTTAATAAAAACTTCCTTAATTCTTTTGCCATAGAAAGGAAAAACTTATTTAATTAAAAATAATTTTTCTTCTCACAATTATAATAGCCGGCCACACCTATTCTCCAAGCAAATAAAAATTTTAAACACAAATTAAAACTTCCTTATTTGCTTCCGGAAATTTTATAAAAAAATTCTCCAATAATTTTAATCCCTTCATGATTGGTAAAAAGGAAATTTTATAAATTAAATCTTTCTTTAAACATGTGGATAATTTCCGGAAAGTTATCTCTAAAAATTAAAATCTCTTTTCAATCTACAAATAAGGAAAGATATCAAATCTTTTCTTAATCTTTTGTAGAAACTAATAAAAGAGAATTATTAATTTTTAAACTTTCTTTTAAATCATGAACATGGTTAAAAAGGAAAGTTTTTACCAAAATTAAAATCAACCTTTTAATCTACAAATAAGGAAAGAGATTTAGCTCTTCTCTTAATCTTTTGTAGAATCTTATAAAAGGAAAGATTTAAATTTTTAAACTCTCTTTTAAATCATGTTATCCACATAAGAAAAATTTTAAAAAATAAAAAACCTTTTATTTTAATTTGGGCCGGCCACACCAAGCTTGAACCCAAGCTAGGGCCGGCCACCTTGAAGCAACCATGAACCAATCTTTGGCCGGCCCTAGCTTGGTCTCCAAGCTAGCTTGGCCGGCCCCTATGGGATGGGTAAGAAGGTAGGTATAGGTGGGTATAGTACTCTATAATTAAGAGGCTACGATAGGGACTAAGAGGAGGAATTGGTTTTGGTCTCCCGATGAAATTAAGTATCCCGTGTTCACCCCGAACACACAACTTAATTTCATCAATAATAATTCATTCCACTAAAGAACTATTATTGAACTACCGCACCAATCCCAAATTACATTTTGGGCTCCTTCTTATTATGAGTGTGTCAGTCTCCCTATGTTTAAGATAACAAATGTCCACTAATTAAGTAAGTTACTGACAACTCACTTAATTAATATCTAGCTCCAAGAGTAGTACCACTCAACTTCATCATCATGTCGGACTAAGTCCACCTGCAGGGTTTAACATGACAATCCTTATGAGCTCCTCTTGGGGACATTCTCAACCTAGATTACTAGGGCACAGTTTCCTTCTATAATCAACAACACACACTATAAGTGATATCATTTCCCAACTTATCGGGCTTATTGATTCATCGAACTAAATCTCACCCATTGATAAATTAAAGAAATAAATATCAAATATATGTGCTTGTTATTATATTAGGATTAAAAGCACACACTTCCATAATAACTGAGGTCTTTGTTCCTTTATAAAGTCAGTATAAAAGAAACGACCTCTAATGGTCCTACTCAATACACTCTTAGTGTACTAGTGTAATTATATAGTTAAGATAAACTAACACCTAATTACACTACGACCTTTCAATGGTTTGTTCCTTTCCATCATGGTCGTGAGCTACTGTTTATAATTTATAAGGTATTGATAACATGATCTTCTGTGTGTGACACCACACACCATGTTATCTACAATATAAATTAATTGAACAACTACATTTATCACAAATGTAGACATTTGACCAATGTGATCTTTATTTCTAGATAAATATTTTATACCAAAAGCTAGGCTTTTAGTATACATTCTAACAGTCTAGGCGGTGGTGGTTGTTCCCATATCCAAGAAGGTCATGTGACTTGCCATGTAGTCCTAGAAGCCAATTTTGGAAATTAATATTTAATGGAATTAATAACCTAGGTGATTTGGATCGAACGTGTTAAGTTCCGCAGGAGATCCAAGTCTAAACCTAAAAGAACAAATAGATTAAACTTTGGATCAAACGTGTTAAGTTCCGCAGGCGATCCAAGTTTAATTTAAAAGAACACATGGTAGCTAGGAAAAGGTTCAGATCTTTGTACAAAATTTTTGTACAGTGGAACCATTAGGCTTTCCGAGTAGCAACCAACATTAATTGACTTCATTAAATGTCATCCCGTGGCCAAGCGCCATGTGTCCCGCCGGCTGCTGCCGCACGCGTGACGTGACAGGCGGATATTCGTTGGAGATGTGGCCTTTGGCGCTTCGAATTCAACGGCCAGATTTATGCGTAGGTTTCTGTGACCTAGATCGGACGGCTCTGGTCGGTCGGCCCCGAGGTTTATAAACCCGTGTGCGTCACCTTCTCCTTTTGCGCATCTTCGTCCTCGAGCTCTTCGGCAATAACTCCTTGTGTTTCTCAGCAACATCCTTCCTCCGGCGACAATCTGTCCTTGCCCCTACGCAATTTTTCTTCCTCCGTTGCTCTTCGACGACATCCAAATAAGTTTTTCTTCCTTCCAATCGCATCTTTTCGCTGCCTTCTTTGCTTTTTCTGATGGCAAGCTCTTCACAGCCTCCCGCCAGCATCCCTAGGCCCTGGTACACTTCTACTAAGTCCAGCTTTGACGCCGACGACGCTAAGAGCTTGACAACCACCTTTGAGTTTCCTTCTAATTACCAAGTTCTTCTTCCTTCTCCTTCCGATCGGCCAAACTCTCTGTCGTCTGGCTGTCTTTGTTTCTTTAGGGATCAGTTTGTCGTCAGTCCGCAATTTCCAATCCACCCCTTCTTTCCTATAGTATATAAATATTTTCGCATCTCTCTTCATTAATTAGTGTCAAACTCCTTTCGGCTGCTGTGCGGGGTAGTGGTTTTATTCCATCTGCACGACATTCCTCTAACTCCTCGACTTTTTCACTATTTTTATTATCCGAAATTGTCCGAGCAGGGGACTTTTCTTTTCGAAACCCGAGTGGGCTTAGTTTTTTTGGACAAAATGGCGACCTCCAACAAATATTGGAGGGAGTACTTCTTTTTTGTGCGTCTTCTCGAGCGTCCAAACTTTCCGACCAACTTGCAACATGAAGTGGCGAGTCAACCTCCCTTAAAACAGTACAAGAGTCAATCAGACTACCTCAATGCAGCTTCCATGTTGGCTGGTCAGAAATATGACATCCACAAGTTGCTGCTGGAGGGTATCGTCTACATTTTTTGCTTGAGTCCGATCCGCACCCGACTTTCGTCCAGCCTAGGTATGCAACTTCTTCACTCCTTCCTTTGATTCTAACTGATTTTTCTTCCTATTTTACAGCTGAAGTCATGCTATGTGCACGTCTGGCCGGAAAGGCTAAGCTTGCGGATGTCGTGACCAATGTGGTGGTCATAGATGAGTTGGAGAGTCGTGGTTTGCAGTCGGTCGACTCTCAAGAAGATCTGAAAGGCGAGAGCGAAGTGGCTCAAGCTTTGGTGAGCGGAGGGGTAGCCAGCCGGACACCTAGCGGTGGAGCAGTTGGTGGATCACAACCTCCCTCTAAACGACTCCCAGTTGTTTAGGTTGAAAGGGCGTCAGGCTCGGCCTCCTTAGGAGAGCCACTGATAAGGCGTAAGAGGTGCCGGGCGGAGACTTCATCGCGCTCCGCTTCCTCGGTGGTGCGGACCCCCCACAGGAACTAGCCTCTGTCCTTCTACGGAGCGGGTTGAAACTTCGACCCCCAGCTCCAGTTTAAGAAACTACGGCCCCCACATCGTCTGATCGGACGCCATCGTTATCCGGTCTGCCACAGGGAACTCTCTGCGCCGCCAGTGGCCTTCATGCCACCACCGTCGAAGGTTAAAAAGTTTGGTATCCATCCGGCGTCCTAGTCTCGGCCGTCCGGCCGAGCGATCTCATCCCAATTAGCCCCGAGCAGCCCGCGCCATATAACGACAGTTCTCCACCTCCCGACTGAGGAATGGCGCAAGTCGACTAGCGCTGAATCCCGAGCCTTTGAGCACCACATAATTATTCAAGGGCCGCTCGCGCAGGTATGGGTTGACGCCTGAGCCTGCGCAGCGCTTATATCTCCGGGGGCGCTCGCAGATAGCCACACCTAGATGTCTACTGTGGTAAGTGTTGTGTTTTATTGTTTTCTTAATTTATCCCTGATCGACGCTTATATTTTCCTGGTTATTCACAGTATTGGGTAGAGAGCCTGGCCATATGCCAAAGACTTGCCTTTCTAGAGCAGGAGGTCAAGTAGCTGAAGGCATCGAGCAGCCAATCATCCACTTCTCAGAAGCAGCTGGAGCAGATGAATGCTGAGGTGGCTCAGCTGACGGCTGATCTGGCGAAGAGCACCCAGCTGCTAGAGTCCGAGCGGGGAAAGAGCGCTGAGCAGGCCTCTCTGCTGGCTCGACTTAACAAGCAAGTCAACACGTTTAATGCCAAGATCGAATCGGCTAATGCGAGGAAACTCCGAGCTATCGAAGACTTGGACTTGAAGAATAAAGAGGTCCGGACTCTCGCTAAGAAACTCAAAGAAGTTGAAGATTTTCTTGTTGCCGAACAAAAAAGCCGGTCGGTTGAAGAAGCTGTCCTTCGAGGCTAACTTTCCGAAAAAAATAATGAGATGGCCATCGCAAAGGACGAGCTGGGGACCTCCCGAGTGGCTTTGAAAACTTGTCAAGATGCCAAGCCTAGTCGGTTTAAGGCTATGATTAAAAACTACATCCACTCGGACGTTTTCAATGACAAGGTAACCGACCGGGCACTTCGCCTATTCGACCTGGCGATTGAAGGGACGTTCGGCCGACTCCAGGCAAGCAGCTATCTCCTTGCTGCTCTATCGAGCAAGATCATTAGTCGGGACAAGCTGACTGCCTCACGGTTCGATGATGCCTTGGACTATCTGGAGTGATCTCTGCTTGAGTGATTTTCAATTCACCCCTCTGTTTTTAATCCTTATGTAAGATGTTTGTAATCCTTTGTAATAATGAATGATCACCCGTTCGGCGATTTTTCTTATTCGTTCGTCCCTTTGCCACCATTCGGCTTCTCGATTGGACTCGCACTTTAGTTCGTGCACCGCGAAAAATCTTGAGCGAGATAGCGAGTTGCTTATTGCGACTTAGTGACCTTCCGATTGGTGACGAGGAATCATAGCAGAATAATCCCAAGCAATCACTGTATCTTGAAGACTTGGAGCTTTTTTTGAGTAGCGCATATCCATAGTTGGTCGTTAATCATTCTTACTTGACCGCTTATCGGGACCAAGGTTTAAGGTCATCGCTCAACCGCTGATGACAATAGGGGGTTTAAGGTCGTCACTCGACCGTTGGTGTATATGAGGGTTTAAGGTCACCGCTCGACCATTAATGAAGACGATGGTTTAAGGTTGTCGCTCGACCGTTGACGAAGACTGGGTAAAAACTAGGGTTAAAGGTCGCCGCTCGATCGTTGATGAAGACGAGGATTTAAGGTCGCTGCTCGATCGTTGGGGAAGACGAGGGTTTAAGATCGTCGCTCGACCGTTCGAGAAGATGAGGGTTTAAGGTTGTTGCTTGACCATTAGGGAAGACGAGGGTTTAAGGTCGCCGCTCAACCGTTGGGGAAGACGAGGGTTTAAGGTTGCCGCTCGACCGTTGGTGAAGACGCATCTCAAGAGTGGCATTATTCGCTTTTATTCATATTTGCCTTGCGTTCAGGAAACATATAAAATACATGTATTCACTCACGCACCTCTCACTCGGCTATGTAGGGTTAGAGATGATTCACGCTCCATGGCCGCTCGAGCTGCCTTCCCCCCTCATCCTCCAAGTAGTAGGCGTCTGTGCAGAGCTTTTACATGACCTTGAAAGGTCCCGCCTATGGAGCTTCAAGTTTGGTGATGTCGTCGACCGGCTTCACTTTCTTCCATACGAGATCACCAACCTGGAAGGACCTCAGGACCACCCTCTGGTTGTAATTCTACTTCATTTGGTGTTGGCACGCCGTTAGTCGAACCGCTGCTTTCACCCACGTTTCGTCCACCAAGTCGAGCTCCATGAGCCTCCATCCGGTGTTTCCTTCATCATAGTACTACACTCGATCGGACTCTGCTCCGACCTCTACGGGGACGACTACTTCACCACCGTATATCAAGTGGAAAGGAGTTATGCTAGTTCCCTCCTTCGGGGTCATGCGAAGGGCCCACAACACACTAGAGAGTTCGTTGACTCAGCTACCTCTGACGTGGTCGAGCCGAGCATGTAGGACCTTGACGATTTCCCTATTGGCGACTTCCGTTTGTCCGTTGCTCTGGGGGTAGCCCACCAAGGTGAAGGCTTACTGGATATCATAGCCCTCGCACCACTCCTTGAGCCTCTGACAAGCGAATTGTCTCCCATTATCTGATACGAGGCGGTGTGGGATGCCGAACTGGCATATGATGTTCTGCCAAACGAACTTAATGACCATATGCTCGGTTATTCTTGCAAGTGGCTCGGCTTCCACCCACTTTGAGAAGTAGTCAACCGTGACGAGCAGAAATCTCCGCTGCCCTATCGCTATGGGGAATGGCCCAACGATGTCCATGCCCCATTAGTCGAACGGGCAAGATACTGTGGACGCCTTCATTTCTTCGGTCGGCCGGTGAGGAAGGTTGTGATACTTTTGGTAGGACAGGCAGGTGGCTATCGTCAAAGCGGCATCCTCTTGGAGGGTCGGCTAAAAATATCCTACTAAGAGTATCTTTCGGGCCAACGACTGGTCGCCCGGATGGCCTCCGTAGGAACCTTGGTGCACTTCTCGCAGAATGTATTCAGCATCTTCCGATCCGATGCACTTTAGTAGGGGCCTAGAGAAGGCTCTCTTATAAAACTGGTCCCCAACTAAAGTGAACCGTTTGACCCTCTTCTTCAGCAAGCAAGCTTCTTCCTGATCGGCTGGTGTGACTTCCGACCACAGGAACTCTATCAGAGTCGTCCTCTAGTCGTTTGGGAAGGTTATTCCTTCCATTCAGTCAATATGTGCTACGAGTGATACCTGTTCGATTTGCTGCCCTATGATGATCGGTCACAATGAACTGGCTAATTTTGCCAACTTGTCCGCTGCCTAGTTCTCTGATCGAGGAATCTTTTGTATAAGGATTTCCTGAAAGTTGGTCTTCAGCTTCTCGAAGGCTCCCGCATAGAGCCTGAGTTGGGCATTGCTTATCTCGAACATCCCTGATAACTGCTGAGTGACCAATTGAGAGTCTGAATGAATGAGGACTTTAACGACTCCCACATGCCAGGCTTCCTGTAAGACAGTTATCAATGCCTCATACTCTGCTTCATTATTAGTGGCGCGATAGTCAAGCCGAATGGATAGCTGAATCCAGTCTTCCCATGGTGAAATGAGCAAGATGTCGATCCCATTACCTTGTTGAGTGGACGAGCCATCAACGTATATCTTCCATGTAGCCTCTGGCTTGACATTCTGGACCTCTGTGACGAAATCCACCAAGGCCTGGGCCTTGATTGTGGTTCAGGGTTAATATTGTATATCAAATTCGCTTAGCTCGGTCGTCCATTTGATTAGCCTTCCTGATGCCTCGGGGTTGAGAAAGACTTGCCCCAAGGCGTTGTTAGTTAATACGATTATTATGTGCACTAGGAAGTACGAACGAAGCCTTCGAGCGACGAGTATCAATACATAAGCTAATTTTTCCAGATCATTGTAGCGAAATTTTGTATTCTTCAATATATGGCTTAAAAAGTATACATGTTGTTGCTCTTGACCGTTCTGCCTTACTAAAGCCAACCCAACCACATACTCGTTGGATGTTAAATAGATCCAAAGTGGCTCACCAACAATTGGTTTGGCTAATACATACAAGGAGTTAAGATATTCCTTAAGCTCTTCCAATGCCCGATTGCACTCGGCATCCTACTGGAATTTTGTAGCTCGACGAAATACTTTGAAAAATGGCAAGCTCCGATCGGATGACTTGGATATGAATCTGGACAGTGCCGTGATCCGACCGGTCAAATGTTGAGCTTCCTTCAAGCTTTGAGACGGCGACATGTCTTGTAGCACCTTAACCTTGCTCGGATTGTCTTCGATGCCCTGCTCGGTGATGATGTAACCCAGGAAGCGGTCACTCTTCATGCCGAACAGACACTTACTCGGGTTCAACTTTATGCCATCATCCCTCAGAGTTCGACAGGTCTCCTCGATATCTAAGCACAAGTCAACAGTTCGGAGGGATTTTATTAATATGACGTTGATGTATACTTCCATGTTAAGGCCGATTTGCCGTCTGAACACCTTGTTCATCAACTTCTAGTACGTGGCGCCGACGTTCTTCAGTTCAAACGACATGACGTTATAGCAGTATGTTCCATCGGCCATGATGAAGATGACCTTCTCTTGAACTTCTCGGGCGAGCGACGCTTGATGACACTCTTGGTACGCGTCGAGCATGCAGATCAGCTCACAACCCGCCGTTGAATCCATCATCTAGTCTATCCTGGGTAACGGATAGAAGTCCTTTGGTCACGCCTTGTTCAAGTCATGAAAGTCGATGCAAACCTGCCATTTATTGCTTGGCTTGGAGACTAGCACCACATTGGCTAGCCAGCTCAAAAATTGAACTTCCCTAATATGGACACCCTCCAGCAACTTCTCTATCTCCGCCCGGATGATCAAGTTCTGTTTTGTGCTGAAGTCCCTTTTTCTTTGCTTCACTGGTCGAGCGTCCGGTCGGACATGGAGCTCGTGTTGAGCCACATTCTGGGAGATACCGAGAAGCTCGTGCGTCGACCAGGCAAATACATCATGATTATTCTTGTAATTACCCGATTATGAGATTCTGGTTAAGTATGACTTAAAAGGTTAGATTGTACTATATATATCACCAAGGTACATCTTTTTTTTTTCGGAAGCCCAAACTTAAGAACACCAAAGTTAAGCGTGCTTGGCTTGGAAAAATCTTAGGATGAGTGACCCCTTGGGAAGTTTCCCAGGGTGTGTGCGAGTGAGGACAAAGCACGCTGAAAGGACCTTCGGTGATTTGTAGAGCTAGTCGTCAACCTGATGGACAATTCTGGTGGCGTGCCCGGTTCGGTTCGGGTGGGGCTCGCCCGGGCGGGGGCGTTACAGATGGTATCAGAGCGACCTTGCAACCGTGAGTGCACCTGTGGCAGGAGCACCCAGGGCACCACCTAGCGAGGGAGATTCTGGAATTTGTCTGTGGTGTGATTCGTGGTTACACAACGAGGACGTTGTGTCTTTAAGTGGAGGTGATTGTAATACCCCGGTTCTGAGATTCTGGTTAAGTATGACTTAAAAGGTTAGATGGAACTATCCATATCACCAAGGTGCACCTTCCTTTTCGGAAGCCCAAACTTAAGAACTCAAAAGGTAAGCGTGCTTGGCTTGGAGAAATCTTAGGATGGGTGACCTCCTGGGAAGTTTCTCAGGGTGCGTGCAAGTGAGGACAAAGCACACTGAAAAGACCTCCGGTGGTCTGTGGAGCTAGACGTCAACCCAATGGGAAATTCTGGTGGCGTGCTCGGTTCAGTTCGGGTGGGGCTCACTCAGGTCGGGGTGTTACAATTCCTGAGACATGCGACCAACTCTGCCTTCTTCTTAAGTTCTAGATCGGTCGCGATGAAGGTGGTCGCCTCCGTCTGGCTTGAGTGAATTTGAATCTCTTCCTTTTCTTCGTAGACCAACCCAGGAGGCTTCTCGGTGACGACGTTCACCTCCAAGCGCGGATTCTTCTGAGCACTTCTCGCTTCAGACTTGACCATCTCGACATAGCATCGTCGAGCGGCTAGCTAGTCGCAATTTGACTTCACTCACCCGATCGTCCATTGGAAACTTTATCTTTTGACATTATGTAGACACCGTCGCTTAGAATTAGTTGAGGGTCGGTCGACCCAATATTACGTTGTAGGCCGACGGAGTATCCACCACTATGAAGTTTGTGGTCCTGGTTCTCCTCAATGGCTCTTCCCCGAGTGAGATGGCCAGTCGGGTCTGTCCGAGCGGCAGTACTTCGTTGCTTGTGAAGCTATAGAGCGGGGTTGTCATAGGCAACAACTTGCTTCGATTGATTTGCAATTGATCGAACGCCTTCTTGAAGATGATGTTCACCGAACTCCTTATATCAATGAAAGTTCGGTGAATAGTATAATTAGCAATTACCACTCGGATGATCAGCGCGTCGTCGTGAGGGTTCTCCACTCTCTGTAAATCTCTGGGACCGAAGCTTATCTCGGGTCCTTCGGCCTTCTCCTTGTTGCATCCCACGGTGTGAATTTCCAGTCGCCGAGGATTCGCTTTCCTGGCTCTGTTGGAGTCACCGTCAGTCAGCCCCCGGCGATCATGCCTATTTCTTCTCGGGAGGCATTGCCTTTGTTCTCTTCTTCCCGGGCGAAGGATCTATTCTGCTCAACCAGAATGTGGGAGGGGTCGGTGTTATCCCTTCGCTGATGCTGATAGCGTCGCTCGGGCACCCTTCTTTTGTCCTCTCGCTGCTCGGTAGATTGAGGTCTATATCACGGATCGAGAGATGGAGATCGGCGACGGTATCCTCTTGGAGCTGGTCGCCTGATTATTGGTGTTAAACCATGGCAATCAAGCGTGTTGTGTGTCGTCGACTGGTGAAAAGAGCAGAACATTGGCGTCCATATCTTGCCTTCTTCCTGGGCGGAGGATCTATTCTGCTCAACCGGAACGTGGGAGGGGTGGGTGTTATCCCTCCGCTTATGTTGATGGCGTTGCTCAGGCGCCCTTCTTTCGTCCTCTCGTCGCCTGGTAGATTGAGGTCTATGTCGAGGATCGAGAGATGGAGATCGGAGGCGGTATCCTCTTGGAGCCGGTCGCCTGATTATTGGTGTTAGACCATGACAATCACGTGTGTTATGCGTCCTCGACTGATGAAAAGAGCAGAATATTGACATCCATATCTTGCCTTTTAGTGTATTCTGTCGATAGGATGTCGCTGAAGGGCGCTGGAATTCCGTTCTGTTTTAATTTCTTTACATAAAATAAATTGTATAAGAACAGAACTCTTCCTAGTAACCCGCATGTTCGATCAAAGATGTGTTCGATCAATCAAGCAAGTTCTTGAATGATCAAAGCACACCTTGATTGAAATACAAGATCGCTGGCCTGTTGTGTTGGTATTCAAAATCGATACGCAAAATCGATACAAAGAAAAATGAAACTAGATACGCAGCAGAATTAAAGAACTAGTTGTACCTTTTCTTTGTAGCTAAAGACCTCTTGATCTTCTGTCGTATTCCTCTCCTCTTCTTAGACGTCGTGTGGGCGACGATCTACCAAGAACAAAACCACTCTCCTTCTCTTCTCTTCCAAAACCGCCGGCCACAAAAAGGACTCTCTAGGATGGGGTACCTTTTAATCTTCTTCTTCTTCTTCCTCTCCTTCCTCTTCTTCCTTGCGTTCCTCTTCTTCCTTTTCTTCAAGCCGCCGCCCACCAAGAAGAAGAAGTGCCGCCGACCCTAGCTAGGAGAGGAAAGGGGGTGGCCCTTGCAAGCTAAGAAAAGGGGCAGCCCTTGGTAGAGGTGGCGTCGGCCCTAGGTGGGGTTGAAGGTGGCACCGACCACAAGGAGAAGAAGAGGTGGATGTAGCGCCGACCCTAGGTGGAAGAGGCGCCGGCCACAAGGAGAGAAGAAGATTGTGGAGGATTAGAAAGTTAGGTTTTAGGGGCCACATCCTACTCCTTTTTATAGACGTGCCGTCGATTACAAGGAAAGAAAAATTAACAAAATTTTATTTAGAAAAAAATCTAAACAAACTGTGTTAAACCAAACCAAGTTAAGTTAAACTAAACTAAACCAAGTTAAGTTAGACCAAACCAAGTTAAGTTAAACCAAACCCGGTTATGGATGGGTGGATGCGAGGCTTTATATATAGAGGCTACAATAGGGACCTAGAGGAAGAATTGATTTAGGTCTCCTGATGGGCTTGGGTTTCCCGTATTCGCCCCGAACACCCAACTCAAGTCCATCAATAATAACTCATACCACTAAAGGGTTATTATTGAACTACCACACCAATCCTATATTACAATATGAGTAGGGCTGGAAAAAAATATCGAAATACCGAAATACCGAAAAATCATACTGAAAAATACCATATATACCGAAATTTTTGGTATACCGAAAAATTCGGTACAGTATCATACCATACCGAATTTGTCGGTAACGGTAAAGGTAACGATTTAAAATATTTCGGTATACCGAAATACCGAGTAACTATAGATTAAATGATTAATTTAGATTCCCCTAAAGCCGAAACCAAACCCTAAACGGCCCCAAACCATGTTCTCTCCTTGCGCCGTCGGTGCACACGTCGCGACTCGCGATTCTTTCCTTCCACAGTCGACCACCGCACGTAGTCGCCGGAGAAGATGCACAACAACTTAGAAACTTCTTCTCCAGCCCTAATATTTTTTTCCCTTCATTGAATCTGAAGAAATCTAATCACCGAGCTCTGTTCTGAGAGTTATGCTTGCGCAAGTTCTTGTCCGATTTTTCGGTGAGTTTTAGCTTTTGTTTCTTTGGTGGATTTATGATATTTTTAGTAGGGATTGAAGCCTATATGCTTCCCCTATTTTTCCAGCTAGCATTTAGTTATTTCTGGCAAGATTTCGATAAATCTCCGGCGAGCCACCACCCTGGGACCACTAGCTACTGGTTTAATCTTCAATCTTGCATATTTGGATCTGAAATCCCAACTCTTGTTCTTATATGATCACTGTCTTCATTACAAGAGAATTATTTTTTATATATTATATGTAATATATATATAACTTCGGCATGACGGTATTTTATCGATACCGTACCGACATTTCGGTATACCGAAATGTCGGTACGGTATCGGTATCATTTCTTAGAATACCGATTTTTTCGGTACGGTATATGGTATTCGATTTTGGGTACGGTATACCGTACCGATCCAGGCCTAAATATGAGCACCTTCTTATTATGAGTGCGTTAATCTCCCCGTGTTTAAGATATCATATGTTCGTTAATTAAATGAGTTACTGACAACTCAGTTAATTAACATCTGAGTCTAAGAGTAGTACCACTCGACCTTATTATCATACCGGACTAAGTCCACCTGCAGGATCTACATGATAATCCTTATGAGCTCCTCAAGGGGACATCATCAGCCTAAATAATTAGGACACAGATTCCTTCTATAATCAACAACACACCATATAAATAATACTATCTCCCAACTCATCGGGCCTATTGATTTAACTAATAAATCTCACCCATTGATAAGTTAAAGAAATAAATACTAAGTATAGATGCTTGTTATTATATATGGATTAAGAGGACGTACATCCATAATAACAGAGGTTTTGTTCTTTTATGTAGTCAGTATAAATCGAATAACCTCAGACGGTCCTACTCAATACACACATAGTGTACTAGTGTAATTTTATAGTCAAGACTGACTAATACCAAATTATACTACAATCGTTCTAATGGTTTATCCCAATCCATCTTGGTTGTGAGCTACTATTTATAATTTATAAGGAACCGATAACATGATCTTCTGTGTGGCACCACACACCATGTTATCTACAATATAAATTAAATGGACAACTACATTGACATATATATAAATATAAAATGCAGGCATTTGACCAAAGTGATTCTCATTTCAAATATTTCAAAATAGATGTTCATACAAAAGCTAGACTTATAGTATACATCCCAACAGTTACATGTTGCACGACATGTGTTCTGGCCTCCTGGTGTGGCCGCGCTCCTTCTGCCGTTGGCCCTTTGGACGATTGGTGGCTGTTCGACGGTTCGGTCGACACCTCTTTTCTTCTCACCACCTGGGCTTCTTCCACATTTATGTATTCATTAACCTTCTTGAGCAAGTGGTTGAAGTCCCTAGGCGACTTCTTAATGAGCAACCGGAAGAAATCTCCTTCAACCAACCCTTGAGTGAAGGCGTTCATCATCTTCTCAGATGAGACCGAGGTGATATCTATGGCCACTTGATTGAAACGCCTGATGTAGGCTCGAAGCGCTTCTTTCAATCCTTGCTTCAGGGAGAAGAGGCTGATGCTTGTCTTCTGATAGCGTCGACCGCTGGCAAAGTGGTGTAGGAATATAGCTCGGAAGTCCTTAAAGCTGCGTATGGATCCATACGACAATTGTCTGAACCAATGTTGTGCCAATCCGGAGAAGGTAGTAAGAAAGACTCGACACTTTACCCCATCTGTATATTGGTGCAGCGTGGCTTCATTATCGGACCTATCCAGATGATCATCTGGATCGATCGATCCATTGTATTCCCCGATCGCCAGCGGGGTATAGTGTTTGGGCAGAGGGTCTTTTAAGATCTCCTCATAGAACTGTCGATTGATCTGTTCGGGTGAAGCGTGGCTTCTAGGCGCCATGCCTTTTCGTGCATCCCGAACGGATGCATCATCCAAAGATGATACCCGTTCTTGGTTCGCCTGGGCTATTTCGGAGGGGGTTTAGAACAAGGTACGGTGGAAGGGGATCGGCACGGGCGACGCTTCCCCTATATGCCGGTCGACCTCCTATTCTGCCCCCATACGGAGACTTGCTCCGCTCGGTCTTCATGCCCTGCTCGTCTCCTGGCTGCCGACGTCGCAGGCTGCGGTGCTTGTCGATCGGCTAATGCCTGTTGTTGCTGTTGCTCGACAACCTTCATCGCTCGGGCTTACTTGGGTAAGTGTCACGGTAATGAATTGTTTAGCGTCCTCCATCTTCTCGATTCAGATGCAGGTTAGGTTCCCATAGACGGCGCCAATATGATTCTGTCCGAAAGTCAATGAGATGGAAAGCTAGGGATGTGGCGCTCCTGTTGACAGCCTATGGACATCAGTGCTGAGTCAGGGAAGGGGTCCCCGACGTTGGTCCTCCGACGCTTAAGTCAGTCACCGGCGATGAAGTAGAAAGCGGAGCAACAAGAACGAAGACTTTAGCACAAATAGTGTATCTTGTGTACCTCTGTCGATGCTTGGACCCCCCCTTTATATAGAGTTCCTATAGCGCGCATGCACGCTTCCCTAAGCGGGCACCCATCTCGAAGTTTTCCTTAAAAGAACTTGTCAGTAAAATGCCCCTGACACAATACCTTAACGAGCCGAGCATATCTCTGATGTGACAGTGGAAGCTTCCGTTGTATGATCTTCTTGTCGACCATGCCCGATGTCAGCGGCACTAACTCCCAAAATGTTGTCGAGAGATAATAACAGTGGGTCTTCAATGGCTGTCTGGCCAACCGGCTAGCCCGCTCGGTCGGAGCTTCTTCGACCGATCGGCCTTAGATGGCCCTCCCTGTGCCAGTCAAGTTTGGTAAGCAACGATCTCCGTCTGAATGGCTTTCTGGCCTGCGGCCAGCATCGAGTTTGGTATCCAGGTCGAGCAAGGTAGCTGCTTGGCCAAGACTCTACCTATAATCTTCTCCTCCGTTCGGCGTCCGACAACAGACTCGAGTGTTAGCTGTCTATCATACCTCTCTGATCAAAGGTGGAGTCAGATCGAAACCCTCTCCTCCCGATCGGCCACCTGATCTCCCAATTAACCATATGATACCCGAACATTGATCGTCTTGACTTGGATCTCTATCGTGACAATTGACCCCTACTGAATATGCCCCTCCTTATTATTGCATCATTAATTTTGCTTAAAATGGATCTTAAATTATTTTTAATATAAAATTCAGAGAAAATTCTAATTTATTATAATTTCCAAAAGTAAAAAAGTGATCAACTTAATATAATTAAAAATAAATAGAATTATCTAATATCCACGGAACAAAGTTAAAGAAAAAAATGATAAATTAATTTGAAAAAGTCTCATTTCACTTGACCAAACCCACTCATCTACCATTAGAGAATTTATGCATACAACTATTTATGGAATTCGACGCAAACAATTCAATTTGGCCCACTACTATTTTGCAAAAGTATTACTTGAGATAATATTTAAAAAAATTCTTAGAGGTGGCCAAATAAATTTTTTGCACTCTCTTATTAAGTATTAAACTTGTTGAATAACCATTTAATTATTGATAAATGATTCATACTTCCACTTTATATATCAAATAACCTATACAAAACTTTTAATTGGCCACTAAAATTCATCCCTTCTAAGTTCACAGTCCGCGCACTTTACCCTACACAGCTGCACACCTAATTTTTTTTTTTACTTAATACTATATATATATATATATATATATATATATATATATATATATATATATATATATATATATATATATCAAAACTCTTTATATACTAGTTATTTCGCATACGTATTACATGTATAATATTATACATAAATATACATAAAAGTACCCCAGAATCATAATTTACATTTGGTAAAGATGTGTCAGGTTGATATAGTAATACAATACAAGGACAACGCTTGAGAATCTCAATAGTAAGTTACTATAACAAACTCTTCCTTGTAAAATATATTAAACCGATAAGAATATATACTATACTTGATCTTAGCTAAAAGATCAAAAAAATATACTTTCTAATATCACCGACCCAAAATATTTATGAAATTTTTTTTACTCACAGTATGTTCAATCTTAAAATATGAAACTAAAAGGAACAATGGTAGTACATACTTTTATATAAAAAAAATAAGCAAAGAAAAAATTTTAAATTTATTTTCAGTGTAAAAGAAAGAAAATATTAATATAATTTAATTTTAAAGAATCCATATTATTAAATTTATAATTGTTATAACTAATTAGTTACCTATTTGTTTTTTAATAATTCAAATATCTAATTCAATTGATTAATTATAAAGATGACCAATTCAATCTTATAAAAAAAATTTTATCGACAAATTTGGGAAGCGCTGAGTGATTTGACAATGCTAGATGAACATTTTAGAATTATTCACATTGGGCAATTGCTCTTATTGAATGTTCTTACTGATGTCACAACTCTCTTACCACTTGCACGGTTCTTGGCAATAATTAATTAATTGTTTCACTTTAAATTAATGGTCCATTCACAAGTCGGTGGCATAAGGACTATTGCTCACCACTTAGAATTCATTCGCACGATTCATCCAGAAAAAAAAAAAATAGAATCATCATGATTGCAAACTTTTATGTGGAATGACTTTCCTTGTACATATCTCACAACTTGGCAATAAAAAAATATTAAAATAATATTAAATTATATTTTATGCCCACTTGAATAAAATAAAACAATAGACATGTGAATTTATCTTTATAGTTCATGTCAATAAGATATTTCAAATCTTAGTTTGGTACCACATCTTGCGTGATGTGCTCCTTTTATAAAAGCAAATGGGCAATAAAATTAGCCATTAGATTTGACATTACATTATTTGTTTAATAATTCTCATCATATGAAAATTGTTTAAATGAGAATCCCTATCCATTTAGAGAGGCAAATATCGAATATCACTATGAGATTCTTATTCTTAAAGGATCTCACTTGCCCAGCTAATAGAAGCTTATTCTCTGCATTTCAAAGAAAGTGAATCTTACATTTAGGATCATATCTTGATCGTCGATGATCTCGCCTGTTTTTTAACAACTAAGATTTAATTTGTGCAAAATTAGATAAACTGTAAGAGGATCCTTTATAGGAAAATCATCACTACAAGGAATCCATCTTCATGTATTTGCACTAGTAGATGCTATTCTTCACGAGGAGAATCTAACTTCTACTTTGGAATACTTTATACTTACTGTTTATGTTTTCTTTCGATAAACCTTGTTAGTTAACAAAGGAATTTTAAAGAACTTTTATGAAATAAGGATTGCCATCGCATCCTTTAATCATTTATTTATTTATTTATACATCCAATTATTCATACTAATAGTGATGACAATTCACTGCCCCCCTTCTTTTGCGGATCCACGGGCAAGCTTCGAATCAGAGCTCGAACCAGCGCCTGAGCCTGAGCCTGAGCCTGCGCCGGATCCTGATGCGCTTGGCCCGGAGCCTAACAGACCGGGCAAGATGACTGAAACTGAACGTGACTCCGACCGAGATTCCGATCTCGACTGCCCGAAGCCAGACTCAGATCCTGACTCCGACCCTGAACCAGAGACGGACACACCGGCGCTACCATCCGACCCGAGTCCGATCCCCGTGCCGGCTCCCAACCCGAGTCCTGTGCCGACTCCAAGGTCCATCCTTGTAACCCGGCTCTCGACCACCGAGGTCACAAAGAGAGCAAGGAAAAGAGTAGCCCAGAATTGAAGCTCCAAACGAGCCATGGATCGATCACCGATCACCGATTACCTTACTTGCTCACTTCTTTTGCAATTCAACAAACACCGCGATACTCTATTTATATCCCCAAAAAGAAGAATGATAGAGCAGAAAGTGGTGGAATGCAGTGCTGTCTCTCATCAAAAAAATTTAAGAAAAAAATAAAACCTAAAGCAATTTGTTTGTAGTGGAGCTAACAACTATTTCTACTTCAATAATGACACGTTCCATCCACTAAATAAGCACAACCTAATTAAGTTCATCTGAAGAAAAAGCGATGAACACATTGAGTGCAGCTCCCCAGCAGAACTCGTACAGTGAGGATCTCCAGCTCCAGTATCCATCACCTTAAATAACTTTATCTCGTGTGGTCACTTGTCAGAAACATGAAAACATTATTATCATTAACGTGGTAGCATGAAGAAGATATGATGATGCAGTGCAGGGATTCTCTGTCCGCTTGAATCATTACATCTAGGCAACTATAGGACAGTAACCCTAAAAGCCCATGATGCATGTAGTGTAACCACTGCGATGGAAATATATGTTCCACTGTGCCACTACTGGTGCGACTTGGCAGCAATTTACTGAGGCTAAGTTTTCATGTTACGTGTCTGACCTGTTGTGCATGCATGGGGCCATCGGCCATGGGCCATGCACATATTTTACCCTTCACCTTGACCCATTTATGAACTACTGCCCTGTAAGTTTCCAGTAAAACTCAGTCCATCCAAAAGAAATGGCAGCTCTCTCCCCTGGCCTGGCCTGGCCTCGCCCCGCCTCAGCGTCACGATGTTGCGTGAGGCAGCTGCCAAGAGATCGATGTGATATCACTGTTCTGTGAGTGAGGCGGAAGTAAAACAGAGGCAGGCTCCACACAGTTGCCTGGTACTACTACTTCCTCCACACACAAGGAAGTTTTAACTTTTGGTTGCTCGTTTGTACCATGTTTGACTTCATTTTTTATTTATGATAGGAATAGGGTTTTTAATCGTATATTTTTTTTTTCACAAAAATGGAAATCTTAGGATATAATTCTCGTAGCTCATCACATTTAATCCTCGTGGGCACACCTTGGTGGTTTCCTATATAAGGATCCCCTGATTCCTCTGTTTGCTACACTACTATTGCTCAGTTGTCTTTGCTTTCCCTTTCCCTTGCAGCTTCTCTTCGACCTTGGCAATGGACTTCTCATTGGAGGGGGTTCCTTGTCGCTGGTGTTACAGGGAAAGAAAGACGATATGCTTAGGGAGAGTTTCATTGGAGGTGGTGGCTTCTTGTTTCTGTTCTTATAAGAAAAGAAAAATGGATGGAGTTGATAGAATTGATTTTTGATTTTGGTGCTATCTTTGCTGAGCTATCTTTCTTTCTTTTTTTAATTTTTTATCTTGATTTTATTTTAACTTTTTTTCTTGACCTTGCAAGACTTTTTAATCAAAAAATTAATTTTATCTTTGTGCTTTTAATTTTTCTCTTCTATTACCCTGCCTCTCTTCTCCATCTGTTGCTATCCCTTCTGAGCTGCTCCTTGATGCATAATTTAGATTCTAAAATTATCAGTTTTTGATATTTAAAATACATGTTGTCTACAAATTATGAACAGTGTATGACTATTATTCATGTACAATGAGCGTTTCAGTTTCTGTATTTTGTCTACTTCGGGCAGAGAGTCTGGTTGTTAAAGCTTTCTTGGTTGTCTGTGAATCATGAACAATGTTGACGACTTCATGTACAATTAGCATTTCAGTTACAGATTTATTCAACTGTAGGTAGATTATGGTTGTCAATTTTCACCAGTAAAAGGTGTCCGACCAACTTATCAAAGTGAGAAACTTCACTATGATAAGACTCATTCTGGATGGCCGTCTAAATCAAGTAATGGCTTACTGGCGAAATAATTGAAACTATTAAGTGAAAACCACAATCGTTTTAATTATTATTATCGAAGAAACATCCAGAATTCACGAGATCATATGTAATCAACACAGTAGAAGGTGATCAAGTCTACATAGCTGAAGGTCAGAGCCAAATCAGAAATACAGTGGAAAATCAACATGAAATGAAATATCCAAAACAGTGGGGGAAAAAAAAAATCCAAACTAGTTCATTTCCAACCGTGGCAAGCAATCAGCGCCTACTTCTAGCCGAGATACTGAACGAGCTTACTTTCATTGGGGTAGCAACAACTAGAGGAGCTTCTGGGGAGTCGCTGATGGCGAATTTCTCGTGCATGAAGCGGCTGTCGACAATGGATTCCTCTTTAGGTACGATCTTGTAGCAATAACAGGTCTTCAATCCTTGCTGGTTCTTGTAGCATTCGTGGTTGCTATCCTTGACTTGCTGAAAATTCCAGACAACGCCAAATTTGCCCACGGTTGCAACTAGATGCCTCTCCTGTTTACCGTGCTCAGTCACCTGAAATTGAGACGAGATTGACATTTTGGAACTAGAAATGGAAGAGCAATGAACAAGGAAAAAAAAACCAGAGTGTGTAATTAGCAAGGCGAACAATCTAATACAGCCTACTGTTTGGTAATTATAATGAAACTTAAACTACAACTAATATCGGCTCTTTTTTATTTTCAACCAAGCAAACTCTGTTCACCTGGCAAATAAAATCGTGGCCAATTAATCATCAGAGGTTTTTACGTCTCCAGCTATTGAAAACAATCAAGAATCTCAAACAAAAGGTCTAAATTTACAAAAGTATGGAAACAGATATGCTGATTAACAGTAGGCACATTTCTTCATGCTTGCCAGTTTCTTTTACACATTGAGGGGGATATATATATATACATATCAGACAAGTTAATTTACATAATCCATGTTAACAAACACATTTGCAATAAAATTTTCCAGTAGTTTTTGCAGATGACAGGATGTGATCAAGTAATGATAAGTGTCCCATTGATGATTTAGTTCAACGAATGCTTCAGTTAGAATGCAAATATTGATCAACCTCATAAACTCAAGATATTGCCACAAGAATCTCAATTTTAATTCTTGATTTTAAAAACATTAGCGTATCAAAATTTTGAAAAATGGCCGAGATTGAAAGTCCAGCAAAAGTTATCGAGAATAGAAGGATTTGGGCTTCGATGACAAAGACACAAAGAAAAGGAATAATTAATTGTCTGATCGACAAAAAAAAAAAAATCTGACAAAATAGTTGATCACCATTGCAGAACAAAGGTCTTTTGTTGCCAAACTTAACTAATTAGCTATTGAAAATCACCAGAGCAGAGACAAATAGCTAAATTTATGCAATAGAATGACCAATTTAGCACTACATTAAGGGCTTCCGTATCATCAAACTTAAAATTGTGGCCCGACATCACATACAGGTGCACAAATGAAGCCTCTTAGTTCAGTTAAAACAACTGAAATTTGTTTAATTGAAGGAGGAACAAAGCACAATTTGAATATAACAGGCAATCCGAAGAGCAGGTTCAACTAATTTCACTTTCTACATATACATCTGAGATTTAGAAACATAACAAAATTAACTTTATTGGGAAGGCTTTCGGAAGGTGAAATACTGCAGAAGCTCTAATCAACAAAAAAAAAAAAAAAGGAAAACGAAAAGAAAAACTCGAGCAAGCATGAATGATTTCAATTAGCAGAAAAAACAGAAAAAAAAAAAAAAGAAGAAGCACAGATCCAATAGACATGAAATATATTTAAAGTCAATTAAAATTTAGAAGGGAATGAAAAAGTGGGTGATAAATTATAACATCAGAGTAAAGTATGAGGATTTGTGACATACCCATGAAAATTGACCCTTGTGGAGCTTATTGTTCGAGCCTGCAAGATGTGAGTCCAATGGAGTAAGCTTCAGTAACCTTGGAGCAGCAATTCGTTGCCCCATTCTCCCACTAAAACCAGTCTTCTCCTTTCCATCTTTGTCCTTGAAAACTGTGCTTATGAGGATTAAATATGTGTCTGTCGTCCCCAAAATCCACTTTCCATCAAAAGTGACATCAACATGAGTAACTGGTGATCCAAGTCCAGGGAATGCCGTCTTTGCCATCCGCATAGAACTTTTTGAATAGAGACGTATCTTCCCATCCAGAGACCCAACAACAATTGAACCATCACCTGTGGAAGCAAAACATTGGAAATTTGTACCCCTAGAGAACTGGTGACCTTGTGTCCAATCCAACACTGGGGTTTCCATTGCATTTGCAAGGTTCTGAACTATCCCTCTGCGGTCTCTCATATCCCAACGGCAAAGACGATTGTCATCTAGGCCCAAGAAGGTTGACTCTGATGGGTCCAATTGAGCACCCTTGGAGTCATTTGTGATATCTCGCATGGTAATATCAGTTCCATCCTTCTCAAACTTCCACTCAGAAACAATCTTTCCAGTCTCAATGTCCAGTTGATGAACCCCGGACGCATGGGGTTTCCCAGCTTGTGCTGGGCTCATCAACAACATATTGGTTTCTGCCCTCATCAAAAGTGCCTTCTTTGGAGTCGAATACCTGTCCCTTTGGTTTCCATTCCCAGAAATCTTCACTGAAACCCCCTTCCCATGAACCCCATGGCTAAAGTTCCTTAGAACCTGTATTCCAGAATTACCCACCAAGAAACTATTGTCCAGCGCTCCCAGCGCAAGGCTCTGTATGCCACCTTCATCTGCCTCCTCCTCAAACTCGTTCATCAGGTCCTCGTTTACCCTGCTCGGGGTGGCCAATCCTGGACTCTTCTTAAAGCTTTCCTCCGCATCCACCCAAATACTGTCCTCTTCCACCTCCGGCTGCGCCCACGCCATGAAATCCTTCCCAAACACCTTCACCTTGTTCTGCTCGGTCGCCTCGAAGCCATAGGTGTTCTCAAAGAGGCAACTTTGGTATTGTTCCTGGAACCCCTGGTACGCTTCGGGGGTGAAGAACTTAATGGCCCACACCCCATCAGCGACAAAATCCACTCGACGCTGGTCACAAAAAGTCTTAAGCTGGAGCTCCGGGGCGACCCTGGCACGGACCTTGCTGCCGATCCGCAAGAACCAAGGCGACGAGGACGGGATCTCCTCGTCCCCATCGGAGTCGTCGGAGTTAGAAGGACGGAAGAACGCATAGGAAGTGAGTTTGTCAGAGACGACCCAACGGGCGGCCGGGGAGTGGCCGCCAATATGGAGGTACAACTTGACGCCATTATTAGAGCTAGGGTTGTAGGAGGGAGACGAAGAGATAGGCTTCGAGTACTTGAGCTTCAGCGATTGAAGCTTCCGATCTACCTCCTCAAGGGAGGCGGAGGGGGCTAGGGTTTCACCGGATCGATGCCCGCCGCGGCTTCGATCAAATTGTTCTCCTCCACCTTCTTCATCCACTTCTCGTTCTTCTCCTCCCTCTACTTCTTCTTCTTCCTCGGACTCGGAAAGCTCCAAGCCCTCACGGCTGTGAGATCCACCCATGGCGAAGCGAAGGCGGAGAGAAAGAGAGAGAGAGAGAGATTTGAATTCGAAATGACGAAGGGGCGGCCGATGGAACTTCCTAAAGGGTTTAATGTTACCGATAGGTGCGTCGAAGACACGCGTACGCGTCGTGTTATTTCTCGAAAATAAGTTTCCCACTGCACGTAAATTACCCACAACATACCCTCTTTGTAATTGGTCAATAACGCGGCCATAATCAATCTGTAAACGTTTTAAATAAAAAATATATTATTTATCATTTTTTTGAAATCTTCATCACTAAGTATGTTCGAATTGTAATGGTAAACCTTCAGACGGTATTTTAGGGAAATAATATAGTGGAGTTCGAATTTTTGAATATTTGAGTTTGATTTGTTTTTAATCAAGTTGAGATTTATTTAATAAATATATTCATAACTCATGAATTTATTTAAGATTTTATCGAGCCTAAATGAATTTAATAAATATAAATTATAAATTTAAATATTAATTAAAAATTAAATTATACATTTAAAAAAATTATAATATTTTAAATAAATTTTATAATTTTATTTAATAAAAAAATTAATATATTTAACTATATATTTCATAAGTAGAATATCAAAACTATTATTTTTTATTTAAAAATTGATCATGAGCTTAACGAATATGTTCATGAGTTAATGTGCCGGAGATTGTGAAGCTTGAATTTGATTTGTTTATCTTAACGATTCTCATTAAACGAGCTAGGACAAATTATTATTGAATCAAATTTTGAATAATTAACGAGCAGTTTGATTCATTTACACATCTAAGTATTTTTTTTTGACTAAAGAAGGCTGGGATGGGCAATGAGAGTCCGTCATTTCAGATTCGAGTCTAATTAATTAATTTTTTAAATGGTATTTATTTAATAAATTTTGATACCAATGTTATAAAATATTTTGTTAGACGTTAACATTCTAATATAAAATATCATAATTGGACTCCGATAAAATATTTTTTTAATTTATCTGCTATATTTTACTATAAAACTGATAATACTAAATTATTTGGACAAGCGATATAACTTTTTATTCAAATAATAAACCTTCAATCCTCACAAGTGTAACTGAATTGATATTTGGATAGACTTGCACTAGTTAGAAGGCCACTTGGCTAAAATTAATAAGCTCTTATGTTTTATCCTTGCGTGAGCTGTATTCAAAAGATGATTAAGACAAAGAATTCACCTTTTATCACCATCTAATTGTAAGCTATAATTCATTTATAAATAAAAACAATTACTCTATTCTTTTCATTTATTTGAAATTTAGGTAACAAGTAATATCAAAAATAAATCTATTCCAATATTTATTACATACAAAAATTATGAATTTAATTTATCTTTTTCTTAATAATTTTATTTTGTAAGCACCATATAATTTACTCCTCCCTAACCAAGCCAACTTGCATATGAATCGCCACTATTAGGGTTGGAAAAATTCCCGAAAATCCCGACCCTTCCCGAATCCCATCCCATTTCCGACCCGAAAATATCCCGACCCGACATTTTCCCGACCCGAAGGTTCGGGATTTTTCCCGTCCCGATCACTATCGGGAAAGGGATCGGGAATTTTTTTTCTCCCGACGGAAATCCCGTCCCGACCCGATTATATTATAATATTATTTTTTATATTAAAAATATTATTTTTTATATTAAAAATATTATTTTTTATATTATTTTTTTTAATATTTTAAGCATCTAACTATTATGTTTATTTTTTTTCTCTTCATTTTTCTCATACTTCATCATAATTTTGTTTCTAAATAATTTATTGGCAATGTGTGAAGAAGATAATCAATTAGTTTATTTTAGCATATGAAAACTAATAAAATGATATAAAGAATAATTTTTATGATCTTTTTTTTGTAAGTTGAATCCAAGCATTTCTAAGGACTAAGGTCTCCATATCATCAATTCATTATTGATACAATGGTTGACATGATAATTTTTATTTTTGGATTTTCTTGTATTGGGTATAAAGTATAAACTAAGTAGTAGTTTTAGTTTTTTTTTATTAGTATATTTATGATGTCCTAGGAAGATATTTTAGCTTTTAATGGTTAAGTACCATGAAATCGTTTTAATTTATTTGTATTGTACTAAAAAATTGTTTGAGTCTCTATAGATTTTTTTTTAAAAAAAAAATATTTTTCGGGATATTTTTACGGGTCCCTACCCGATCCCGAATATTCGGGATCCCGAACATTCGGGTCCCGACACTTTTCGGGTACGGGATCGGGAGAAAAAAAAATTCCCAATTCTTATCGGGATGGGTATTGGGTAAGGGGGTTACGGGACGGGTCCCGACCCTATCCCACCCCTAGCCACTATGCATTCCAAATAGAAGCTCTTACACTATTTTCAAGATTATTGCATAAAATTTGTTAAATTTTATATAATATGTATTTGCCTAAAGTATTCTATATGGGGGAAATACATTATCATGTCCCTATTATTTTTGAATTTTCCCACTTATATCTCTAAAATGTTTTCGTTCCTATTTATATCCCTCATAAATCGTTTTTGTTTCCATTTATGTCAAAAAAATCCGTGATCTTCGTAAATCTTCTCTTCTCTACTGGCGTGAGCTGACCTCTTCCTCCAAATCCAAACTCATTCGTCCCCTTTATTCTTGTCCAGTTCCATTCCCCATTTTTTTCTCGATCTGGAAACAGCAAGAAATTACGATCGAGGTAAGCTGCAATAAGTTGACTTTCTGTCCAATTTCTCTTCAATTATTCTGTTTTTTTTTCTTGAATTCATGGTGTTTGATCGTGTCTTTCGATCTCCAAGAATGGCTTTGTAAGATTTCTAGGGTTTGCGATTCCATAAAAAAATTCAGACTTTCTGATGATTTTACCTGTCTAGTCCACATGGATTATGAGAATAAGCCCGGAGATGGCTTCCTCGACCTCAACTTCGCTGCTGGAGAACAGCCGGAAACCCTAACCAGAGCGGAGGAAGCTGAACAAGCTGAGGCGGCGATTGGCAAACACGATGACGGGACGGACTCCGGAGGCGGCGCTTTAGCTGAAACTGAGAAGGTTACTGTGGAAGCCGAAGATACGGAGGCAGAGGAAGATGTGGTCGATGAGAAATCGAAGGACCAAAGTGTGAGATCCAGTGCAAAGCGAAAGAAGGGAAGGCGGCAGAAATCTGCTGCGGTTCTCGATGAGCATGATTCTTGTTGCTGCCCCTTTCAGGATGAGAACAAGACTGTGTTTGCAGTTTCTGATTTGGTTTGGGGTAAGGTGAGGAGCCACCCATGGTGGCCGGCTCAAATATTCGATTCTTTTGATCCTCCGAGATGCATCGAACAATCGGAAAAAGGATCACTATCTGGTTGCTTATTTCGGAGACAAAACCTTCGCTTGGTGCGATGATTCACAGTTGAAGCCTTTCTAGAAAAACTTTTCGCAGTTGGCAAACCAAAACAACATGGACGCGTTTCTAGCACGTGCAGATCACGTGACAATTCCATCTCATATTCACGGATCAGTTAACGGCAGGAACATAAATGGGAACAAAAACGATTTATGAGAGATATAAATGGGAACGAAAACATTTTAGGGATATAAGTGGGAAAACTCAGAAATAATTGGGACATAATAATGTATTTCCCCTCTATACGGCTATATAAGTTGACTAAAAATAACTAAATCTCAATTTTAGTATTCTTATTTGGGTTTTAAACTTTCGAACATCAAATCTACACATTTGAATAATTAAATTATAAATAAGAGATAGTAATATAATATTTATATTTATATTTATATTTGTATTTGTATTTATATTTATATTTATATTTGAGCTTTAAATATTTAATGGGCTAACCTTTGCCCCTAAAAGGGTATATATTTTTTGATATCGCATGTTTAATCCATGATTTTTGTACATCATTAAGGTTCATGCATTAATACAAAAATGGCTCTTTCTTATTTTCTATATCTCACTAAATATGCATGGACTATATATCTTTTTAGATATAGTACCATCTCAAAAGCCTAACATAAGAAACAATAATCTACTATTTATACGTGTATTTTTGCTAAGTCTTTACTCTTAAAAGATCGTATATTTTTCTATATAGCATGTTCTTACCTTACCCACAAGATTCATACACTAAACTAAATGCCCCTCCTTTATTTTTTTTAAAATTAAATGAACAAACTTAAACAACTCGTTAAATAAAACAAATAAACTTGAACATATGCGTTTAGCTTGTTAATATTTGTGAACAATTTTCATGAATAATGTTCGTGAACACTATTTGTGAACCATGTCAATTAATAAAATTCTTATTAACATGCTAAATACACAAAATACACTTTTAAAGTACACAAACAAATTTAAATTATTATGCTCAATAACCAATCAAATGAGTAAAATTTTTAAACAATCAAACAAGTTTGAATTGACAGTTTGATAGTATCTAAATGAACCCAACTAAAGTCAAACTTGAATTGAGAGTTCGATAGCATCTAAAGGAACCAAGCTCAGACCCATAAAAAATAAATCAAGCCAAACTTGAACAATTATTTCAAAAACTTGTTACATTTTAGGCTCGTTTTGTCTTAACTCAGTTACCTTATCAAACAAATTTGAATACCCCAAATCTTAACTTGGCTTGACTTATTTACAACCCTATTTATATTTGTGCTTTACAAATTTAATGAGTAAATTTTTGTATTAAAAAATTATATATTTTTGATAGATCATGTGTTGTCATGTCTCTATATACTTGTTTCTTATTTAAATTCAAGTATCTAGCTTTTCAAATAAACTAATTTTGGAGATGATCGATCTGACCTTATGAAAATTTTTCTATCATCATAAATCGGAAAGCACTCATAAAGGTACTTCTAAATAGCCAATGTTCTTAGAATTATTATCCCACTGGAACCATGTTACTATATACTTGTGAATCATGCTTCTTTACATCACATACAAGATTCATGTACTAATCTAAATATCTCTTCCTTATTTTATGCATTTACCATATCATTTTAGATATAGTCTTCTTAAAAACTTTATATATACTACCTAACCTCATGTAGTTCGCCAACATATCAACACCAACTTTTCCAAACAAAAAATGGCACGAGTAACCGTTCATTTTCTTGCTTTAATGATCTTGGTGCCATACTTTTGTGGTATCCATGGAATGAGGGTGCTTTCAACGAGTCTTATAGGAGGAGAGATTCACAAATCTATGCTACAAATTTTAAGAGAAGCTCCTAGTGGTCTAGATCCCAATTACCATAAAGAGAGTCTGATGCAGCAAGTTCAAGATTCTGATCAATCATATAAAATCAAACAAGAAGATTCTAGCGGCCTGGATTCCATTCACCATAAAGAGAGACGGATGCAACAAGTTCAAAATGATGGGTCATATAAAATCATACGAGACGATCTCAGTGACTTAGATCTCATTCATCAAAAAAAGAGCATGATGAAATCAATTCAAGACGGCGAGGCATACAAAACTATTCAAGAAGCTCCTAGTGGTCCATATCTCATTCACAATAGAAAAAGTGTGATGCAACAAGTTCAAGATAGTGAGCCATATAAAATCATGCGTAAAGTTCCTGGTGGGCCAAATCCTCTTCACAATCGATAGAGACTAACGTATTAAGTTCAAAAAGATGAGTCATATGAGTTAGGCACCATGGAGTAACAAGTTCCTTGAACTATGTTGTAAATCAATCCAATAAGACATTCTAGTGAATGTTGAAATAAAAAATGGCTCATATGAGATAAGAGTTTTTGTATGAGTAACTGTTATGTTGCAAAATAGCTCATTTATGCCAACTCTCACTACAATAAAACTGCTAAAAGATAATACCATAAAGATAACAATTTTAGAAATAATTATTGTAAATTTGGTAAAAAACAATGATTTTTAACAAAACCGTTGACTTTATGGTGTTATTAAATACAAAAGACAATAATTTTACACCATATGTTGTCTTTGTGAGTTATAACAGTTTTCTCAAATGGTTGTCTTTAAACATTTTTTTTATCTTAACAACAGTTGGGATAATGGTTCAATAAACTATTGTTAATGAAAATATCATTTTAATTAAATCACAACGCTTGGAACAACAGTATATAAACGGTTGTCATTGAGTGAGTTGTGATAATAAGACAATGCTTTATAACCGTTGTCAATGAAATTATAGCCGTTTTGTTAATCCCACCTCACAACTCCACCAGAAATTGGGAATAACGATTTGTCTATTGAGACACTTCAGAGCTAGAGGAGGAGAGAAGGGGGCTAATAGCACTCGTAGCTTTGTCACTTGTTTCGGAAAACACAAAGTAAACACAACAGAATAAAGAACAAGTGAGATAAAAGTAATGCTAACACAATTTTTTTTACTTGGTTTGGAGCCTATGATGACTCCTACTTCAAGGTCCGCGATCGTTGATTGCTTACATTGGGCAATTACTATAGATCCGAAAATTCTTTACATAAAACAAGTACAAGTAATAAGCTTTACAAATATTAAAATACTACTTGTTACCGACGACATGGTGAAATCAATTTTCTGGCTTGTTCATCATTGGAGTAGCGTTTAGACGTTTCCGGAGTGCACGCAAGAGCTAGAATTATTCTCAATTGATCGTTCTGAATGTGTTGTAAGTGTTTCGAAGCTGCTGGTTGACCCTCCTTTTATAGCCGAGCCAGACCTGATCTAGATCCATTGATCTCGGGATCAGTCTTGAACTCGAAGTCGATCGGTCGACCGATCCAGGTGTTCGGTCGACCGAACCTTCTGAACCTACCCAACTTCTCATCCACATGCTCCTACTCAGATAATAGTCTTCTTTCGATCGACTAATCCCATCATTCGGTCGACCAATCCCCAGCTCATCTAGTCTAATCAACTCGGCTCGACCACACCTATGCCTATCCATTTTGGTCGACTGATCCCTTGGTCGAACTTAATCAGCTCGTTAGAAATATGATCCTTCTATTTGAGTGTTCAATCGACTGATCTGGACATTTGGTCGATCGATTAAGGTCGAATCTAACCCTGCAAAAAGTGTTAGTCTCCTACAAAACAGAGTTAGACAAATAGCAGCTAACACTACAACAAAAACTGCAAACAACAACGGATATTATCCGTTGTCGTAGGGTCAAAAAACCGTTGTAACTGAGGGTGTTGTAGAATGTATTGCCCTACGACAACGGTTTTGAAACCGTTGTCTTTGTAGACATTTGACAACAATTTTTATCCGTTATTGTTTATATGCTCAAAATTTGGCTACGAAGGATACGACAACGTTTAAAAACCGTTGTGGTAGATAATTTCAACAACAGAAATAAACCGTTGTGGTAGACTTTTTTTACAACAGATATAAACTGTTGTGGTAGATAATATTTGACTCGTTTTATTTTTTTACAACAGTTTTAATATATTTTACAACGGATAAAACCGTTGTTTTTTATCACTCTTTACAAAAAAAATTCCGTTGTGATTTACCTAGTTTTTACAACATTTTTAACTGTTGTTTTTAATGTTTATTAATACCAAACAACTAATCTTATTTTAATATAAGCAAACCACCAATACAAAACTAAATATTTACTAGATTAAATCCAAAATAAACATCCATATATAATTCATCTTGTAGCCACATATATTACAAAAATATACAAAATGAGTTGTTACTCATCAAAATACACATGTTTTCCATTACTGTTCTCCATATACATTAAATCACATGTTTTCCATTTGTTGTTCTCCATATGACTTTTAATTTACAAATTAGCAAGGCAAGCTACATCCTAACAAAGCTCACTCCTTGCATAAAAAATCTCAAGCCTCACGAATTGGCCGAGTTACGTATCTGCAAGAGGAAAATTAAACAAAACTTATCAATTCCAGATTTAGATTTATTCATATAAATCTACATAAAATACAAGCAATATAACCAACTTATAGTCTAAGAAATAAAACTTATGCAATACACACTTATGCAATACAAGAAATTTCAGGATTTCACATAGCTCTAATATAAAACAATTCCATGATGACACTCAATTCCAGAATTCCAGAATTCTGATTTAGATTTATTCATATAAATCTACATAAAATACAAGCAATATAACCAACTTATAGTCTTAGAATTTAACTTATGCAATACGAACTTATGCAATACAAGCAATTCCAGGATAAAAGAAACAAATCAGCTATTCAAATGTCTATTTAGGATGCGGACTTGCTGAGTTATAGGCAGGATTGACAAAATGATAAGAACTTGTCTAGACAAATGTTGAAAACAGACAAGGAATTTGATATATGCTTTGTTCCTGGAAAAATGTCTATAGTGACACTAAGAGTGAACAATTAGTAATCCTATTGAACACATGTACAATTTGTAAAAATAGTCATGTCAGAGATTGTGATCATACTCATGTTGAACACTATATCAAGTCTAAGTAACATAGACATGGAACAGTTGCAGCACTGGCACCATATTCAACTACACAAGCATTATCATACTAGAGATTTGAATGAACATTAGTTATCAAATTTCGTAAACAGTAAGCAGTAGAGTACTAGCCTTGTATGTTAAACTTGTTGAATGTACAATATCTCATAAGAAAGTTTACCTTTAATGCTATCACAATAATCACATCAGAGAGAATACACAAATCAATGAACTGATCCATAGTGAGTCTTAGCTCTTCAAGAACCTGAAAAATAAGGATGAGGATAAATACAGTAATTCAATTCAATAAGCAGAATAATTCCATCACAAAGATTTTTTTGGAACTAGGATCCATTAAATGACGGAGAAACCTCAGTGCCCCAAAAGTTAAAGTATCCATGTCTTCTGAGGCAACCGCAAACACCTAGAGATTGATAACAAACAAATACGTTTAGGATATTAAAGTTAAAAAAATAAAATAGATTGTGTTACATTGCATCATTTTACCTTGTCACTTTTGCAAAGAGCTGCGCATTACATGCTAACTTCATGTTGATTACATCATAATCAATAAGATCCTCATTTTACCTTATCACTTTTGAAAGTTCAAAATATATTTAAAGAAACTCTATGTTACATATGAAGAAAACAGACAATCAGCATGCTGACTTCATGCTGATTGGATCATATTCAATAAGATCCTCATGGTAATTTCCAATAAAATAGCAATATCAAAGATTACCTTGATAGTCCTTTTTCTATACTTTTCAATTCCCTCCAGATCACCAGTTTGCAAACAGCAAATGTAAGCAACTAAGACAGCAAAAGAAATTCTAGCACACTAAAGTGTCCCAATAAAAGTACTTGTTATGCACAAGCAATGACCTCAATTGTTGTGTTAAGATCGTTAGTTGCATCTTCCCTCTTTGAATATCTAAAGAATAGAATAAGCTTAAAGATTATCATTATCTTGCAAAAAAAAAAAAAAGGAGGGGAACAATGACAAAACTGTAAAGACTAGCTTTTTGGCAAGTTCTTGTTTCTTCAGCTCTGGAGATTGACCGTTAAATACATATCTGACATCAAAAAAATGATAATAAAATATTGTGGCTGAATGAGAAATAAAATGATATTTAGACATGCAAATGGACTTACATTGGCTCGATACATGCTTCTAATAATCTGATAGTTCGATTGAACATCCCTTGCAAATGACTTATTGGCCATACAAAATGTCAAGAGTTAGAAGAAGAAATAAATAAGTCCAAGTCAAGCATAAATTTTTCTCAAAATTAGAGCACTTTAACATTTATCATCAACAACAAGATGGAATAGAAGTATAAGATCACCTTGTAACTTCGCCAGTCTGGTTAGTAAGAGTGTTCATGCCGGTTCTTCCGACAATGATCTGACAACTTTCACTAACCAAACAAGACCAATTTTCTTTGTCTACAAGTTGGTTGAGAAAGAAACGACTTTAAACTCATTGTTTTCACAAGCTCTGCTATAAATTGTGTTCATCATACAAGCTTTCTTCTAGAAGCGCAGGAGATGGATATGGCAAACAAACTAATTAAATTGTCGAGCCCATGGCAATGACAGACTAAACCATTAGAAGTTTGTAGGATTATCAGTTGCTTCACTCAAACCAATTCTAACTCTCAGGCAACAGTATTCAACTATATTCCTCGATGATAAATATGGCTAACACAGTTCCCAAGAAAAAACATTTTCCAGATTCATACAAAGTCAACTCACATAAATAGAGTCTAATTGCAAATTACCATCATGGCATACACAAGGACTATAGAACATAAACCAAAAAAGAAAACTAGTTTACCTGAGCATCGTACAATAACTAGAGTAGCAAATACAACAGACATGCCAAAGATGGAGTCAAAGAATCCCCTACATAGTTAAGTTAGTACACTTCAATTACAAGACCTTGAAGGGAATAACAATAACTACACACTGGGGAATTTCATCAAACAATTTTACATGCCTACCTCTCCAGCCCAAGCAAAGTAGCCACAGCAGTAACGACCTAGAAAAATCCAAGCATAATTGATTAAAATTCCATAGTTCAACCTCACAAATTGCAAAATAAGGGGAAAATAGAGAAGCGACGACCTAAAAAAAAAGAAACGCTTCTGACAGAGGAATGAGTAGACGGCATGCCTCCCAACCGAACTACCGCCCTGAAGTCATGTATAGTGTGTATCGATTACATGGAAATTGGTCAACATTGTAAATTGTGAAGTCCGGAGTACTGAAATCCTCCAGTTCTTCAGGCGTAGGACGGATGCACCTGCGATCCTTCCAATTATTTCATGCAAAAGAGAGTTTTTCTTCTTCTAGTTTACATGTTTTCCCTTGACATTAAGGAGAGAAAGAGGAGCTAGTTAGCTCACTAACACTAATATATGCATATGTATGATCCAGTATGCTACTAACACAACTATGATTCACTACTAGAGATCAACAGAACCAACGTAAAGATGACTTATCTGGATAACTGCCGAACTGTAGAATTGAAGAGCATCTTTAGCATTCTTATTAGTAGTATTTTTCACTTACATGTGCATGAACAGGGAATGATAGGCCCTTGCAGAGACAATTTTAACTTTGATTCGATGCTCGGGATCCCAGTTGAGGAATTGGTCATTCACAAATACCTTGTATCATTCAGATGGCATATTAGGATCTATGAGGAATTACATCAAACACTGGATGTGCATGTGTACCTTATCCAAAGAGTTGAGGTGTTAATAGATCAAACTTCAAAAAACTATGAAGGATAAGTGTTAGCAAATCACTTCTTTGATAAATGAAAGAAGGCTTTTAACCAAAGTAAGAAAGATTTCCAAATTATTAAAGTGGGACTGATATCAAATTCAATAGAAAACAATTACCAACTTCGATGAATAGTGAATTTTGCAATATCAATGCAAATTATAAGTGCTTCAGATAATCCATTTATCCATATATATTTTCTGTCTTTCTGGAATGAAGATATGTAGCATATATTCTCACTATGGACAACAAAGACAAAACGTTGACATTACTCGTGCTATTACAAAATTTGCTTCATGCTCTTGACTTGTCAGAAAATCTAGTAGACTACAGAATTACTAAGGCATCATTCAACTGTCAGCATTCGATTCTGGTAGGCACAACAACCTTAACGTCCTTAGACAGGAATTTATGAAAAAGGTAATGAAAAATACACAGGTGAATGACGGAAACTTATTAAGGAAAAGTGTCGATCCTACAAGTGTCACCATGTATAATGAAAAATGTATCAGATGAGAAAAAGGGATATCTCCCTATTGAACAAACTTCAATTTTCAATTTTATTTTCATTTTATGTCAAGTTGGAATAAGCTTCTCCTAAATCAATTAAAAAGGATAGATAATCGTAAGGCTTATCCTTAGCAAATCAGGAGGCAATAGCTAACTTCCGTAGAAAAATTCCAATGCTAGTTGGGAACTTACCTACAGCTGATTCCTAATACCTTCATATCATACATAAAATTGAACATGGTATCAAGGTGCCAGTTAAATTTCAAGATTCCTTAAAAGAATACTCACTGAGCAGCTTACAATTTTGCAACTATATTGTTGAATCTCACTTTACCATTTTTAACCTAAGGCCTTGAATGTGTGCTATTTATGAAGATCATTTTCTTGTCCAAGGGGGTTACATTGATCCTATTTGTGATAGTAATCACTCATACTTCCTAATAAAAAACACAAGATATTTTGCTCATATCATGCGTATATTCAACATATATATTTTGCTCCATCAGATAATTCTTATGGATAAATCATAGAATTCGAAGATTGACCCTGCATCCTCCCTCAGATGAAGTGAAAAACTACAGGTCTTGGATATGCATCATATTGTTCAATTCTAATCAGCATGGCAGCTGATCCAACGATTTCTCATGTCAAATGATGAGCTCTCATATCAGTAGATGATTGATTTCATATGCATTGCAAGGATTCGACTCATAAACACTGGTTAACAGAAACCAAAGGCAATATAATGCGAGAAAAGATTCAACACTAGTTATGATCAGTGCTTAACAAATAAAGAACACAAGAAAAAGAATATATAGCCAAAAATATTTGAAACATCAACATCACTGTGTCATCCCCTAAAAGAAGAAGCTCCTCAAACAAAAAGAAAAAAAAAGGACAGAGGAAGAAAATATTCAGTGAAGAAACGATACGAAATGGCATTATCTAACCACCAAAGAAGATCAACGGCAAAATCGTTCTTTTTCTCCTAGCAGAAAACAAGAGTAAATGCAAAAATCTCTCGAAAACAGAATCTTGACATGCACTACAACAAAAACCTTCATAGACATTGGTTTTCCACCGGTGTCTATTTGATTTTCGACCGATGTCTATGAAGCCGATGTTAAAAGTCTGTCATTTTAGACATCGGGTTAAAACCGGTGTAGTATCACTTAACGACACCGGTCTTCAAATCGGTTATTAACCGGTGTAGTATCACTTAACGACACCGTTTCATCAACGGTGTAAAACCGATGTAATATTGTATGTTAATAACACCAGTTTTGGCAGCGGTAAATGACCGATGTAATATTACTTTATAACACTGGTTTTACATCGGTGGAAAACCGATGTAATATGTATATTTTTTAATAGCACAGATTTGATTTTAAAACCGACAATAACAAAAAAAAATACACAAATATTCACAAATTGTACAAATATTCTTCATTCAATAATATCCATAAAATACACAAATATTCACAAATTATATAAATAATCTTCTTACAACAATATCCATAAAATACCCAAATATTCTTTTTACATCAAAAGCTAGCTAATAGATATCAAAATCAAAGTATAACATTTTGTTAACACATCAAGGTACAACTGTCTCAAATGTAATCTAGCATGCATTCAGCCCACTCGAACCGCGCTTCATCAATTTCAACTCTGGAGTACTTGAGATTTGTAAACTGTAAAAACACATAAATCCACCATATGTCAAATAACTAAAACAAATGTGTGCATGTATCAAATAAAATAGAATACTGAGTTTTTAAAGGCTGCTGTGGAAGATAACGAATATAACAGTGAAGGAAGCATAGAAAAACAAAGAAAATGTTCATAGTTAACAAGCAAATGAAGAGATATACTATTTATTGTACTACCTCTGATGCCATCTTCCAAATCTCATAAGCAAGAATGCAACTGTGCCCTTTGTATACACATGGCTAATAGACATAATACAATAAGGAGCAAAAGCTATAAAATTCACCATCACCACGCAATCAATGAAGCAGGCAAACACAAGGTGGGTTGATATGCAGTGAAAGTGTTAATTAAGTGGAACTGCAGCAAATCATGACTCAAGTCTGAGCTTTTTTTGCGGCTTTCATCTTTCCCAGATAATTCCTTCAGTGATTTTTGCTGCTAACTTGGTTTCTGTTTTTTCACATCTTTGTATTAGCGGAATGGATTAAAATTATAAAACCCTCTTACATTTCTTTTGCAGTTGGTTGATTTTGAGAGCTGGAAAATTATTTTCTCAGAATCTAAGAAAAGTGCTGGTTACTTCAGCAGAGTCTCTCTTCCAGAATATAATGTTCCTCGAGAGCAACAAGAAATGGAAATTCAAGCTAACATCTTTGCTTTTGGAGTAGTTTTACTGGAAATAATCAGTGGAAGACCTCCATATTGCAAGGAAAGAGGGTGTTTGATAAATTGGGTAAGATGCATATTTGAAAATATTTGATACTCAAAAAGAGCATCAGCTTCTTGTAACAGATACTGAGGGCATAAACCCAAATTTGTTCTTATTTCCTACAAACTTCCGATAATCATTTGTTCCATGTAGTTTAGAAGCTTAATTCTCAACGAGCCCTCTAATCAGTTCATACAATAGTCAGGGTAAGTTAAAGGTTGTATTACCTCTATTTAGCTACCTTATCACATCCCAACTGAGGAAACCATAGTCTCGCTGCAAATCACAAGTTTCTTTCAACATTATCTTCCCTTTGGAGATTCATTAGTTGGAAAAGACATAACATTGTTTGCCCTTTGGGTTCGCTAGTCTCAAGATATATCCTTCTTGATCCAACAGTTTGTGATTCATATTAGTAGATTCATGCTATATATCCATGGCTCATTGTTCTTCTATGTTATACAGGCCACAAAGTATCTTCAAAACCCAGAAGAGATAAGTAAACTAGTAGACCCTGAACTGAAAAACACAAAGTCAGAAGACCTCGCGGGTTACAGTTAGCCATGTGCATGAAGATGGGGGTCTAAAAGTGTATATCTAGTTAAGTAGTTTCTATTACTGGCTTTTACTATAACAGATCAACTAAAAAGTGTATATCTGGTTAATTTACAAGTAAAGAAGTATTCACAATCAGGAAGCTATTTAATGGTCTTCTTTCTTATCAAGAGCAGGGAATTTTCTTGATGCAAACTAGCCAATTACTGTAATCATAGGGCACAAGGTTACAAAACTCAGAAACATCGATTATGATAGGACGCTGAGATCCTAAGCAGCAATTTTACTTCAGAAAAACCTTGGAAACGATCCCAAATTCAAGAACATAAAGATCCTAACATATCACACTTACATCCGTCAACTTTGCCTTACAGCACAGCGGACAACAAGAGTGGTGAATGGTCGCCAATTGCACTAGTGAAGGTTCTCCTCTCTTTTTCTCTCAAATTTGATTGGCTGACTATTTATCCTAAAAGCTAAGTTGTTAGGAAAGAGAGAAAGAGACTAATATATACATTGATATCCTTAATAATCTCCATCTCTTTCTCCAATTCTAATTCCCTCTTTTCGGCCACTCTAGTTACTTTTGAGGGCATTTTTACTAGACTTTGGTTGGCTATTACTGATCTTATTCTTAAGCCCAACCAGCTGATTAGATTGACAAATATTCATTTATGAATCTCTAGTAGCACAATCGAAATCTGATTAAAGACAACCTTACCAGATTATCCACACTCCAGATTCTGCGAACCACCAGATTGTCAATTGAAGCAAAAAAAGAAACATGATAGCATCTAATAAAGTAGGGTCATACTTGATGGTAGATGTACAAAAAAAAATTGGTTCTCAAAATTCAGAAAATACACTTAAACAATAAAAAAAAGACTTAGTTTAGAGTCACAAAATGAACCTTTTGCTATGAAACAGGAGCCCAACATTTAAACAATCAAAATAAGGATTAGTATTGATTACCCATTTATCTTAATAGGTTAGGTTAAATTCGAGTGTCAATGTGTTAGATATTTAGAGGAAGTTGAGCAGGTTCAAAAAATGTAATCAATCCTTTAATCCTAAGGTTACCATTTAAGATAGCTTATCCAACCACTCTACTCACTGCATCTCCTAATCTCTAATTCCTTTCTTCTTAGGCAATCATTTAGTCTCCAACTAGTATCTGGTTTGTAACAAAAGCATAGCATTCGGTTTGTATAAAAAAAATCATTGTAACAAAAGCATAGCATCCGGTTTGTATCAAAAAATCATAGCAAGCACCAGGGGAACTAAATCGAAATTATCAAAATCACCAGGGGTAAATATTGTATTATTACCATTCTTGAAGTGAATCCTTGTGGTCAACTCCAAAATTTTCAATTATATCTTTCATATATCGCATGATATAAAATCACATTGCTCCGCATCCGGTTGTTGAGGAGCCTATGTTAGAAAAGAAATATGGAATAACCCTTCAAGGATAGTGAAACAGTTGCTAATCAAAAGGGCATACCTTGACGACTACCCATGTTGGTTGTTTTCTCCCTTTCCTTCCAGCCTCCGCATTATACATTTTCAAGGCCCTACATGCATATAACCCGTGGGAATTGTATTCCCACATCAAAATACTTACATGTTTCAACAAAGGTAAGAAAAGAAGCCAAAAAACTTACATGTTGACAACATATTTCCAATCTTGATCACGAATGCGGTGACTAAGAGGATCCAACAAAAAAATAATCTCCTTCTCAACATTGATGATAGTCAAAATCCAGTGAAAACTACACAAAGAAATATAATTAGTGTATATATGCATCTTGCAAGTTCTCAAAATATGCAAGTGAGAGTGATATATAATGTTATTCTTACTCACCCAACGTTGCATGGCACAACAACCAATTGACCAGATGAGGTACCAATTAGCCTACTGCTTAAGTAACAAGCCCTTTTATTCAACTGTTCTTGGATGAAATCTCTATTCGATTTCTTGATGGTACATATTCCACAGGCACTGGATCCACCAATCTGAAATCCTGCAGCAACATCTTTTCCTGCATCTTTCTATATAGATGCCTACAATTGGAAAATATCCCAAAAAAATGATGAAATCTAAATTAATGAAACATATAAATAAAGTCCAATTCAATTGAAAGCTTACCACATATACACAACTATGCAAGTGTCTGTGATTGACTTCAATTCACAAAAGGGAAATATGTCATCGCAATTAACATGGACTGTGCGCTCCATGCCAAATACATCAGGAACTAATTCCAAAATCACATTCTCTGTTTCATCAAGACGCTGAAAATAACTATATAAGATGTGTAAGGGTCTTGGCACATTGGACGATTGTAACTTCTTCTCTTGTCTGTTGTCAACTTGTTTCTTCCTGGTCTTCTACATATGTAGATGCAACCATATATATATTAGATATGTGACATACTTTAAATGTACACAAAATTTAGACAACACTTTATCACATTTACCTCATCCCGCATGCTGATTAAGTGCACAGGCCAAGCCACATGGCCACCTACAGCATCCCCAATACTCTGACATGCAGACGGGATTGCAATAGGCAGTGGTGCTGATTGATCAATTGCTTTATCAATGTCAATCTTCATGCAATTCACGGGTAATGTAACATCATCAATAAAGTTGCCAGGTCCATTAACAGAGACAATTGTCCCATATGCAACAGTCTTGTCGTTAGGCTGCAATAACAACATCACTGATTTTCCTTATAAGACAAACAATTTATGAATCTTCAACAGATAGTGCTTTACAAGATTCATTAGATACTAACGATGGGATAATAATATCAACATGAAATATATATTTAACCTGTAAAGCCGAATCCTTCTCAATAACTTTCACATCATCATCATCATGTTCTTCTAGGCCTTCATTTGAGAGGCGCCTATGACGTTCAACTTCAGGTTTTATATCGAGGAGGCATTGTGGTTTAACTGAGCAGCTACCCTTCTCCTCACTCTCAAATTCTCGACCAGAAAGTTTCAACACCATTGCTTCCAATTTTTCTATTCTGTCACCTTGATCAGAAAGCATAGCTTTTGCCTCCTTAAACTCTTTCTGTTGCCTTTCATAGGCAGCCTTATCAATTTGCACCTTCCCTCTAGCAAGCTTGAAGAAGGATGATGGAGTGACATTTGCTCCTATGCCTCTCACACGTCCACCATGTTCGTTAGAATTCAAGGCATTCGTGAGAATATCCTCAAATGGTTTGGTAAAGGGCATCTTACCATCCTTCTTTTGGACAATATAATCATCCTGTCATGCATCCAAATACAATAACTTTAAATATATGCATATATCATATATGTACAAAATAAGCAATTTATGTATACTTTTGCTTACAATCTTATTCACTGTTTGCTTCAACTCATCGCCAACAAATTCCCCAGCTTTGTTGAGCCGCCCTTTCTTCCAGAGGATGGCTCTGTTTATCTCTTCGTCATCACATAAAACACTGGACTGATACCAAAAACCACATGAAGTCAACGTACTCAACACCAACAATGACAACCATAAGTAGGAATTTATTAATGTTAACTAAATACTTACTATTTCTTCAGACAACCCCGCATATCCTTTTCGAGAAAGACGATGAGGGTATAAGTTTGCCTTGCTTCTTTGACTTTGTAATTCACTTTTCCTCTACATAGTGATAGATGAATTATAACCACATATATCAACTAGAATTTAAAAAGACCACCTTAAACAACTTACTATAAAGTCTTCAGACATCCGATTAATCACAAAACTACTCCAATCTTCACGTGAAATGCAATGCCCTTGAGGTACCTTATTGAGAAGCTTCGGATTATTTCTATTTGGCTGGATGAATGTCCTGGTGAGGTGAGTTTTATACTGACGCCACTTGGTGTTTGCAGAGATCAAACACCCTTTCCTCTATTTTGGGTCCAGTTGGCATGTCAACTACACAAACAAATATCTTAAGTATATAAATAAAAGAACAGAAAAAAATGCTTCACATAAGAAAGTTTCATGTAACTTACATTGACAGATTCCATATCATGTTCTTAACTTCATTCGGCACTTGCTTCCAAGAGTTGTAATTAATATTAACTTTTTCCCGAGCAAGCACACCAATAAAACTTTGCAATTCAGAAGCCTTTTGGCCAACTGGCTGTCCATACTCATTAAATTTGACACTTTGTTTGACTCCCTGAATCCTTTGAACAACAAGCTTATTCATTTGTGTACGACCTCTTTTTGATCTTGCTGTTTGGGCCGTCCCATCTGATCCTATGTCCTGGCTATCCTTAGCACCCTCTTTTTGATCTTGTTCTTTGTCTTTTGCATTTGTGTGTGAATACTTATCATCATGTGCTAAATTGGCCTTTTTTCTAGTGTTCATTGTGTCGAAAACCTAATCATAACAGTGAGAATTTGAAATAGAGCAGAGCATATCATTCAAAATCACAACAAAATAAACATTCGTATATTTTTTTTAAAAAAACTACTACCAAACAATTAACCAAAGTTACCAAAATAAAGTAAATAGTCACATATATAAACCATAAATAAAGTTACCAAACTAAAAATTCTCATTGTCAACCCAAATCCCATCACAATCTCCACGAATACAGGATGGTTCATTGTCATCAGTTTCGTCAATATCCATTGATGGCATCCCTTTTGTGAAGCATTGGTAGTGGATTGAAGGATCTCCCAACTTATCATCAGTGATGTATTCAAAATACTCTCTATTTGTAGTTGAAAGTACAATAGACCATGTGGGATCTTGAGGGTCTTCTACATAAAATACTTGCTTCGCTTGAGTGCCCAAGATAAATGGGTCGGATTTGAATCCCATTCTCTTAAGATTTACCAAGGTGAAACCATTATCATCTACTCTAATACCAGTGTTATTCTCTACCCAATCACACTTAAACATTGGAACTCGAAAATCATGGTAATTGAGTTCCCATATTTCTTGTATCACACCATAATACATCATGTCTGATATAATTGGATTCTTATCCTTTGAACTTGCAACTTGCATTGTTTGTGCGAGCAAGCTTACACTCGAGTTTTGAACAACTGTAACATTATCACGTTCTTTCATGTAATAAGTGACCCCATCGATCATATAACTAGAGTATTTTAGCACTTGCTTGCTAGGTCCATTTGCCAACAGCTTCACTTTTTCTGATAATTGGTTGGAGGAAGATGATGTTGTATTTGTAACCTACAATTCATCATAAGGGGGTTTAATTATTAAAAGTCTAAAGTTCTTGTGTTCAATAATAAACATGCTAATATTTATGGTACTTACATGTTCATGGAACCAAGAAATAAAACTTCTGTGGTGTTTATCTTGTAACCACTTTGCACCTTTAATAGGAAATTTTTGCTTCAAGTGTGTCATATGTTCCCTAATCAAAAAATTTTGAAGAGATTAATCAGATATTTTTTAAAACAATTTCAGGAGATTATTACTGAATTAGAGGGCTTACACAATGTAAGGATCAACCTCAGTTTCATTTTCCAATACATACCAATGTGCTTGTTCCCACTCATCATGATAACAGAAGTGCACCTTGGCACCTGACAAGGACTTAGTGAGTATTGTTTCACGATGCTTTGATGGAATCCCTATCGTGTTCATATTAGATAGAAATTCTGAGCAAAACTCTACAGCTTCTTCAGCAATATAACATTCAGCCATGCATCCTTCTGGTCGATTTCTATTCCGCACATAACCTTTCAATGTTTTCATATATCTTTCAAATGGAAACATCCATCTATACCAAACTGGTCCACACAACTTGACCTCACGCACAAGATGAACTGTTAAGTGAACCATT
This sequence comes from Zingiber officinale, assembly GCF_018446385.1. Classification (NCBI taxonomy): domain Eukaryota; kingdom Viridiplantae; phylum Streptophyta; class Magnoliopsida; order Zingiberales; family Zingiberaceae; genus Zingiber; species Zingiber officinale. Next base: position 115,179,185 of record NC_055997.1, read on the forward strand.
ATATCAAAAAATGAAGGTGGAAAATACTTTTCAAACAGACACAACGTCGTCACAATTTCTATTTGTACTTTATCCAACTTTGAGGCATCTATTACTTTGTTACATAACACATTGAATAACAAACAAAACCTTGTGATAGCATTTCTGACATGCTTGGGTAGAACACCACGGATGGCAATTGGAAGCAAATGTTGCATTAAGGTGTGGCAGTCATGTGATTTAAGACCAACCAGTTTTAGGTCCTTCATTGAGACAAAGTTTTTGATGTTGGAGGAGTAACCCGTGGGAACCTTAATTCCGAACAATGAATTACAAAGTCTTCTTTTCTCATCCTTGCTTAATGTATGACATGCTGGGGGCAAAAATGTCCTTTTCTCCCCTTTTTATGGTGCTAATTCTCCCCTAATTTTCATATCAACTAGGTCGTTTCTTGCTGCAATTCCATCTTTTGTCTTTCCTGGCATATCAAGTAATGTACCAACCAAACTTTTGCAAACATTTTTCTCTATGTGCATCACATCAAGAACATGTCGAACATGCAGATCTTTCCAATACTCAAGTTCAAAGAATATCGATTTTTTTTTCCAGCAGGACTTACCATCATTTTCCTTTGATTGAAAATTTGCTCTAATTTTTCCCCATCGGCATGTAATTCCTTCTACTTTTTTTAAAACTTTATCACCGCTTAGTGGTTTTGGGGCCATAGTAAAGTCTTGTGTCCCATCAAATGCCTTCTTCTGCCTTCGATAAGGATGATCTCTACGAAGAAACCGTCTATGACCTGTAAATGACATTTTTTTACTATGCTTCAACCTTTTTGCACAAGTTTCCTCACCACAGATAGGGCATGCTTGATATCCTTTTACAGTGCATCCCGCCATATGCCGGAAAATCATTAATTGTCCACAATAGGACAACTCTAAGCAAGAATCTTTCTTCTCGGTGTGAATCATATGCTTCAACACCAACTTCCCATAATTCTTTTAAATCGTCAATCAAAGGCGCCAAGTACACATCAATGTCATTTCCGGCTGTTTAGGACCAGAAATCAACAACGTGAGCATCATATATTTTCTCTTCATACACAACCATGGAGGAAGGTTATAGGTGATCATTATAACTGGCCAACAACTATATGTAGAACTCATCAAACTATGAGGATTGATTCCATCAGCTGCTATGGCCAACCTTAGATTTCTTGTCTCAGAAGCAAAATTTGGCCAATTATGATCCACAAGTCTCCAACAAGGTGCATCAGCTAGATGTCGCATATAGGCATCACATACTCTTTTATTAGCATGCCAAATTAACTCCTTAGATATTTCCTTGCTCTGAAACATTCTTTGAAATCTAGGAATAGGAGGAAAGTACCATAAAATTTTTGCAGGGACTCCTTCAATTATCCTAGAATTCTTGGCCAACTTCCACCTTGACAACCCACAAGTAGGACAATCGGTAAAATCCTCATACTCCTTCCAGTATAAGACACAATCATTAGGGCAAGCATGTATTTTCTTATAAGTCATCCCCATTGCACATAAGCTTTTCTTTGCATCATATAAAGATAAAGGCAATTCATTGTCAACGGGAAGCATTTCTCCAAACAAGACAAGTAGTTCAGTAAAACTATTATCACTCCAGCTGTATTTCACTTTCAAGTTATATAATTGCACAATTGCAGATAACTTTGTAAATTTAGTACACCCAACATACAGGGGTTTCTCAGCATCCTCAAGTAATTTTATAAATTGATCTGGATTCTCTGAACTTTCATATGCAGCGTGTACCATATCTATAGGTTTATCAACAAAATAGTTTTCACTTTCTCCAGCTGCATCATTCTCTTTCTTTAAATCTCCTAATATAGATTCTTCCCCATGCCATATCCATTTTTTATATGTTAAGTCTATACCATTATAGTACACATGTGCCCTTATGCTGTTAATATTAGTGTTCCATAGATTGCCACATTTCGTACAAGGACAAGGTATACTAGTAGGATTAGTAGCATGTTGCAGCGCAAATTGCAAGAAAGATTCTAGTCCAAGTTCAAACTCATGTGATAATCTATCCTTTGCCATCCATGCCTTGTCCATTTTGTTGTACTAATGAATCTAAAATCAATCAAAAATATCAAGACAATTACAACAATGAGCCAAAATTCTTAATCCATCATTATACAAATAAATTAACTATGCGGGTCCTCTAAGAAACCAACTACGCTTACCAAGAAAAGGATACGAATAAATTTCATAAACCAGAAACCAACTACTTCATCATTATACCAATAAATTTTAAACCAGAAACCAACTACTTCATCATTATACCAATAAATTTCTAAACCAGAAACCATGACATTTCAGTGAAAACAATTAGCCTAGACATAAAAGAAACTTGATAATTCAAGGATTACATAAAACCAACTTAGCATCAGGAACTAACAACTCCTCAATCTATCAAACAAAAATGATAAAATCAACTCAAGGTAGTGTTTGAGGAAATTCATCAAACACATTGCATGCATCAATCAATTAATACTTGCAAACAAGAGATCAAGAAGATGCAACTGTCGAAGATGAGGAAGAAATTCAGTAGCGATGATGTATAAAGGGAAAATTATCGGAATGTGAAGAAGGACTCGAGCGGTGGCAGTGAATGTTGGACTGGAGATGGATGAAGCAAAAACTACTGGAATGCGAAGAAGGCCTCCTCTTCTCAACCAAATGGAGGAGTTGGAGGAGATGCGGTGTGGTTGGACGGAGAAGCAAGTTCATCGTGTCTTGATCCTGATCGGGAGAGGATCTAGGAAGGGGGAAGAGGGAGATGAGGTTGAGAGAGATGGTCGGAGGTTTAGGTTTAGGCTGAGAGAGATGTCTCGGTTTAGGTTTACGCGAGAGATGTCGCGCGGAGGAACGGGCGGGATAAAGATTTAGGTTTGGACGGAACATCACAGTGTGCAGATTTTGGCTTGTGGGGAAATTAAAATATTTTATTTTGGTTCATTAACATCGGATTTTAAAAACCGATGTTAAAATCGATGTCTATTAAAGAAAAAAAGAGCGCTCATAGACATCGCCTAAAAAACCGATGTCTATGAGCGAAAATCTGCGCCCATAGATACTGGTTTTTAGAAAAACTGGTGTAAAATACTCAAAGACATCGGTTTTAGCCTAAAACCGTTGTTGTTCCACTGATGTCTATGAGGGATTTTGTTGTAGTGATGGAATCGGGGAAGCGGAACCTAAAGTGATCACCTTCGAAGCGCCAACCAATCTGGAAGAAGCTTCCTCCGCCACTCCCCTGCGAAACTCCACACAAACCACGCTGCCGTCTTCGGCTGCTGCCCTTCCTAGACCGATGACAAGGCGACAGGAGGTGGCCTTAAAAGGACGAGGGAGGCGGCGAGAAGACACCGAATGAAATTTGGATGTTTCCCCTTTTTTATTATTGAGAAAGAGATGTTTGTTTGGAGATTAAATATTGACCTGATGGATTGGAGCTGGAGCTTCTGCCGCTCCTCCTCTGAGATGGTGGCGAAGGCAGCATTGCCCTGCTGCGCACCGTCCTTGATGGGGGTGGTCGGTGCCGACCTCTTCTTCTGCAGGGAGTGCAGTTCGTCGATGGTCTTCACCTTCACCAGCGACGCGCTGTCGTCGTGGCAGATCCCGTTCTCCGGTTTCTCCCTCCTGTGCGTCTGGATCTTCGGCAACCCATTGGAGAACGCCGCCGCTCACCAGGAAACGAGAAGGAGCACAATGTCGTATGAGGAGAGGGAAAGATAAATGGCTTAGGTTTGGGAACGCGAAAACACGGCACCGAAAAGAAAACAGCGAGGGAAAGGAAAACAGCGAAGGGGGGAAATGACCAAATTCAATTACAACAGTTTTTTCAAAACTGTTGTCGTAGCCGCTAAAAACGCGGATAAAGACAACGGTTTATAAAACCATTGTAAAAAGTGTTGTCGTTTTAAAAAAAATTCGCTCAATGACAGCAGTTTTGCTAAAACCGTTGTCTTTTATATTTAATGGGGAGTTCAAAGACAACGGTTTTGGCAAAAACATTGTCTTTGAGCATATACGCAACACTTTCTCTTAAAACCGTTGTCGTAGGGGTGTTGTCGTTTGCAGTTTTTGTTGTAGTGTAAAGCAATATAAAAGAATAACTTTTGATAGCCTCCGGACTGTCCGGTTCTGACTTTCAGATTTCCTCCAAAAACTTAGGTCGAACCGACACCTATTGTTCCCTCAATGGGGAATGCCTCCTCACCTACTCCTCTAAAGAGAAGTTACCTGTTGTCAGACTGGTTCTCTAGATCGACTGGACTTTTGCTCAGCGCCTGAGACTTTAGGTCTTCACACTGGATGTCCACTTCACGACCCATTCAGACTTTCACCTGGTCTGCGACCACCAGGATTTTCACCTAGAGTCCCCGACTCTAGGGTTTCGCCCAAAGTTCACGACCCGCCAAGACTTTCCACCTAAGGTTACCACCCCCTAGGACTTAGGGTTACCTCCTCCTAGGGTTTTCCATAACCTAGGGTTACCACCCCTAAGATCTAGGGTTACATCCCCTTAGGATTTTCCACTTGCTTAGTATCCACTAGTACTTTTTCCTAAGAACACTTAGGACTTTTCTACAAGCTCAATCACACTTGTTAGATAACAAGACAACTTAACTTGGAACCCTTTACCATTTTCAAAACACAGGTTCGAACATCTGGTGCTTTCCGCACCAATAATCTCTTCCTTTTTTATTATGGCAACACAATTAAAGTTAAGTAAAATATAACAATATTTACTGTAATATAATGAAAAGGAATTTAAGCATGAGCATAAGAATTTAAACATAACAATTTTGGCATATTAAAAAAAAAACTCCCCCTTATGCTCATGTTTTATGTTTAACGCTTAACTTTAACTTTTCTCTCCCCCTTTGCCATACATAAAAAAAAAGGTACTAAGTTAGAAAGAAAAAGAATCTTTAAAACTAAAAAAGGGTACTAGTTTTTTTTTAATCTTTTAAGCTCTCCCTATAATGGTAGCACTTACTTAACTTAATAATCATTTATCTTTTAAACAAAATAGCTAAATATCTAGCTTTGAAAAGGATGTATTTGAAAAAAACTTGACTCAATACTTAACTTTGAAAAGATTTTCTTTAAAAAAACTTGGCTCAATACTTAGCTTTTAAAAGATTTTCTTTGAAAAAAAACTTAGCTCAATACTTAGCTTTGAAAGATTTTCTTTAAAAAAACTTAGCTTAATACTTAGCTTTGAAAAGATTTTCTTTGAAAAATACTTAGTTAAGTTAAAAACATTATATCAAGTACTTTACATTTTGAAAAGATTTTTAAAATACTTAGTTAAATACATAAAAACTTAGTTAAAAAAACTTTTTCAAAAACTTATTTCTCTAGCTAGAAATATTTGAACTCCTTTTTTCAAATAAAGTTTTATAGTTGTTTTTTAAAAATAGTTAGACTTTATTTTCAAAAATAGGTAAGCCAAAATAAAATTGAACTTCCTTTTAAAAAAAAAATACTTTGATTTGAAATCTTGAAAAAGAATACTATTACTTTGAGAAAACATTTAAGAAAAATTAATGTCACTCCCTCTTTAAGAAAAATAGTTAAGAAATCTTGAACTTCCTTTCACTCCCCATTAATTATTGTAAAAAGATGAATGCTTTAAGTTTTAGGGCCCTAGAGTTCAAACATGAGAGTTCAAAGTTAAAGCATAAGTTTAAAGTAAAAGTAATTATTTAGTTTCCTAATTTTCTATCTCACTCATTCTATGTTATCAAGCATGTTCAACTTATGAGTTTGTGTGAGATAAGGTTAAGTTAATTTTGTCTATTACTTTGAAAAATATTTATGATATTGAAGAATATTTAAGTTTGAGTTTAAATTTAGATTTTAAAAATATCAAATTTTAAATTTTTAGTTTGAATTTAAATTTGGGTTTAAAATATTAAAATTTGAATTTTAAGTTTTAATTTAAAAATTAATTAGAATTTGAAGATTAATTAGATTAGGATAATTAAAATTTTGAATATTAATTACCATTTGAAAATAATTAAGATTTTAAAAATTTATGATTTGAAAATATTTAATATTTTGAAAATTAATTATGATTTTAAAATGATTATAATTTTGAAATTAATTATGATGTGAAAATAATTAATATTTTGAAATTAATTATGATTTAAAAATAATTATAATTTTGAAATTAATTATGGTTTGAAAATAATTATAATTCTAAAATTAATTATGATTTAAAAATAATTAATATTTTAGAAATTAATTATAATTTTAAAATAATTATAATTTTAAAATTAATTATGGTTTGAAAATAATTTTGAAATTAATTATGGTTTAAAATTAATTAGGATTTTAAAATTAATTAATGATTTTAAAATTAATTAGAATTTTAAAATTAATCAATATTAAAGTGACTTAGATTAATTAATTTGAATTAATTTTAATTAAATTTGGTTAACTACTTTTTATTTTAAACCTAGGTTCATCTCACCCTTTTCTAGATTTTCAATCAGGGGATCTTAATAGTTTTATGAGATGGTTAATTTAATCTTCACTTCAGATTAAAATCTAAGGATTGATCTACATTTGAGTTCAACTAAGGTTTAACAGTTAGTTAATTAAATATTCATTTCAATAATTGGCTTCTAGGCTGTGGCGATGCACTAGGCCTTCTTGGGTATTAGATCATCAACCACTTTTGGACAAAGCCTTTTAAAAAAAAATTAAATATTTAATTTTTCTTTCCGAAAATCCGAGGTCTAACAAGTCAAGTGTGAACCAAGTCTAAGTCCTTATCTAAACATGAATAATAGAGAATAGTAGAACATACATCAAATAATTTTATCTAATGAATATGGTTTTTCTATTAGCTCCCCTTGGATCATAGCCTCGATAGGGTTTATCAAGGTAATAGATTTGATCCTTGGGGATCCAATATTGACCAAGCCCAACTTGATTAATCAAGTTAGACTTGGGGACCCATGCTTAGATTGTTTTTCTACTTGTTCGATTCACCAATGCTAAATAAGATCTAAACTTACAGTTAGCCTTATATCCAAGTTCGGATTGATTGTATATGACTCTTTATTTTCCAAGAATCAAATCAAGATTTTTGGAACTCAAGGTGAACCATTCCAATGAGTCCTTGAGTTCTTTGGCTTGAGTTTTTAAATTGAAATTCTCTTTCTCAAGTTGTTGGACTTGAGTTAAGGTTCCTTCTTGAACTTGCTCAGTCAAAGAACTCGAGTTGATTACTTCCTTAAGGGATGTTACTTCCTTTTGGAGTGACTTAACCCGGAGATTGGATTTGGCTAATTTTGTTAACAAGTATTCAATTAAATTTTGTAATTCATCTACTTGAGTACCGACAAACAGAGAACTTACAATGTCATTTGGCCCTTCAAAAACGAATACAGATTCATGGCTTCTTTTGAACTTGATTTCTGATTTTGCTCCGGTTTTGAACTCAGACTCTGTTTCGGCAACATACGCTTGTGCTGGTAGAGAAACAAAGCTTGCTTGCTCGTGTTCTTCTTCGTCCGACTCTTCTGATAACTCCTCATCTAGTTGTTTGTCCGAATATTATGAGTAGGGCATTGGTTTCTGTGGTGCCCTCTCTTTCTACACTTAAAACAAGTTATGTGAAATTTGAAATTTTTATTTACAATTTTACCTTTTAGATCCATGATAGGATTCTCCCGCTTGACTGTTGTCATTTCAAATTCGGACTCAGATTCAACTATCTCTTCCTTGGCCATCAGTGCTGTGAAATTGGTCTGATCTGATTCTTCTGAGTCTGGTTCAGAGATTGACTTTGGGGATTCATATTCATATTCGAACTTAAATTTTACTTGGTCTTCTGACTCTGACGGAATCTCATGACGCTCGATCAATTTTTCCCAAAGCTCCTTAGTGTTGTTGAACTTTTCAACTTGATCAAGGTCTTTATTTGTCAGTCCGCACAGGAGAGTACATGTTGCTTTTGCATCAGCTTCGATTTTTCTCCTTGTTTGTGCATCCCACTTGTCACAGGCGATGGACACACCTTATTTAGTGGGGAGTATGAATCCGGTCTGGATCATGGTCCATATCTCCGCCTGGGTCTTCAGTTGGTGCTCCATCTGGTCTTTCCAGTGTCCGAAATTTTCGCTGGACAAGAGTGGTGGGCGTGCAGTGTTGTAGTCTTCTTGATAAGCTATTTAAAAGAGCTCTTGCACAACAAAACAAAAACTTGTCCCAAGACTAGGTCTTGGCTTAGTAGTGCGAGAGAGAAATAAAATAGTATTTCACTAATTTTGAGAAAAAATAATAAAATAATAATAAAAATTATTATTACAAAATTTTGTTAAATGTAATATTTCACAAATTCTGACTAATGATGAAAAAATGAAAGTGACTTTTTCAAAAAAAAAAAATTGGAGGAAAAAAATGAAAGGCGTAAAAATATTGTTTAAACAAAAATGATATATATTTCACTTTCAAAAGGATCCCCCCTACTCGATTGGTGGTTTCACTAATTCATAGCGACCTAGCTCTGATACCAATTATAGGATCGAGACGTGCTAGAGAGGGGGGGGGGGGGAATAGCATTCGTGGCTTTTTCACTCGTTTTGGAAAACACAAAGTAAATGTAGGAGAATAAAGAACAATTGAGATAAAAGCAATGCTAACATAATTTCTTTTACTTGGTTCAAAGCCTGTGACAACTCCTACTCCAAGGCCCGCGATCATTGAATGCTTATGTTGGGCAATCACTATAGATCCGAAAATTCTTTTACACAAAATAAGTACAAGTAATAAGCTTTACAAATATTGAAATACAACTTGTTGCTGACAACTTGGTGAAATCAATCTTCTGGCTTGGTCATCGTTGGAGTAGCGTTTAGGAGTTTCCGGACTGTGCACAAGAGCTCAAATTATTCTCAATTGATCATTTAGAATGTGTTGTAAGTGTTCTGAAGTTACTAGTCGACTCTCCTTTTATAGCTGAGCCAAACCTGATCTAGATGCACTGATCTCGGGATTAGTCTTTGACTCAAAGCTGATCGATCGACCGATCCAGGTGTTTGGTCGACCGAACCTTCTAAACCTGCCCAGCTTCTGGTCCATATGCTCCTACTTGGATAATAGTCTTCGTTCGGTTGACCGATCCCGTCATTTGGTAGGCCGATCCCGTCGTTTGATCGACCGATCCCCAGCTCATCTGGTCTGATCAACTCGGCTCGACCACGTTGATGCCTATCCACTGTTCGATCGACTGAACCCCAGGTTCGATTAACTGATCCCTTAGTCAAACCAGATCAGCTCGTTGGAAATCTGATCCTTCTGTTTGAGTGTTCGGTCAACCAATCAATGTTGAATCTAACCCTGCAAAAAGTGTTAGTCTCCACAAAATAGAGTTAGACAAATAGAAGCTAAACCAATATGAAAGAATAACTTTTGATAGCTTCCAGACTGTCTAGTTCTGACTTTCGAATTTTCTCCGAAAATCCTAGGTCGAACTGACGCCTACTGTTCCCTTAACAGGGAACGTGTCCTGTTAGAGTATATACTAAAAGTCTAGCTTTTTGTATAAGCATATAAAATAATCACATTGGTCAAATGTCTACATTTATATGCTAAGTGTAGTTGTTCAATTAATTTATATTGTAGATAACATGGTGTGTGGTGTCACACACAGAAGATCATGTTATCAGCTCCTTATAAATTATAAACAGTAGCTCACGACTAAGATGGATAGAAACAAACCATTGGAATAGTCGTAGTGTAATTTGGTATTAGTTTATCTTGACTATGAAATTACAGTAGTACACTCTGAGTGTATTGAGTAGGATCATTTAAGGTAAGTTCTTTTTATACTGACTAAATAAAAGAACAAGACCTTTGTTATTATGGAAGTGTGTGCTCTTAATCATGATATAATAACAAGCACATATACTTAATATTTATTTCTTTAATTTATCAAAGGGTGCGATTTAGTTCGATAAATCAATAGGTTCGATAAGTTGGGAAATGGTATTATTTATATGGTGTGTTTTTGATTATAGAATGAAACTGTGTCCTAGTAATCTAGGTTGATGATGTCCCCAAGAGGAGCTCATAAGGATTGTCATGTAAACCTTGCAGATGGACTTAGTCCGACATGATAATAAGGTTGAGTGGTACTACTCTTGGAGTTAGATATTAATTAAGTGAGTTGTCAGTAACTCATTTAATTAGTAGACATTCGATGTCTTAAACACAGGGAGATTAACACACTCATGATAAGAAGGAGCCCATATAGTAATATGGGATTGGTGTGGTAGTTTAATAATAACTCTTTAGTGGAATGCGTTATTATTGATGAACTCGAGTTGGGTGTTCGGGGCGAACACAGGAAGCTCAAGTTCATCGGGAGACCAAAACCAATTCCTCCTCTCGGTCTTTGTCATAGCCTCTTATTTATAAAGTGTTATACCCACCTATACCTACCTTCTTACCCATCCTAAGGTGGCCGACCAAGCCAAGCTTGGAGCCCAAGCAAGGGCCGGCCAAGATGGATCAAGTAGGTGGCCGACCCTAACTTGGAGTCCAAGTTGGTGGCCGACCACAATTAAAATAAAAGAGATTTTATTTTTTAAAATCTGTCTTATGTGGAAGTCATGGTTTTAAAAGAGAGTTTAAAATTTAAATCTATCCTTTTATAGCTTTCTACAAAGGATTAAGAGAAAGGTTTGATACCTTTCCTTATTTGTAGTTAAAAGGAAGATTTTAATTTTTGATAAAACATTTTTTTTTTTAACCATCCTCATGGTTTTAAAAGCAAGTTTTAAAATTATAAATATTTCCTTTTATAGCTTTCTACAAAAGATTAAGAGAAAGGTTTGATATCTTTCCTTATTTGTAGATTGAAAGGAAGATTTTAATTTTGGAGAAAACTTTCCTTAATTTTAATCATCCACATATTTTAAAAGAGAAATTTTAATATATAAAAGTTTCCTTTTATAACTAACCATAAAGGGAATTTTTTTAAGAGAAATTTTTATTTCTGGAAACAAATTAGGAAGTTTTAATTTTATGTTTAAAATTTTCCTTATTTGGAGGAATTAAGATGACCGACCATTAAAAGGGTTAAAAGGATATTTTAATTAAGATTTCATTTCATTGGCATGGAGAATAAGGAAGTTTTTATTAAAACTTTCCTTATTTGCCAAGACCAAGGAATATAAAAGAGAGGGTAGAGGTGCCTCACCTCATAATAATATATCTTCTATTATTCCTCTCTTCCTTGGTGGTGGTCGGCCCTCTCTTCCTCTGCCTCTCCTATTCTTCTTCCTTGTGTGGCCGGCGACATCTTCATCTCAAGGAGCTTGGTGGTGGCCGGATCTTGTTAGAGGAAGAAGGAGAGATAGGAGGCTTTGTTTCTTAGCATCCCTTGGAGCTTGGTTGGTGGCCGAAAGTTCTTCATCTCTTGAAGATTGTTGGTGGCCGAAACTTTCTTGGAGAAGAAGGAAGCTTGGGTGGATTCTCGTCTTGGTAGATCGTCGCCCACATGACGTCTGAGATAAGAAGTGTTGGTTGCTACTCAGAAAACCTAGAGATTCCACTGTACAAAAATTTTGTACAAAGGTCTGAACCTTTTCCTAGCTACTATGTGTTCTTTTAAATTAAATTTTGGATCGCCTGCGGAACTTAACACGTTTGATCCAAAACTTAATCTATTTGTTCTTTTAGGTTTTGACTTGGATCTCCTGCGGAACTTAACACGTTCGACCCAAGTCACCTTAAGTTATTAATTCCATTAAATATTAATTTCCATAATTGGTTCCCAGTACTGACGTGGCGAGGCACATGACCTTCTTGGATATGGGAGCAACCACCACCGACTAGACAAAACCTTTTATGGAAAGCTAATATTTAATTTCCTAAAATAACTTTAGGTTAACCGAAAAGAACAATCAAATCACAAGGAAAAGAAAAACAAAAGAACACTATATCTAAAATAAATTCGAAACTCTAGAATCGTATGCCTTGTATTTAGTATTATTTCCAAAAATAACTAGTATGATGCGGAAAGAAAAAATACTAGTTATACCTTTTAGAAAAACCTCTTGATCTTCTACCGTATTCCTCTTCTAACCTCGGACGTTGTGTGGGCAACGATCTTCCGAGATGAGAAACCACCAAAGCACCTTCTCCTTTCTTCAAATTTCGGCCAAGCACAAAGCTTCCAAAAGATGAAGATCTTTTCCACCAACCAAGCTCCAAGAGATGTAGGCTTTCTCTCCTTCTTCCTCAAGCTAGATCCGGCCACCAATTAAAACTCCATAAGCATGAAGAGGTTCGGCCACAAAGAGAAGAAGAAGAGAAGAAGGAAGGGCCGGCCACACCACCAAGGAAAAGAGGAAGAAAAATAGAATAGAGTCGTTCACCTTGAAGCCTCCTCTACCCCCTCTTTTATAATCCTTGGTCTTGGCAAATAAGGAAAATTTAATAAAAACTTCCTTAATTCTTTTTCCATTGAAAAGAAAAATTATTTAATTAAAAATAATTTTCTTTTTCAAATACAATGGCCGGCCACCTCAAGCCCCAAATCAAGGAAAGTTTTAATTAAAACAAGAATTAAAACTTCCTAATTTGTTTCTGGAAATTTATAAAAATTTCTCCAATAATTTAATCCATTCATGATTGGTTTATAAAAAGGAAATTTAATAAATTAAAATCTTTCTTTTAAACATGTGGATAAAAAGAAAGTTATCTCTAAAAATTAAAATATCTTTTAATCTACAAATAAGGAAAGATATCAAGTCTTTTCTTAATCTTTTGTAGAAACTAATAAAAGAGAATTATTAATTTTTAAACTTTCTTTTAAATCATGAACATGGTTAAAAAGGAAAGTTTTTTTAAAATTTAAAATCCTCCTTTAATCAACAAATAAGGAAAGATTTCAAATTTTAAAATCTCTTTTAAACTTGTAGATGATTTACAAATAAGGAAAGTTTTTACCAAAAATTAAAACCATCCTTTTAAACTACAAATAAGGAAAGAGATTAATCTCTTCTCTTAATCTTTTGTAGAAAGCTATAAAAGGAAATTTTTAATTTTTAAACTCTCTTTTAAAATCATGATATCTACATAAGAAATAATTTTAATAAAAAACCTTTTTAATATTCTAGTGGCCGGCCACCTACATGGCTCATCCACTTGGTCTTGGCCGACCCTAGCTTGGGTTCCAAGCTAGCTTGGCCGGCACCATTGGATGGGTAAGAAGGTGGGTATGCGGTGTGTATAAATCTCTATATACTAGAGGCTACGATAGGGACCGAGAGGAGGAATTGGTTTTGGTCTCCCGATAAAATTAAGCATCCCGTGCTCGCCCCGAACACACAACTGAATTTTATCAATAATAATTCATTCCACTAGAGAACTATTATTGATCTACCGCACCAATCCCAAATTACATTTTGGGCTCCTTCTTATTATGAGTGTGTTAGTCTCCCTGTGTTTAAGATAACAAATGTCCACTAATTAAGTAAGTTACTGACAACTCACTTAATTAATATCTAGCTCAAAGAGTAGTACCACTCAACTTCATTGTCATGTCGGACTAAGTCCACCTGCAGGGTTTAACATGACAATCCTTATGAGCTCCTCTTGGGGACATTCTCAACCTAGATCACTAGGACACAGTTTCCTTCTATAATCAACAACACACACTATAAGTGATATCATTTCCCAACTTATCGGGCTTATTGATTTATCGAACTAAATCTCACCCATTGATAAATTAAAGAAATAAATATCAAATATATGTGCTTGTTATTATATTAGGATTAAGAGCACACACTTCCATAATAACTGAGGTCTTTGTTCCTTCATAAAGTCAGTATAAAAGGAACGACCTCAAATGATCCTACTCAATACACTCTAAGTGTACTAGTGTAATTATATAGTTAAGATAAACTAATACCTAATTACACTACGACCTTCCAATGGTTTGTTCCTTTCCATCTTGGTCGTGAGCTACTGTTTATAATTTATAAGGTACTGATAACATGATCTGTGTGTGACACCACACACCATGTTATCTACAATATAAATTAATTGAACAACTACATTTATCACAAATGTAGACATTTGACCAATGTGATTCTTATTTCTAGATAAATGTTTTATACCAAAAGCTAGGCTTTTAGTATACATTCTAACAAGAAGAGGAATACGACAGAAGATTGTGAGGTCTATAAGCTACAAAAGGTATAACTAGTTATTAGTTTCCGCATCATTACTAGTTCATCATTTTGTTTAGATCTTGAAATACTAAACACAAGAGGCTTATGATTCTAGGTTTTGGATTTATGATTCGAATTTGTGTTTCTTTTGTTTTTCGATCTTGTGATTCGATTGTTCTTATTGGTTAAACCTAAGGTTACTATAAGGAGATTAAATATTGAATTTCATTGAAAGGCTTTGTCTAGGAAGTGGTGGATGCTCCCATAACCAAGAAGGCCTAGTGCCTCACCATGTTTAACTTGAAAGCCAATATCTGAAATAAATATTTAATCAAATTTGTAACATAGGTGGATTTGGATCAATAATGTTAAGCATCATTTGCGATCCAAATCTAAACCTTTAAGAACAAATAAGTTGAATTTGGAATAAATAATGTTAAGTTCCGTTTGTGATTCCAAATTTAATTTATAAAGAACACAATAGGTTGTTAGGAAAGGTTCAGGACTTGTACAAAATTTTTGTATAGGAGAACCGGTACGATATTCCGAGTAGCAACTAACATGTCCTCACCTACTCCTCTCAAGAGAAGTTATCTGTTGCAAGACCGGTCCTCCAGACCGACTGGACTTTTGCTCAACGTCCGAGACTTCAGGTCTTCATGCTGGACGTATGCTCCACGACTCGTCCAGACTTTCACCTAGTTCGCGACCACCAGAATTTTCTCTTAGAGTCCCCGACTCTAGGATTTCGCACAAAGTTCATGACCCGCCAAGACTTTCCACCTAGTGTTACCACCCCCTAGGGTTTTCCATAACCTAAGATTACCACCCCCTAAGACTTAGGGTTACCTCCCTCTAGGGTTTTCCACCTACCTAGTATCCACTAAGGCTTTTATCTAAGAACACTTAGGACTTTCTTGCAAGTTCAATCACACTTGTTAGATAACAAGATAACTTAACTTTGAACCCTTTGTCATTATCAAACACAGGTTCAATCGTCTGGTGCTTCCTGCACCAATAGAGGGGGGGGGGTGTTGAATAGCTTTCTTCGCTTCGATGATGATGAATACTTGAAGCTAAGCCCCTCCAATGATAAAAAATAGGATTTACTTGGTATCCACCCCAAATGAGGTGACTAATCCAAGGATCCACACAGTACACACCTATACACTGTGAAACACTCCTGTTCAGAAATAATCCAGAAGTGAAGAAGCTTCGTACAAGCTCACAACAAAGAATATAAGAAGAAGAACAAGAAGAAGCTAATACAATATGAAATCTTACATGATTTACAACAAGTGAAACCCTAGCTTCTCTCTTCTTGCTTGTAGACATCTCTTGATCAACTTGGAAGTGCAACAACACTTCACTCTAAGCCTCCAAGAACTAGTGCAGCCAGTGAGATCGAGAGGTCTAATGAAACAGTGCATGAAAAACTCTTTTCTAGGGTTACCGTTGGTGTCTTAATCGATTAAGAATCTCTTTAATCGACTACCACGTCAGCAAATCTGCATAACGACTATTTTTTAAAAACTCAATCACTTATCCTAATTGATTAAGCCAATTCCTAATCGATTAACCTAATCAATTAAGAAGCTTTATGTTTTCCACAAAATGATTTTTAAGCGATTGCCCTAATCACTTAAGATGTGTTGGTGTGGTTAGCACTGATGATCTAACTCAGGTTTTGATGAATGACAAAGTAGGTTAAGTTAGTTTCGTTGTGATCTAACATTTCGACTAAGTGTGTAGGAGAAGCCTAGCTAGGTCGACAAGCCGACCGGATAGCTAGCACGAAGTCCAGCTAGGTCGACGAGCTGACCTGATAGCTGGCACGAAGCCCAGCTAGATCGACGGGCCTACTTGATAGCTGGCAGCTAGGTTGATGGGCCAACCGGATAGCTAGCACGAAGTCCAGACAGGTCAATGGGCTGACCGGATGTCTGACACAAAGTCCAGCTAGGTCGACGGGCCTACCAGGTAGCTGGCACGAAGTCCAGACGAGTCGACGGGCTGACCGGAGTTCTGGCAGGTAAGTTAAGGTAAGTCACTGGAGGGGAGTGACTTGGTGAAGATGTGTTCCCAGTTAGGAAACTTAGGCGTCGATCTAACTTAGAATTATTTCGGGAATCTAAGTTGAGATCATGACTAGATTCCGATCTCGGTGAGATGAAATCTAATTATTACTCTGTTTTACTATATTTGTGATAAATTTTGTTTTGCAGGGTAGTTTAATTTTTATTTTTGCTTCGGACTAACATTTTCTTATAGGAAAAGGAATTTCTGAAAAATGGTGGTCCGGGTGCACAGAAGACAAAAGTAATCCTGACAGCTAGGCGAGCGCTGATTGGACGGCCGAAGTCACAGCCTAGGCGCCCGGAAGGGATCTGGGTGCCCGGAGCATGCCTATCAAAGAAGGCCTCCACGGAGCATCAAAACACAACAATTTCTTCTACAACTACTCTGTTGCGCTCAACCCCTGCCACACTGCGAAGTTACTCTGACAACTTATGATCAAGTTTTTTTTATTATTATCATTGTTGGTATTTCGTTTTAATAGTTCTTGTACCTACTGTTGTAATCTTATTTGCGAACTATTAGTGATTGCCTAACGAAGCAGTCAATGAGTGCGGGCCTTGGAGTAGGGGTCGACAAAGGCTTCGAACCAAGTAAAACTGGTTCCTGTTAGCGTTGTGATTTTTATTTTTCCGCTGCATACTCGCTTCGAATTTTCGATCGCTATTCACCCCCCCCCCTCTAGCGACTTCAATGATTCAACAAGATGTGCCTAATCGATTAGCTTGATTGATTAGGCACCTCTTTATGCACTCGCGAAAACTGGCTTAATCGATTGCCTTAATCGATTAAGCTTGCTGTAATCGATTACGACCCTTTCTGATTTTACAACAATAAGCTTAAGCGATTAGGGTAATCGCTTAAGTTATGGTAATCGATTAGCCTAATCGATTACCAAACCCTAACTTTCAAACCTAAATCTAGGGTTACTCTATCCAACATCTGGTCAACCGTGGCATGTTAGGACTCCTCCTTTCCTAGGATCCAGTTAACATTGACTTACTAGGACTTCTCCACCAAGTGTTAGGTCAATCCTTTGACCCAATTGGACTTTTCTCCTCATGCCAAGTGTCCGGTCAACCTTGACTAACTTGGACTTACTATCTCTTGCCTAGTGTTTGGTCAGCCTTGACCTACTTGGACTTCCAATCACCAAATGTTCGGTCAACTATTAACCTACTTGGACTTTCATCTGTTTGGCTTCACTGACTAGGACTTTCCTAACTACTTAGCTTTACTCACTAAGACTTTTTACCTGACTTCACTCACCAGAACTTTCTATTATCTAGCTTTACTCACTAAGATTTTTACCTGACTTCACTCACTAGGACTTTCCATTACCTAGCTTCACTCACTAGGAGTTTCTCACTGTTCGGCTGCACTTATCAGGACTTTTCATCATCTAACTTCATTCACTAGGATTTTCCAACTACTCAACTTCACTCACCAAGACTTTCATCATCTAGCTTCACTCGCTAGGATTTTTTCCAAACTGCCTGGCTTCACTCATCAGGATTTTCCACACCAAGTGTTTAGTCAACACTGACACATCTAGATTTTCTTCTTCTGTCAACCGTCCCGTTGGTTTTGTTTTTGCCTAACCTCCAGTTAGTACTTCTCAGTCAAGTATCAGGTCAACTTTGACCTACTTGACTTCTGGTTCACATCAAACTAGTCAAATCTTGACTAGAGGGGAATTACACTAATAATCTCACCAAACGGATAATTGCACTTGCAATCTCCATATATTATCAAATATCAAAACTCAAACATCAAGACTCAAGCTTGAGCCAACCCAAGCTTAGTCAATTTGGTCAACCTAGACCTAGGGAAATTGCACCAACAACCTCCCTATTTTTTGATATTTGGCAATACGTTTAAGTTAGGTTAATCTCAAAGCCTCAACTTCTTTTTCACGCCAAAACATAAATGAGGGTTTCCTATATTTTCCCCCTTAATATAAGGGTTTCACAATCTTCCTATGTGAATATGGAGAAATTCATAACTTAAACCTTATATTTTCCGCCTTTGGCACATATCAAAAACTCTTCTCCTTAAGAGTTATCTCATGTTGTTCACAACTTCACTTATTATTGACAACATCACCATGAAGGTCTCATAACCTTCATTATGTCCAATGCTCACCCTTGAGCATTAATCGTTCATGACAATGAAGATTTTTCAACTTCCATTGTTTTCCAATGCTCAACTTTAAGCATTCATAACAATGAAGATTTCAACATTCTATTGTTTTATTGTTTTGAAAGAAAATCAAAATCATGTCTTTAAGGAGTAGCTCCCCCTCAAAATATATTCTAACATTTTGTCATTGTACCAACAATAATTTGAAGTTCCTAAACTTTTAGAAAATCGAAAATTTGAAGTTTTGAGATTCAAAATAAAACTTTGAAACTAAACTTTATCGTAAACTCTAAATTAGTCTCATTTAACCAATCTTTTAATGTTTCAACAAGAAAACTACCATTAAATATTCATAAATGAATTTCTTAAGGTTAAGAATGGTTAACACTACTAAACGAGGCTTAAAGGATTGAAATTAGACCATTTCAGTCAAAATCATCCTTCTTAATCGATTATAACCTCCTAAATCGATTGAAGTTGAGATTTAATCGATCACAATGTCTCAATCAATTACTTTAATCGATCACAGTGTCTCAATCGATTACTTTAATTGATTAGATCTTTTATCAATCACGGTGATCGATTCTGTGAGCCACTGTGCTCATGGAAATTCACCTTAATTGATTGCCTTAATCGATTAAGGTGTGGTAATCGATTGCTTCAATCGATTACTATAACTGAATTTCTGATTTTGATTTCAATCGAAGTTCAAAAATACATAAATAATTCTACAAAATTTAAAAAAATCATGAAAATTCATGTAGACATTAATTATGTTATATATTATCATGAAAAAAATAATTTTTTAAGAAAATACATCCAATTTTCAAAGATTGACATAAAGTTAGAAACTCTTGAAAACTTCTATGTTTCTTCCAAATTTGTGTATAACTTTCTAATGGTGATTACTATCAATAAATAGTCTTCACTAATGTTTTCCAAAATATTTTTGAAATTATTTTCAAAGCTATATTTCTAACCACGATCTTTGGACTAAATGCACATCTCTATTTATTCTTAGATATGGATGGAGAAAGGAAAAGAATCCCAATAGAAAAAATTCCTTCGAAACGAAGGAAGAGAAAGACAACAGATGGGTAATAAAAGGAAGAGAAAGGCAACGGATGGGTAACAAATCAAGGAAGATAGAAAAGAGAAATAAAAAAATTGGGCGAGCGCCCCCGACCGCTTGCTTACGGACGAGCTCCCCCAGCCATTACCTGCTCACAAGCGAGTGCCCTGGACTTTCGCCTGCTCACGGTTGCCCGCCTGCTCACGACTGCCATCCTCGACACGGGCGAGAGTGAGGCCGCCTGCGTGCTCGCGGTCGCGTGTCGGCTCACGACTGCCAGCCTCCCTGTGGGCGAGCGCGAGGCCACCTGCGTGCTCATGGTCGCCTGCCGGTTTACGACTACCAGTCTCCTAGCGGGCGAGCAGGAGGTCGCCTACCAGCTCGCCATCAAGCAGCCTGCTCGCTTGTTTGCGAGCGAGAGTGAGGTCGCCCGCCTGCTCGTGCCCGAGTCGCCTACGAGCGTGAGGACACTTGCCTGCTCGCTTCCTCGTGGGCGAGGTGAGGCAGCCCGCTTTCTCGCTTGCTTGTGGGCGAGCGCGAGGCCACCCGCCTACCCACAGGCGAGCCACTTGTGAGCACGGGGCGTGGAGGTGTTGGTGATGGCGACGCAGGAGGAGGAGCGGAGGAAGGAGTTGTAAGTTGGATTGGTTAGAGGCAGATGAGAACAAAAGGAGGGGAGAGAAAAGGCTCAACGGAGGAGAAGACAACCAGGAGGGTGGTGGCGGAGATGATGTGAATTGTGAGCAGAGGATGGATGTAGGCTTTTCGTCCGATTTTAGGAGGATGAAAAAATATCAAAAAATAACCCATCGATGGATTTAAGAATTCATCCATCAATTATTTGATAAGAAGTAAACAATAAAAAGGACGATAAATCTATCCTTCCTCATGAAGTAAACAGTGCAATTTTCCTCGATTTTTAAATTCGTATCCCAAGTAACAGGGCAAAAACAGGGCATAAGGGTTTAACGTTACTGATCGGTGCGTCGAAGACACGTGTACGTGTCGTGTTATTTCTCAAAAATAATTTACCTACTGCACGGAACTTACCCATAGGTACCCTCTTTGTAATTGGTAAATAACGCAGCCATGATCAATCTGTACACGTTTTAAATAAAAAATATATTATTCATTATTTTTTTAAATCTCCATCACTAAGTATTTTCGAATTGTAATGGTAAGCCGGAAGAGGTAAAAATTTTCAGAATGAACTACATACTTAATTTTATAAAATACGCATTTCATATATAAAGAAGTTTCAAAACTGATCTAACCATGTATTTATTTTTAATTTTACCCTTATCAATCGATTCATATTTTAGAACAGTTGAATCGATTTGATTCTATATTAAAATGTTCAATTTTTAATCAAATGAGTTGAATGATTTTTTTTAAATTAGTCATTTTTTCATCAAAATTAATTTTAAATCAAATTGATTGATAGATCAAACGATCTCGAATTGATATAAAATTAATTTTCATGTATTCATTTATCTCTCTTGATTATTTCGATGCATTCAAATGTCAATTTGACGTGTGGTATATAATCAATTTTTACCAAAATTGACTAATAGATCAAACGACATCAGATTGACATGAAACAAGTTTTTATATGTTTGTCTACCTCTCCTAATTATATCCATGTCCTCAAACATCAATTTAACATAATATATTAAGAACAATGATTTTTTAAATATAAATTAAAATTTTCAAATATATTCGTGTTCAAAAAATCATTATTCTCAATATATTGGATCAAATTGAAGTTTGAGGGCATGGTATAATCAGGAGAGGTAGACGAACATATAAGAACTTATTTCATGTCAATCCGAGTTAATCCATCAACCGATTTTGGGTAAAAACGACTAATGGACCAAACGACTAATGATTTTTGGGTCAATCCGAGGTCATTTAATTAAATAAACAAGTTTGAACAGCTCGTTAAGTTAAACAAATAAGCTTGAACACATATGTGTTTAGCTCGTTAATGTTCGTGAACAACGTTCGTGAACAATGTTCACGAACCATATTCATTAATAAAGCTCTTTTTAATATTCTAAATAAATAATAAAATAAAATAAATAAATTTAAATTATCAAGCTCAATAACCAATCAAAATAAATAAAAGTTTAAAACAATTAAACAAGCTTGAATTGAGAGTTTGATAACATCTAAATGAACCAAGCTCGAACCAACATCAAGCCAAGCTTGAATTGAGAGCTTGATAACATCGAAACGAACCAAGCTCAAGCTAAACTTCAAACAAGCTCAAGCTCATAAAAAATAAATTAAGCCAAGTTTGAACATTTATTCCAAAAGCTTGATTCATTTTAATCTCGGCTCGACTTATTTATCTTATTAAATAAATTTAAACATCTCGAAATTCAACTCGACTAAACTTATTTACAACCTTACATATGAATCACCACTATGCATTCCAAATAGAAGCTCTTACACTATTTTCAAGAATTATTGCATAAAATTTGTTTAATTTTATATAATATGTATTTGCCTGAACTATTCTATATGGCTAAGTAAATATAAAAAATAGGTTGACTAAAAATAACTAAATCTCAATTTTAGTATTCTTATTTGGGTTTTAAGCTTTCGTACTTCATATCTACACATTTGAATAATTAAATTATAAACAAGAGATAGAAATATAATATTTATATTTATATTTGAGCTTTAAATATTTAATGAGCTAACCTTTGCCCCTAAAAGGGAATATATTTTTTGATATAGCATGTTTAATCCATAAATTTTGTACATCATTAAGGTTCATGCATTAATACAAAAATGACTCTTTCTTATTTTCTATATCTCACTAAATATGCATGTGATGAGGTTGCAAGGTTGTAAATATAGTTCTATATTGAAAACACATGGAAAAGATGATAGATTTATAAGAGAAAAGATATCTCCATTAGAATGAGACCTTTTGGGTAGAGCCCAAGAGCAAAACCATAAGGGCTTAGGCCCAAAGTGGACAATATCATACCATTGTAGAGATATTTAAATTCTTTTCGATCCAACAATTGATATTAGAGCTCGGACTGCCAGAAGGTTTAACCGCCGATTGTGCACAAGAGATATGGTCTGATTGAGTCGTATGGGTACAATATTGACCTCGAACAAAGAAAGTCGGGACTCCTATGTTCGGATCAAGAGGACCAGACGCCAGACAGGAAGTCCTAGTTGCGGTTAGGCAAGGAAGTCCTAGTAGGTCGGGTGGACCGAGGAACAGGAAGACCTGATTGGTCATTGGGGTTGTAAGGTTGCAAATATAGTCCCACATTGAAATCACATGAGAAAGATCATGGGTTTATAAGAGAAAAGATATCTTGAGGCCTTTTGGGTAGAGCCCAAGAGTAAAACCATGAGAGCTTAGGCCCAAAATGGACAATATCATACCATTATGGAGATATCTAAATTCTTTTCGATCCAACAGCATAGACTATATATCCTTTTAGATATAGTGCCCTCTCAAAAGCCTAACATAAGAAACAATAATCTACTATTTATATGTGCATTTTTGCTAAGTCTTTACTCTTTGAAGATGATATATTTTTCGATATAGCATGTTCTTACCTTACACACAAGATTCATACACTAATCTAAATGCCACAGCCTAATTTTGTTAAATTAAATAAATAAGTTTGGATAACTCATTAAATTAAATAAATAAGTTTGAACACATATGTGTTTAGTTCGTTAATATTCGTGAACAACGTTCGTGAATAATATTCGTGAACACCGTTCGTGAACACTATTAATGAACACCGTTCGTGAACACTATTCGTGAATCATGTTAATTAATAAAACTCTTATTAACATGCTAAATACACAAAGCAAACTTTTAAAATGCATAAACAAATTTAAATTATTATGCTCAATAACCAATCAAACTAGTAAAATTTTCAAACAATCAAACGAGTTTGAATTGAGAGTTTGATAGTATCTAAATGAACCAAACTTAAGTCAAACTTGAATAAAGAGCTCGATAACATCTAAACAAACCAAGCTCAAGCCCATAAAAAATAAACCAAGCTAAACTTAAACAATCATTTCAAAAACTTGTTGCATTTTAGGCTCATCTTGTCTTGATTCAGTTATCTTATCAAACAAATTTGAATACCCCAAATCTTGGCTCGGCTTGACTTATTTACAACCCTATTTATATTTGTGATTTACAAATTTAATGAGTAAATTTTTGTATTCAAAAATCATATATTTTTGATAGATCATGTGCTGTCATGTCTCTATATACTTGTTTCTTTTTTAAATTCAGATATCTTGTTTTTAATAGACTAATTTTGGAGATGACCGATCTAGCCTTACGAAAGTTTTTACACCAACATAAATCAGGAAACACTCATAGAGGTACTTCTAAATAGCCAACGTTCTTAGAATTGTTATCCCACTGGAATCATGTTACTATATACTTGTGAACAATGCTTCTTTACATCACATACAAGATTCATGTACTAATCTAAATATCTCTTCCTTATTTTATGCATTTACCATATCATTTTAGATATAGTCTTCTTAAAAACTTTATATATACTACCTGATACGGATGTAGCTGGGGGCAGAGGAGGGATTAGGGAATAAGGGAGGGGCATTGTGGTCTTTTTACTATTAGGGCTTTAAGAGGTTGAGGGGGGTTTTTTCATGAAGGGGTTTGCCGCCACAAAGACCAGGCAGAGGAAGACACATTCGCTGCCTCCAACCGGAGGTCAGCTGCGACCATCTCCGACGGCCTCCTCTCCTTTCCCACGCCAGCATCGCCGACGAGCCATGGCCCCTCTCCCTTTCCTGTCCTTCCCTCTCGCCTCTCGACGGACAGTGAAGGCAAGGGGCCTTCGTCTCTCGTCGACGCCATCGAGACAACAGCCGCTGGTGGTCGCCCCCATGCCGTCAACAGGAAGGAAGGAGGCACGGCTTGGTGGGTGCATTTCGGGGCTTTGCTGCCGCCACCAGCTCCTCTCTCCATCTCTCTTCTTCCCTCTTCTTTGGGCACACCGCCGCGACTAGGAGCAGAGGGAGTCGCGGAGGGAGATTTACAGCTGCCACTACCAGGTAGAGGGAGACCACGCCCTCCCCTTCCGGCGCCAACCACATCCGACCTGGCGTCCGCTGCAGCATCCCGTGGCTGCCATCACAGCCGGCCGTCAGGACGCGCCTCGCCGTCGTCTCTTGCTGCGTAGGCAGTAGTCCCCTTTGCCCTCACGCATAGGGACATACAGAGTAGCCGCTGCTCCTCCCCTCACTGACGTTGACGCCACTGAGGAGGGTCGTCGCCGCCGCCTCTGGCGGGCATCGCCCCCCAGCAGCTGCCGCTGCATCCTGCCGTGGTCATCGTGGTCGTCTCTAGTAGGTGTCACCGCCTCCAGCGGATGTTACCATCACTCTCCGAGCAGCCGCCGCCCGAGGGGTTACGCTTCGTACTATTTATCTGTTTCGGCCTGTGAGATGAGAGGGTGTTCGACCTTCGTGCCGCTATTATATTCCGACCTTCGTGCCCCTTTTCCGGCATGCGAGCCGATGCTGTGATTCGTCGTCCTACAGATCCATGCTGCGTCCGGCTTCGAGCCACTGAAGCTAGCTACTCATCTAGTGAGAATTTATCTACTCTTCAGGGTTGCGATGACTCAATCAGTATCCCGACTGGTTCACCCATCCATCTGAGGGCGCCCCCCCCGGGGCCAAGGTACGTCATCGTACTCATTTTGTATTCATTTCATTGTTCTGTTATTGTTAAGCTATTTATATATTCGCTGGACCCGCCTCGAGCATCGAGGTACCAGAGACCGGGGCAACCTGGTCACCTGCTGCAGGTAGCATTGACCGGAGGTCTGCCGATGACTTGGTCAACACAGAAGATAGTTCGCCATCCGGGTCATAGAGGTATGGTCAACATTCCAGACACGCCATTCCGGTAGGTTCGTCTTCTCAACTTCTCGACATGAACATATTTGGCGCCGTCTGTGGGAACGCACCTGATCTGGAACGTGAAGATGGACGACACCGAAAAATTTTGTTATACTCATGACCTTGGTGGGTTTCGGCGAGCATATTCTGCTCTCCTCAATCCATGGGTATTCGGGAGTCGAGGAATTGAGTCAGATTCTTTGCTGGTCAATTTCTTCATTATATTGCCTCTTTCGGTTATAGGATCTGTTATAGTTCCTCGATCGAAAACTCCCGTGTCGATCGACCGGGTGTATATTATCTGAGCCACGAGCTCATTGACGAAGACCCCACACCGATCGGCCAGGTGTATACTATCTGAGCCATGAGCTCATTGACGAAGACCCCGCGCTGATCGACCGGATGTATATTATCTGAACCGCGAGCTCATTGACGAAGACCCCGCGCCGATCGGCCGGGTGTATACTATTTGAGCCATGTGCTCATTGACGAAGACCTGCGCCGATCAGCCGGGTGTATACTATCTAAGCCATGAGCTCATTGACGAAGACCCTGCGCCAATCGACCGGGTGTATATTATCTGAACCGCGAGCTCATTGACGAAGACCCGCGCCGATCGACCGGGTGTATACTATATAAGCCACGAGCTCATTGACGAAGACCCTGCGCCGATCGACCGGGTGTATATTATCTAAACTGCGAGCTCATTGACGAAGACCCTGCGCCGATCGGTCGGGTGTATACTAACTGAGCCACGAGCTCATTGACGAAGATCCCGCGATGATCGACCGGGTGTATACTATCTGAGCCACGAGCTCATTGACGAAGACCCCGCGCTGATCGGTCGGGTGTATACTATCTGAGCCACGAGCTCCGTCGAGCGGCGACGTTAAACCCAGAGTCGAAGCGGCGACTATAAAAACCCCTCCTTGAAGGCCGTCGAGCGACAACGTTAACCCCCAGAGTCGAAGCGGCGACTATAAAAACCCCGCCTTGAAGACCGTCGAGCGGCGACGTTAAACCCTAGAGTCAAAGCGGCGACTATAAAACCCTGCCTTGAAAACCGTCGAGCAGCGACGTTAAACCCCAGAGTCGAAGTGGCGACTATAAAGACTCCGCCTTGAAGACCATCGAGCGGCGATGTTTAACCCTAGAGTCGAAGCGGCGACTATAAAAACCCCTCCTTGAAGACCATCGAGTGGCGACGTTAAACCCCAGAGTCGAAGGGGCGACTATAAGCCCGTGCCTTCATCGACCAGCTTATCAGAGCATCTATCTCCCCCATTCGGGGTCGAGTAGTCTTCACTGGTCTCAGATAAGCTTATCGGATCTTCTATCTCCCCCGTTCGGGGTTGAGCGATTGTCATCACTCCTCCGTTAGGGGTCGAGCGATTGCCATCATCAGATCTTCTATCTCCCCCGTTCAGGGTCGAGCAATCGTCATATCGGATCTTCTATCTCCCCCATTCGGGGTCGAGCGATTGTCATCATCGGATCTTCTATCTCCCCCGTTTGGGGTCGAGCGATTGTCATATCGGATCTTCTATCTCCCACGTTTGGGGTCGAGCGATTGCCACCATCGAATATTCTATCTCCCCCCGTTCGAAGTCGAGTGGTCTTCACTGGTCTCGGACCAGCATATCATATTTTCTTATCTCCCCTGTTCGGGGTTGAGTGATCTTCACTGGTTTTGGACCAACTTGTCGGATCTCATATCTCTCCCGTCCGGGGTCGAGAGGTCTTCATTGGTCACAGAGCATCAGAGCAGCTTATCTCCCCGGTTCGGGGTTGAGCTATCTCCCATGGTTGCGAATGAGAGTATCTCCATTGGTTTCGGGCCAGAATATCTCACGGGCGATGCGCCCGCTCGGCTAGCGACTTTCGCTTCCATACGCCTTCGACTCACAGGCTACACTCCAGTTCAGTTCACGTGCGATGTGCCCGCTCGGCTAGCGACTTTCGCTTCCATGCACCTTCGACTCACAGGCTACACTCCAGTTCAGTTCACGTGTGATGTGCCCGCTCGGCTAGCGACTTTCGCTTCCATGCGCCTTCGACTCACAGGCTACACTCCAATTTAGTTCATGTACGATGTGCCCGTTCGGCTCACGACTTTCGCTTCCGTGCGTCATCGATTCCCTGGCTACACCTTCGTTCAGATCACGGGCTATGCACCCGCTCGGCTAACGACTTTTGCTTGCGTGCGCTTTTGATTCATGGGCTATACTCTCGTTTAGTTCACAAGTGATGCGCTAGCTCGGCTCACGACTTTTGTTTCCGTGAGCATGTGATTTTGCGGGCTAAGCTTCCGCTCCGTTTTCGAGCTCCACTTCCGCCCGGCATTGCTTCAACGCTCGCTCGATATTCACCAATGCACTCACTTGGTGTTCGCCCGAGAGCTTGCCTGGCAGCCACTCGACACTATTTTTCATCGCTCGGTCGACACTTTGACAACTGCCTAATCCTCCGCCTGATCGTCCACTTAGCCACGCACTAGTTTTGCTCGACATCCTCGTGGTCGTCAGGTTGGTATTTCATGTCACCTAGCTGACATTGGCAGGTCTCCTGGTCGCATCTTACGACAATCTGATCGACAGTTTATGATCACCCAGTCGACATTCTCTGGGTCACTCGTTCAGCACTCTCATAGTCATCCAACCGGTATTGCTTAGTTGTCCGCTCGACCAGCATTTTATGACCTATTGGGTGATATTTTTTCGATAGCCTGCTCGGTGTCTCGCTTGTTGCCCGACCGCTCATTCGGTATGGTCCGGTTGTTGATTTGGTATTATTTCTCATAGTTCGCTCGGCATCGCTACCATCTCTCGTGCGACGCTCTCTCGATTACTCGGTTCACATTTTTTCGGCTGCCTGATCGGCATCTTCTCGATCCCAAATTTAAGTTCCTATAGCGAAACAACAAACCCTTCTCCCTAGCCTAACCATATCAATAAAGCTCGACAAGAAAAACTATGTGTTGTGGAAATCACAGATACTTCTTGTGCTAAGGGGGCATCACCTTTACCAATTTGTTAATGGTACAGAAATTGTCCCATCTAAACTTATTAAGCAGAAAGACGACAAAGGCGAGATTGCCTACTCCATCAATCCAAATTTCACCACCTGGGAGACACAAGATCAGCGACTCCTCTCATGGTTGATGACGATGTTTCCAAAACCATACTAGGCCAA
This sequence comes from Zingiber officinale, assembly GCF_018446385.1. Taxonomy (NCBI): domain Eukaryota; kingdom Viridiplantae; phylum Streptophyta; class Magnoliopsida; order Zingiberales; family Zingiberaceae; genus Zingiber; species Zingiber officinale. Next base: position 115,207,852 of record NC_055997.1, read on the forward strand.
GTTATTGGCTACTTGTGCAAGACGTCACGACACCTTTGGACAACATTGGAGAAGTAATTTGCCTCTCAATTGAAGGTGAGAATTATGCATTTCCACTCCCAGCTCTAGACAGTGCAGAAAGGGGCACTCACAATAGTAGAATCCCTACAAAATATTAAAAAAATGGTAGATACCTTAGCTGTTGCTAGACAACGTATCTCCAACGATGACCTCATCTTCTACGTGCTTGGCGGCCTGGGACCAGAGTACGAATCTCTTGTCATGGCACTTACCAGGCGACCCAACACAGTGTCGTTCGACGACATGGTGGGAATGTCCTCTTCCACAAGTATTGGTTAGGGTTACTCACCGACACTCCTTGATGGCCAATCTCTCAAGCAGCAGCAGCAGCCGCAGCAGCCGCAGCAACATGAGTCTGGGAGGTGACGGTTGACTTTTTGAGCGAAAATGGCAAACAATCACCGAAAATCCTCCATCTCTCTCCCATGGACACTTCACCCTTCAACGACTGGAGGAGTTGAACAAATTGGGCAGCCCACATACGGTTCTTCTCCAAATATTATCAAATATTTACTCATATTAATTAGGCTACAATTAAGGAATTGAGAATCATCCTCTCCTAAGTAAACTATATATAAATATTGTCTAAATTATTCACAATATTGTATCGGATCAAGAAACCATTTCACCTTGTCTTCTTCCTCTTATAGTCTTCTTCAACTTCTTTCTTAGTATCAGAGCAAGTCAAGGAAAACTCCCAAATTTAAGTTCCTATGGCGAAACAACAAACCCTTCTCTCTAGCCTAACCATATCAATAAAGCTCTACTAGAACAACTATGTGTTGTGGAAATCATAGATACTTCCTGTGCTAAGGGGGTATCACCTTTACCAATTTCTTAATGGTATAGAAATAGTCCTATCTAAACTTATTAAGGAGAAAGACGACAAAGGCCAAACTGCCTACTCCATCAATCCAAATTTCACCGCCTGGGAGACACAAGATCAGCGACTCCTCTCATGGATGATGACGATGTTTCCAAAACCATACTAGGCCAAGTTATTGGCTACTTGTGCAAGACGTCGTGACACCTCTGGACAACACTGGAGAAGTAATTTGCCTCTCAATTGAAGGTGAGAATTGTGCATTTGCACTCCCAGCACCAGAGAGTGCAAAAAGGGGCACTCACAATAGTAGAATACCTACAAAATATTAAAAAAATGGTAGATACCTTAGTTGCTGCTGGACAACGTATCTCCGACGATGACCTCATCTTCTATGTGCTTGGCAGCTTGGGACCAGAGTACGACTCTCTTGTCATGGCACTTACCAGGCGACCCAACACAGTGTCGTACGACGACATGGTGGGAATGTCCTCTTCCACAAGTATCGGTTAGGGTTACTCACTAACACTCCTCGATGGCCAATCTCACAATCAGCAACAACCGTAGCAACATGAGTCTGGGAGGTGACAGTTGACTTTCTGAGCGACAATGGCAAACAAGCACCGAAAATTCTCCATCTCTCTCCCATGGGTGCTTCACCCTTCAACGAATGGAGGACCTAAACAAATTGGGCAGCCCACATACGATTCTTCTCCAAATGGGTCGCACTCTGATTGGGCTTCTATGCACAACCCTACTCAATCCCACGATCATGGTTACTGAGGCTCCCGAAATAGTGGTAATCATTGTCTTTGATGCATTTACTGCTCTCGTTTCGGTCATGCTGCCAAAAATTATAGTTCTACTCCATATTATCAAATCTTCAATGGAAAGGGGCATTCTGTAATAAATTACTTCCGCTGATTTGATCAAAATTTTCAGCACACCACTTCACCCACCGCTTTGATGGTTGCACCATCTACTATATTTGATGGCAAGCACACAATCCACATTTCCATCTACCTATTGAGGTGGTACTCCATCTGACCATTCCAGTAGCCAAAATCCTATCCAGAGAAAAGAGCAGGCAGATGGTACTATAGTCTTCTTGATGGGACATTTGGAAAAAAGATTTAAAAAATGACAAGGAAAGTACCAAGATTAGATTTTGGATTAGTTGTGCGGGAGAAGAAAAATAATTAACTTGAGTAGTGTTGCACCAACTTTGAGAAATGAAAAACATGAGCAAAAAATGAACACTTTATCAGAAGGGGTGAATGCACTGATTCTGATTAACTATGAAAAATAAAAAAATCGAAAAAGGAAAAAAATAAAGTGCTTGAATGGTGGTTGTACCAATTCAAAGCACCCCCCACTCTAATAACAATTGTAGGATCCAAAAATGTACTAGAGAGGGGGGGGAGTGAATAGCGCGAGTCACTTTTTACTTTTTCATAAAACTTAAGAGATTAAGCAACGGAATTGAAACAAATAATTTTAACAATGTTCTTTTACTTTGTTCGAAATCTTGGACGACTTCACTCCAATGCTCATACTCATTGAGTATTTTCGTTGGGCTATTCACTAATAGCTAGAAGAATTACAAAATAAATCTGGACTTAAAAGTGAATGCAAATACAAAATTTATCGACAACTTTAAATGAATAGCAGCTTTGGTGTTGGTTGTTGGATCAGTGTTCTGGTGTCGTAGTCAAAGTTTGGAGTAGAGCAAAGATCATTTGATAGTTATCAATGTTGTGTTGAAGCTACTGCTCAAGACATTCTTTTAGGAGAGATTTGATCCCAATTCATCCTCATCATAGCCTATTCTAACCCAGACACCTATATTCTTCCAGGTGCCTCAACAACTAACATGGCGCTAATAAGATGAGACTTCATTCGTCGAGGCATTATCCTATCCCAAGCACCTGGATCCCTTCCAGGTGCCTGGACCACCTTGGTCTAGAAATCTTATACTAGCATCACAAAATTAGTAAAAAAAATATATGGAATTATAGTGCAATAAGGTCAATCCAATTTAGACTGTCTGGTTATAACTTTTAGATTTCTTATGAAACCTTAGATCAGACTAACGTCTACTGTTTCCTTAATAGAGAACACGTCCTCACCTACTCTTCTTAGGAGAATATATCTGTTGTCAAACATCTGGTCCTTAGACCAGTTGAGACTTTTGCTCAGCATCCAATTTTGACCTTCGGGACTTCCTGCTAGACGTCTGATCCTCGGCCCGCCTAAACTTCCGCCTGGTGTTCGCGACCCTTATGGGTTCTGCCTGATATCCTCGATCTGTCAAGTCTTTTGCCCAGTCCACATAACCAGAACTTCGTTGCCAAACTCTCTTGATCAGGACTTCTTGCCCAATCAACTTGACTAAGACTTCTTTGTCTAACCTCAACTAGGACTTGTATCCACACTTAGGTAACCTTATTAGATCACAATAATTCTTAACTTTGAACCTTTACGAATATCAAAAGATTAGTTCGATTAGCTGGTGCTTCTAGCACCAACACTTCGGAAGTCACAAGTTCCGCCTTCAGGAAAGATACTTGCCTTCCATGCAAAGACGAATTAGTGCTCCAACATAGAGAGACCCCAGCGAAAGAGACACTGGAGATGACACCTAGAACCAGAAGCAACCTTTGTTGTCCAGTCAGTGTGAGGTTACTGCCGGTGACCTCTTGGCCGAAAACAGGTGGATGGGATCGGAAGAAGGGTCTGCGACACAACGACAGCCAGCGCATGTGGACAACAACGAAAGCAACCCTTTGGGTGGTTGCGATGTCTTCTAGCAGGGTCACAACCTCATCGGATGGATGGTGGTGGTCGAGAGGCCCAACAGTAGGGCTACTGACATCGGGGCTAGGTGGCAGCAACGAAACAAAGAGGTTGCTCCTTTGTTTGGTCGACGACAAAGTGAGGAGAGAGGGAGAGAATAAAATATAATGATTAGGTTTTAATCAAAAGAGAGTTGATTTTCTTACTTCCCTAATCTTAGAGGAGCAAGTAGAAAACCCACATCCATTAATCTGCAACCTATATCAATAGCCTTAAGTTTGGTTTACGATCAAACAAGATTAGTTTAATAACCAAATCCATTTTAATTAAAACCAAACAAATTTAGTTTATAATTAAACCAAAGATAGTCCGTCTTATCTTCAAAAAACGTGACACATTCATGCTTCCGTTACACCAAAACTCTTTAATAGATTTGTCCTTTGACTAGTCCAATCAGAATCAATCTCTCTCGATTTAAGAATCTAATTTTCAAACTTGTTTAAGTTTTTTAGATAATCTCATAGTACATGAAACAAAATAGATTTTGTTGGTACTCCAAGGTAGTTTTGATATGATCAAACAAGTGAAGTTAGGTTTTGTTGTGTTTAACCCTGTGTCTAAGCGTGCATGAACTTAGGAGCACAGGAAGTCGAGCGAAAGACGCAGCTAGTGAGAAGGATGACACGGGAGAGAGCCGGCGGGTTCAGTGCATCTGAGGGACAAGGTGCTGTGGAAGAGTACACCGGCGGACGAGAAGGGAGTGTGCGAGGTTTCTAAGAGATGAGAAGCTGAAGCGGAAGACTGCTCGAGGAGCAAAAGATGCAGATGTCCAAGGGACAAAAAGCAGTGGAAGAGTATGCTTGCGGATGAGAAGGAAGCAAGGAAGGATTCCGAGGGACGAGAAAATGAAGCGAAAGTTTCCTCGAGAAGGCCGGAAATTGGGTTCGGGTGAGCCCTATTCCGGATGGCCGAAATCACCCAAGCGAGCGGAGCCAGAGCGGAAGACCCAAACCGATGCGAGCGGAACCAGAGCAGACCGGGACCAAAAATCAACAAAAGTTGATTTTTGGCCCCTGGGCATCCGGACTAGACCGGGGCGCCCGGACTTGGTCGAGGGAGGAAAGAAAGACAAATGTCGCAGAAAAGGAGAAAGGAAAGGTCGATGCTCAAATTCAGTGGTGCTGCGTGTGGAAAAGGGGGAATTTCGTGTGACGATTGTGTGCGAGAAAGAGAAGGAGAAGGAGAATGCGAGTAATTAGGTTTAACTAATTATATAATTTGTTATTAATAGATTAATACTGACATTTATTAAAAATGTCAAGATAAAGGGTCTAATTTAATATTTATTATTGTTTAAAAAATATTTTAGATAAGTGTCCTTATAAGGTGTATATCACGACACTATAAAATAAATGTCATTATGAAAATGTCACAATAGACTAATTTTCTTGTAGTGCCTATAATCACAACTCAAAGGAGGGAGAGATGAGTTGGCCGTCGAGGTGCAGAAATTCTCCAGCCAATTTGTGGAATCGAGCGGTCGAAATGCCATCGAGATTACTTTTATTGGGGAAACAACAACTAGAGGAGCTCGATCACATGTTTACTAATTGAGGGACTTTTGATCCTACATACCAAATATCGGTTCATCAAATTTCCAACCTTTTAGAAATTCCTTGACTTTGATCCCACAAAAACTAATTTTCACTCATACTACGTACAATCAGTGCTCATGTGTTTGCATATGCATTGTATGTGGACTATATATGCTCGTACATGATGGAAAAGGGGAATACGCTCTTCCCCAGCGCCCCCGTCAACTCGTCCCGGAGTCAACACGAAGGAGGCTATATGCTCGTACATGAGCTTATGCACATGGTCGGTCAAGCTAAACTAAACTAATGAGTCTTATAGTTTTCCTTCATAGCTTGAATAATTGTACATATTAATTTATCATTCATCTGAAAAATTAATTTAGATCGAGCAAAATAGGCCGTTTATGTCTCTAATAGATCACTTGATTACAAAAAACAAATTTCCAATAATCCATCTACATTCTCATCCATCTTTCTCTTAATTTTCAACATTATCAATCATTTCTGTTGTTCTTTAAAGTCGAAACTCTTTGTTTCCTATTTTTTGCTTATCCTTTTCAGGGCCACTATTTTCAAAATGATGTATCATATTAATGCATAATATTTGTTTACTTTGTATGTTTCCTTGACTAATTTATGCGACTATGTAAATATAAAACAAGTTCATTAAATATAACTATGTCCCAATTTAATTATTATTCTTATTTAGTTTTTAAATTTTTTAACATGGGTTTAAAACGTTTAACTTAATTCACCTTATCTCATTTTAGTGACTAAATCTAAAATATTTGTATTTGAGCTTTAAATATTTAATGAGTAAATCTTTGCCCCTAAAAGATCATATATTTTTTATGATATAGCAAGTTTTGTCATATCTCGTTAGAAATATAACAAGTGCAAATGTCTTTTTTTAAAAATATATATATACATCTCGTTAGAAATGCATTTACTATTGCTTTTTAGAAAAAAATAATAATCTATTATTTTATTTGTATTTGTATTTGTGTTTTAAATATTTAATGAGTAAATCTTTGCTCTTAAGGTATAAATCAAAATAACACTTTTAATTATCAAAATCGTTACACTTCGTTTTTTTTTTTAAAAAAAAGTTAAACAGATAGTCCATCGTATTTTTCGTATAAAAAATATATCATTCTAATATTATATTATCGTAATGACTAGGAACTAACAGTTAAAATGTGTTAAAATAATTCAAATCAAATTAGTCAAAATCATTACAACTTGATATAAATCACTTTAAAATCTATTGTAGTCATTTAAAAAAATAATATAAATCCACTATATTAAAGACCCTCTTAGTGTCGACCTCACGAATATAAAGAAATATAAATACAGGTTCACGGGCGTTAGACACATGGTGGGTTAAACCTTAAGTCGTCAGTTTCTAAGAATCGACTCATGACCATTACACCAGCAATATAAGAAAACATGAAACCCCGTGGCTAATTTTGCGACGAAAATATTTCATCTTTAATTTTAAAAATAGATTAGAAAATTATTTATAAATTCATTTTTAATTTGAGCAAATAAAATTAATTTCAAATACAAATTTGTACAAATTCAGTTTCTCATTTTAATTTGAATACGTTATAAATTCGTATATAATTCCATTTTAAATTTATCATTATATATATATTTCTCATCTATGTAATATTTTACCAGAAATCATCACACATTTCAAATAAATTTAAAATAATTAAAATAATTAATTTTTAATACAAATGTATTAGATAATTAATTTTGAAATAAATAAATGTTGACATCATCCAAATACATTGAACCATTAATCAAAATAAATTAATTTATTTTTATTTCAACTATCACGACGCTCATGGGGGCCAAATCCATATACCATCCCCTTACATGGCAGCTGAGAACTTCTGGTCCGCTTTTGCGGATCAAAGGATGATTCCTATGCATGTATTGGTGGAATTTGTAAAATACAACAACAAAATAATAATTCAAAATAGGGTTATTTGACAAATAATCTTATTGGAATTTTTAGAAATTTTTAGAAATTTTTCTGGAATTAATCGGAGCAGGCACGACGTATTTTAAGGGGATGCATTTATGGCCTTGAGAAAAAGTCTGATTGGAATACCCGAAGATGAGAGTTGATTGAGAAACTAATCTAGGGCTTAATCAAATATACCTAGGTTTATAAATTCCTTTTCTCTTCTCTGCTCGTGCCCTAGCTTCCCACACGGCGCCACGCCTCCTTCATCCCCGAGCCCCCTCCCTCTTGCGAACCTTCTCCCCAAAACCCGCCGACAACAAGCTTTGCCGAGTTCTCCTTGTTCCCGTGCCCTAAGCCCGACGCCGCCACCATCCCTCTTCTTCTCGCGACCTTGTTGTGTCACCCATCGCCGCCGCGCATGATCAACGCCGCCGACCACCTCTACTTGACGCCGACCCCAGCTGTGCCCTAGCACCGATTGCCACCACACCGTCGCTGTCCTTGTGTCCTAGTGTCGGCCGGCTTCTCCCTGTCCTAGCGACGACAACCGGATCTCTTCCACCTCCAGCCGCAACAAGAGCTATCCAGTAAGTAGTTTTCCCCTAGTAGGTATAGAAGTGTGTTTTCCGTTGTAGCTCAGCATGGGTATTTAGAGGTTGTTCCTGATTCCCGTATGGGTTGCTCAACTTACTGCTCTGTTGAGAGAAGTTTAATCGGGTTTTCTGTGTGGATTGCATGGTTTCATTGTGTCACGCCCCAGAGGAGTCTCTGTCCGAAGAAATTTCGGCAGCATCTCCCCTGTACGGCGGACAATCTGAAACATTTCTACAAGCACTATATACCTCAGCCACATGCGGCTGGAATAATAACAATAAAAGAAAACAAACACCACGCAGTTAATATCAAATTCAGCCTCTGGCTGACACAACCACGCAGTTAAAAATAAAGCAGCCCACTCGGCTGTACCAAAACCAAAATACAAAACTGCTAGCCGGCTAGACTTACACAACCAATAACATAAATACAAAATACCACATAACAACGTCAACACTCCAAAAATAAAACCAGAGTACAGAGCTAAACAAACTGATACATAAAACAAACAAAACATACGTGAAACCGATAAGTCCTCTGATGTGACGTGGGGACCAGCAGACAGGATACTCCAAGCGACACCAAAACCAACCTGGTACCTGAAAAAGATGGTATCAACGGGGGTGAGTTCAACAACTCAGCGAATACCAATGGACATGAGTAGTAAGATATATCTAACAAAAACAAACATGGAATACAACTTCCTAATCATATATAGGGAATACTCAAACCGAAAGGTAACGAGGAAGTCAGACTCACCAGAACTCCTATCCGCATAAAAGGGTCACAAACCGAAGTGCCAATAATCAGTATGCAGTCGAAAGTATGTATCCAACCAAAATGCAAACCAAATGCAGCAAACACAATCATAAAATATAAATGCATCAATGCATATGATGCTAATGATGCGTCTGGTCACCCCGGTCGATCATCTCACACACAAATGGTGAGACCGAGTGGGTAGGGTGTGACAACGTGCACTCTCGTCACTACTCTCGATGAGTGACCGAGTGGACGGGATCCTCTACTCCTGTCCCGTGACCCCAAATCATAAATGGGGAGCTCAATGCTCTCAACTCCCTACACGATGACGGGAGGTATCTCTGCCGGCCACACTGAGTCACCGACCAACGGAGCCAAACAGAGTCCACCGTCTGCCGGCTACTACGCTGCTACACTAAATGCCAGCGGAGCCAAACAGAGCGGAACTGACTGCCGGCTACCACGCTGAGTCCTCAGACCAACGGAGCCAAACAGCAGAACCGCCACACACCTGCCTGATATACCACTAAACCATGAGTGGGGGTGTGTGCAGTACATGTAACTGGCGATGGGCTCAACCATAGTGGAGCCGACAATCGCACAGCATGCAATCATGATGCATGTCACTATGCATAGCAAAAACTGATCAACATAACCATATCCATACATACAAAATGGGTACTGTAAAAGCGATGGTCACATACCAAGATCTAGAGTACACAGGTCAGATAGAATATCAAAAACCCTATGTCCTGAACATAATAAGTATGGAATATCCTGATCAACATAGAAAAATCCATATATACATAATATGGGTACCACAGTATCAGTAAGCCAAATCCACGGATCTAGGGTATACAAATCCTCTAAGGTATAACAACCTAGACCCAAATCATATCCCTCTTCCATAGCATATGTACCAACAATATACACAGATCAAAGAATCAGGGTCTAAACACCCGAATCATATATGATATACAAATAGAGGTACACAAATCTGATATGGCACTAAAACCTAAGTATCAGATAATCTAGATACACAGGCCAGAAACAACAATCCAAATCCTAGTCCTAACCTCAGTAAGCATGGTATGTCACTCTAGAAACTAAGATACTCATGGTAACAAGATAATCATGGCAACAAATCACGAGATATAAGCACGGATACATCACAGGTGACAAACCTAACATGCTATGGATATCAAACAGTGACATACCAAAGGCAAACATGTTCATTGCATGTAGTTATAAAATACTATGCATATCCAATGACAATATCATAAAAGATAAGTCAAGAGGTACCCGCCTTCATACGCATGTCGTATCAACCGTCCTCAATAAGTCCAAGAGATCGCATCCAACTCAAATCCTTCACATCAATTTAATCCAAGAACACATAAACTAAGTCTATAATCCATTAGATTAGACTACACATTTATCAATGCTAACCACTCACCAGAATTGATGGCTCCACCAATGAGGTATAGCTGGTATAACTCTCTGCCAGCGTAGATGAAATCACTGTCCCTCCCAAATCTGAGGACTCTACAGTTGCCTCGCGACCGAAACATCCTCCTGTCGATAACAGTGGTCAACACTAAGAGAAATTACTGCCCAACCAAACCATAAACTCTAAATTAGCAATCCCACACCCAATCATCACAATACTGAGATGAGATGCACAATCACAACTGAAATCCAGCAGTAAAATAATCTCCCTTACCACTTCAACCACTGCTAGGGCACAAAGTATGGGAGATCGGGAGAGGGCTCGGCTGTGCCGTGAGGTGTCGGGCGGTGCTAAGCGGCTACGGCACAGGCGCTAGGGCACGACTGTTGTGCTCCCAAATCGCACCAGAAGAAGGAAATCAGTGTCGGCGCTAGAGCACAGGGGAGGCCGGCAGTGAGGATGGGGCGTCGCTGTGAGGATATGGCGTCGCTGGCGATCCGGTGGAGACAAATCTGAACTAGGTCTCCTCTCCTAAATTCGGTGGACAGCCGTGGAAGAAAACAAGATCTGCGTCGGCGGTGCAGTGCTCAGCGAAGAAGAAAGGCTGAAGAGAAGATGGCCGGTGGCTCGGTGTAGAGAGGAGAGGAAGAGGAGTGGCATCGGGAAAATCACAGCGTCGGCAGGGAGGAAGAGGGGCGCGCGGCGTCGCATCGGATCTCGTCGCTGGCAGCAGAGGGTGCGGGCGTGCGCACGAGGGAGAAGAGAAGAGGATCGGGGCTTGTACTCGGGGATGAGGAGGGACCTTGGCGGCGACGGCGTCGGTTTGAGGAAGAGCAGTTAGGGCATGACGTCGGGGAAACTCGGGAGAGAAGAAAACGCAAGGAGATGAAAAACGAAAAAGAAATCAGAAAAAGAATAAAAGAAAAAGAATTAGAAAAGGAAAAGAAAATAAACTTTTCCTCACATAAATGCGTAGCCTAAACAAGCTTTTTCGGACCCCGTTTTTATCCCTGTTAACTCGTCCATACGAGCTCTGAAAAATTCCCAAAAAATTTCCAAAAAATTCCGGAAAATTCCCTTATCATTATTCGCCATTTTTCCGGTATTTTACACATTGTGATGTTGATTGGTTGAACGTGAGGTGATTCGATTTCTTTCTAGGATATTCTTGCTTCGGTTGGTGATGTTGATGAATTTCTGCAAGAGTTTTTGGGACGTTAAGGATAGTTTTGTGTTTTGTCCTTCTTCTTGATAGTTTAGGCTTCCAGATTTAGAACGTGAAGGCTTCTGCAGGATTTGATGATATTGCATTCTTACCTCCCTTATAGTTTTGGATTGGTTGTTGGGGATTAAGTCTTGATTAGGATGTTTTTGCTTCTCCCTGTCGATTTTGCAATTTTTGAATAGGGTTTGGTGATTGAAACTTCAGGAAGTGAATTCTGTTTTGCCTTGTGTTGAAATCCTAAGAAGAGGTTTTGAATCGACTTCACATGTTGTTGTTATTTCTTCAAGTTTGCAATGAAGTTCTAGACATGAATGGGTAGAAATGAATTGATATCAAATGGAATCAATGCTTTGCTTTGTTTCATTGGATAGATTTGTAGATTTATGGAGGACTTATTTGGATATTTACTTGATTAATTCATTATCCATGTTAGTTGATTAGTTATGTTACACGATTAGTCGTGAGTGGTTATTTGCATGAATTATGTAGGGTTGATTCATGGCGTGTTGCAGATGATATAATGGCTTGGTTCAATTAGGGTTTTCTGATTAAATTGGGTTTAGGTAACAAGTTGAGGTATGAGGGGTTTTGGTTGTAATCATATGATTTGTTGCAGGACACTGCTACGAGCCAAGTGTTCCGAAGTGGAGACAGCCTAGCACGATCGACAAGTAAAGGCAGGTACTTCTTGCTGTGTTTCTTTTAGTACTTTGACTTTGGCGCATAAACTATTTTGGATAAGAAATTATTTTTACCTTGACTCCACTCTTATTTTCCTGTGCTTGATACTTCCATGCGATCTTTAAGAAATTCGTTTCCATATCTATACAGTCTCTTGTTGTTGTCCATGATCAATAGCAGATACTAGATACCATGTTTGTATGCTTTGACTGTTGTTTATTATGTATCATATTGAGCATGCTGGTTTCATGTAGCATACCTAATTTTTGCTTATATTTGTATGATGATTGTTGCATTTGGCGCACCATGTCATGGCATGCATGTCAATGACCAAGTCTCCCTTGCGGTCGAGAGAGTCGTTGACCAGGGCCGCACCCTTGGCCACTCGAGAGAGTGGTAGCTAGAGTTGATGTCGCTTGTCCTGTCATGCCGCACTCGGCCACTCATGGGTAGTGGTAGCTGGAGTTACGAGCAACAGGGACCCCCCGTCGTAGATGTAGCTAGTTAGCTACTATGCAACTGTCCCCTCGGCCACTCGTGAGAGTGGTAACTGGAGTGGTGTGCAGTCTGTCACTAACCCGACCTCTCAACCATACATGGGTCATGGTGTATAGAGGTGGGCAGGAGTGACCATCCATGCATACGCTGTTGTTTATTATACTTGCTTTGGCTGCTGCTGTTTATATATATGCTGTTATTGCTTACTTACTGTTGTTCCTCACTTATGCTCCTATGCTTTCTTATGTTGAGATGTACCCTCGTTGTAGGTGTTTAGTCCTTGGTTTACTTATTTGAAGTCTGTATATACCTTACATATTTCCTCTGTAGTTATGAGCAGTACCGTAGTAGATTAGTACTACTTCTGACCTTCTCTTACTAGCCTAGGATATGGTTTCAGGTATGAGCATTTATTATGATTCTGTTTTAGTATCTGCTATTCCTCTTTTGAGACTGTATACTCTTGGCTCATTCTCTATTTGTTTATTATACTCATGCACTATCTTTCCTTACCCGCTGAGTTTCAATACTCACCACCTCGCAAATTGGTTTTCTTTCGCCAGGTAATAGGTAGATGAGTCATGGATCCTTGGAGAGTCCCGGCTGCCAACCCCACGTCACACTCGAGGATAGTTTTCGTTTTGGTTTTGTTATCGTTTGGGGTGGTATATTGATTTTTTGTATTTTGCTTTTCAATAAGTCGATGTGAATTTTGGGTCAAGTCTGTGATGACAGGTATTTTTGTTAGTGCCATTATTGGTTTTACATTCGTATTCTTTTATGGTTTTCCGCTGCGTTTACTTTCAGCCGTGTGGGATGTTATTATACTGCGTGGTTGTGTATTTACTTCATTGTGGTTCAGCCGGGTAGGCTGAGTATATTAAATTGCGTGGTTATTTTGTTTCTATTGTGTGTATATTCCAGCCGTATGTGGCTGATGTATTTTGTATGTATATATGTCTCAGATTGTCACCGTACAGGGGAGATGCTGTCGAAATTTTTTGGTAGGGACTCCTCTGGGGCATGACAGGATTGATGACCCCACCTATAAATTAGGTGGAGACCATCAATTTCCACCAATGCATATAAGTGGATCATCCCTTGATCCCTAAATACGGACCAGAGGATCCGACCTCCTTAAATGAGTTGCCCACCAATTCATCACATTTAGCCCTTACGGCGTTCTGCTCTAGAGGTCTTTATAGTAAATTGTAATAACTTTGTTAGAAGCAAATGGAATTTCCCCTTTCTTGAGTTGACCATAAGCATCTCTCGGGCATAAGCATCTTGTAGCCAAAGTCAAAAACCAACCATTGTAGTTTGAGACACCAACAACTTTGACAAGGACTTGTGCAACAGCATCCCTAAGGCCATAAATGTGCCCTAAACCAAGTTCCGTGGTATGAATCAAAACCTAAGTTAAGTTAGATCTATGAAGGGATAGAATTACTTCCTTGCACATTGAAGGAAAGTTAAAGGCAGTTACCTTCATTTCCCCATAATCCCGTCCCATAAATAATCGACAATAGGAATATTAGTGATAATGTTAACTTTGTCAAGTTTCACGAAATTATAGCAGGAACAAGCTTATAGGCACACCAATGCAGCTGGTAGGGATTTAGAACTAGAGATGTGGCAACAGCAACTTCAATAGATGTTTTTTTTTTGCTGCCCCTCCTTAATGAATTTGTTTTACAATATCAATTCAAACCAAAGTAGGGATTCAGAACCCTTTGTCAAATGAAGTATATCAAAAATAAACAATGTTTATCATAAAGCTGAGAACTTCTAGGCCAGATTAAAGACGGTAGAAAGACTTAATTAGTTACCATTCAAGTAATAATTCAGAGCTCACTGCCCCCATAACCTAAGAAAAATTACCTTGTTTTTAGCAAAATTATATTAGTTCAAGAAATCAAAATATCCATCAAACTAATTAGAGAACCAAATTAACCTAAGAAGTTCTACCTACCCGAGCACAGTAAACTTCAGTTGTATCAAAGAAGGTTATACCCACATCAATGCTTGCATTGAAAACAACCCTAGCTCCCTTCAAAACATGAAAATTGAAAAACTAGTAAACAACAGAAGCAAACAACTTTATTATCACCTCAGATTAAGGAAGTTATGCTTAAAGTCACATAAATCCGATCATCATAGCACGAGTTAGTTTGCACTCCAACATTGCATGAATTATCAAATTAGAGTAGCTTTGACAAAAATGAAACAAAACCCTTATACATTTAACTACAAAAGACAATATCAGGATGAACATGAAAAGTCAGCAGATTCCAAATTATGCGAAAGTAATTTGTTTGTCAAACTATAAATTTAAGCATATGATCTTTTATTAGAACCAATATCCTTTTCTCTACTTGACATCCTACCTCAATGTTAAACTATTCAATCAATACATTTAATTAAAAAAAGAATGTATGCTATAAAGAATTTAAAAAGACTAATTGGGTATTAATTAAGCTAAATAGGAATCTAGACAGTCAGGTTTTGTTGTTGCTTCAACTGGACAACAATTTGTATGTACAATAAGAAAATAACAACTGGTGCTACTAAGCATTGCAGGATGGAGAAAGAACACCGGAGAAGAAGATTTTAATTACCTAAGTTTCGGTGGATTGTCATGCCTTGGTAGAAAAAACGTCAGAGAAGAAGATCGCTTGAAAAGATGAATTAAGTCAAAGTCATGCGTGCCTTAGCCATGCTTGATTTGAGAGAAAGATAGGCAAAGAAATAAAAATAGAATAGGGGTAGGGTTTTAATGAATTAAAATAAAATATATTTATAATTAATTAATAAATTTCGTTCTAAATTATATAAATTAAAAATGGATTATTTTCTGTTTAAAATAATTTTAAACAAAATTAGATAAATAAATTTTTTTTATAAAATTTGGTTGCTATTCCATATTTAATTTTATTTATAAATTTTGTTTCTTATTTATTTTAAATACTATTTCAATTTTTTATATTATTTTTTTAAAGTGAAACGGATTAGTAATTCCATAACAAATCTGTTCATAATTTATTAAAATTTAAACCATATTTTATTTCTATTTTAAAAATTTGTTTATGATGTCTTGTTTTCTTATAGTACAGAAATATAATAGTAGCTACTATGAAGTGTCACAATTGTAGGTATTATAGGTATTTGAAAGCTTCTATGAAGTGTAACAATTGTAGCTATTTAAAACTATTAAATATAATAGTTATTCAATAGTTGTTACAAATTACTATTTGATAGTTGTTATAATATTATAACAGTTATTCAGATAGTTGTTACAGTGTTATAGTGATTTAGTAGTAGTGTGAACACACCCTTTTTGATGCTTCTGCCCCTTTAATTTTTGTAATATATTTTTTGATATAGCATGTCTACTCATCTCTATATTTATTAAACCATATTTTTAATATCAAATACAAGGTTTCTATAAATAACTCTTCCTTATTTTGAAAATTTTACCATATCATTTTAGATAGAATATCCTCACAAATTTGTTATATATACCACTAACCTCAGGTAGGTCACCAACATAAGTCAGCATCAACTTTGTACGAAAAAATGGTGATTGGAGCCATTCCTTTTCTTGCACTAACAATCTTAGTGCAATACATTTGTGGTATACATGGAGTGAGGTTGCCTTCAACTATTCTCAAGGGTGGAGTGACTCATAGATCTATGCTACAAATTTTAAGAGAAGCTCCTAGTGGCCAAGATCTCATTTACCATGGAGACAGAGTAATGCAGCAAGTTCAAGATGGTGAGTCATACAAAATCATGCGAGGAGCTCCTAGCGGCCCAGATCCCATTCACCATGAAGATAATCTGAATCTCATTTACCATGGAGATGGAGCAATACATCAAGTTCAAGATGGTGAGTCATACAAAATCATGCGAGGAGCTCCTAGCGGCCCAGATCCCATTCACCATGAAGATAGTCCGAATCTCATTTACCATGGAGACGGAGCAATGCAGCAAGTTCAAGATGGTGAGTCATATAAAATCATGCGAGGAGCTCCTAGCGGGCCAGATCCCATTCACCATGTAGATAGTTCGAATCTCATTTACCATGGAGACGGAGCAATACAACAAGTTCAAGATGGTGAGTCATACAAAATCATGCGAGGAGCTCCTAGCGGCCCAGATCCCATTCACCATGAAGATAGTCTGAATCTCATTTACCATGGAGACAAAGCTGCAATGCAGCAAGTTCAAGATGGTGAGTCATACAAAATCATGCGAGCAGCTCCTAGCGGCCCAGATCCCATTCACCATGAAGATAGTCCGAATCTCATTTACCATGGAGACGGAGCAATACAACAAGTTCAAGATGGTGAGTCATACAAAATCATGCGAGCAGCTCCTAGCGGCCCAGATCCCATTCACCATGGAGATAGCCCGCCTTCCATTTACAATGGAAATGGAGTAATGCAACAAGTTCAAGATGGTGAGTCATACAAAATCATGCGCACAGCTCCTAGCGGCCCAGATCCCATTCACCATGAAGATAGTCCGAATCTCATTTACCATGGAGACGGAGCAATACAGCAACTTCAAGATGGTGAGTCATACAAAATCATGCGAGGAGCCCCTAGCGGCCCAGATCCCATTCACCACGAAGATAGTCCGAATCTCATTTACCATGGAGACGGAGCAATACAGCAAGTTCAAGATGGTGAGTCATACAAAATCATGCGAGGAGCTCCTAGCGGCCCAGATCCCATTCACCATGAAGATAGTCTGAATCTCATTTACCATGGAGACAGAGCAATGCAGCAAGTTCAAGATGGTGAGTCATACAAAATCACGCGAGCAGCTCCTAGCGGCCCAGATCCCATTCACCATGAAGATAGTCCGAATCTCATTTACCATGGAGACGGAGCAATACAGCAAGTTCAAGATGGTGAGTCATACAAAATCATGCGAGCAGCTCCTAGCGGCCCAGATCCCATTCACCATGGAGATAGCCCGCCTTCCATTTACAATGGAAATGGAGTAATGCAACAAGTTCAAGATGGTGAGTCATACAAAATCATGCGCACAGCTCCTAGCGGCCCAGATCCCATTCACCATGAAGATAGTCCGAATCTCATTTACCATGGAGACGGAGCAATACAGCAACTTCAAGATGGTGAGTCATACAAAATCATGCGAGGAGCCCCTAGCGGCCCAGATCCCATTCACCATGAAGATAATCCGAATCTCATTTACTATGGAGACGGAGCAATGCTGCAAGTTCAAGATGGTGAGTCATACAAAATCATGCGAGCAGCTCCTAGCGGCCCAGATCCCATTCACCATGAAGATAGTCCAAATCTCATTTACCATGGAGACGGAGCAATACAGCAAGTTCAAGATGGTGAGTCATACAAAATCATGCGAGCAGCTCCTAGCGGCCCAGATCCCATTCACCATGGAGATAGCCCGCCTTCCATTTTCCATGGAAATGGAGTAATGCAACATGTTCAAGATGGTGAGTCATACAAAATCATGCGCACAGCTCCTAGCGGCCCAGATCCCATTCACCATGGAGACAACCCGCCTTCCATTTACCATGGAAATAGAGTAATGCAACAAATTCAAGATGATGAGTCATATAAAATCATGCGAAAAGTTCCGACGAACTCTGATCCCATCCACAAGTGAGGCATCATGATGGAACAAGTTCCTTGAACAATGTAGTAAATCAATACAATAAAATGCATTCTAGTGAAAGTTGAAATAAAAACTTCAATGACTTATGTCAGATAATAAATGAATAGTTCTTGACTTCTTGTGAATCATTGCCACGATGCCAAAAGTTGCTTCTTTTTTATATATCTTTATTTTATTAATGCTTTCTTGTCATCAAAATTATCTCTACACATCTGCCTCTTCCAAAGCACATCATGTGGCAATTACAATCACAACAACACTATACACCAACCGAACATTAAAACATGATGGTTCGTCCCTCGTATCCAGTGTTTCATAATTGTCTTTCCATTTTAGAAAATTAATTTCACAACGCGATACAGTTAAGACTTGTTTTACCATTGCATCGTAGCATAAGACTAAAATATGCATCCATGAAACATCTGCATACTGCACTTGAACATGAACACATGGACCTGTGCAAGGATTAAATTAAGATATCTTCCACAAACAATCCTTGGAACACTCTCCAATCACTTACTTTTTTTTGTTAGGGTTGGAGTTATTTGTCATTATCATCCATCAACAAAGAATATGTTAATCTTTCTGAATTCCTCCTGCACACAAATTGACAGTATCACAGAAACAAGATCACTAGAAAATCACTTGTTGCTGAAATCAAGTACTTGGACCAAAGAAGAAGTGTTTGTTTTATTGTTTATTTTTCTATTTTAATAAAGAGTTCAGTTTCTATCATCTTCATTAGTTAGTAGTTATCAGTCACCATGTGTTTCTGACGTAGATGAATACTATGATATGCAAGCTTTCAGTATAAATGAAATGAGATAATTTTTTCAAAGTGCACTTATGATTTTAGAATTCTCAAAAAAAAATTATTTTTCCTAAAAGAGGCATTAAATTTCTATTTTATTTATCTGCCATTAATTGATTTTTTTCTCTTTTCTCTAGCTTTTCTCTTTCCTTTAAAATTAAATTAAATTAAATTAAATTTTAATTTAAACTTTTAAAATAGATAACCTTTTAAATTTATTTATTTTTAATTAAAATTTTTTAATAAAAGTTAAAAATATATAAATGAAATTTAATAAAAACATATTCTTTTCTATTGTTTAATAACTAATTATAAAATAATACAAAAATAAAATAAATTAATTAGTAAAATTGATTTTATTAATAAAAATATTTATTAAAAATAAAAAATCACTTTGGCATTAATTTTTAAAAAATCATTACCAAAACTTAAATACAGTATCACTATGTTGTTGTTTTTAAACACCAACACCTTGCAGTGTTGATTTTTAAAAAATTAACATCACACCTTAACACACTAGCTCCACAATGATGCTAATGTTCAAAAATCAGTATCATAATTTAAACACCAACACTATTGTGGTGTTGATTAAAAATGTAAAAAATAACATATTTAGATTTTGGAATACTGCAGAAATCCACAAAAGTTAGAATGAGTCCAATCTAAGCTCATGGTTTAACCAAAACTCATTGATGAATTTAGAAAATTGGATGTTTGAAAAGTTGATATGTAATGGAAGAGGGTAGTGCAGTAAAAGGATTTATAATGTTCATATCTGGTTCTGACATCCCTACGATAAATTATGTGTATAAATCAATTGATTTAAAGTCGTATATTTTGGAAACTTATGATCACTGTTGTTAATGACTTTAAGCTGATATCTCTGAGCGTGTATAAACTATGGGGCACTTCATATTCCTATAGCACTTGGAATGAGTATAAATGGAGCTATTTAGATTCATCAATAATGGATTTCAACTGCAATTCAATAATGGACCTAAGAGATATGGATTTATGAAAAGTTAACATGTAATGGAAGAGAGTAGTGCGATAAAGGTATGTATGATGTTCACGTTTGGTTCTCCCTACGATATGTTATATATATGTGTGTGTCAATTGGTTGTGTCCGGAAATCATAACTTTTAACTCAGGTATCAGAACAAGACATTCAATGCACCAAATTGAAACTCGTCCAGAAATCTACATTTGTTCATTGGTAGAACCCATAACAATCCATGTTTCGAGCTCAAAAAATATTATTTAAAGCCTTTTCGAAGGATCCAAATAATTTTCAAAGCCTTTTCAAGATGAACTTATTGATGGGCCTAGAGAGACGCGATCAGACTCATCCCACAGGCCAAGGTTGCTCTTCTCTTAGATGACGACAGGGTCCACCAACAAAGAAGGGTCTGGAATCGGCCACCGGCACGCTTACCACTTGTCACAGTGTCGGACATACATTGTTACGGTGGTCCGACGAGCTCTATCGTAGCAACAGGCCGAGAGGTAGTAGATGAAGGGACACTGGCAAGGTTGATGCACCACAGGGCGAGTATTGAAGGTGTAGGTGCCATAGTCAGCATGGTGATACCAGTTAAGGAAGGTCCGAACCGGCATCTCCATCTCCAGCGACGAGTTCACTCTCCACGACACTAGCACGGAGAAGCCCCATGCGATGGACACCGTCCACAGCATGTTGGCCTCAAATTATATGGAAATCAGCATAAGGCTAGTCGGGTCAAGACTAGCAAGGTCATCGAAGAGGTGGTGGAGCATGGCAGCGTGAGAGACTGCTTGAGTTGAGGAGTCAAAATCCTTGACTCATCAGTGGAGCCACATGAACCCGCACATCTGGCTGGGGGTGATAAGGAAAGAAATAGTCATACCAAAATCTCATAAAGATAAGGCAACCACATGGTACAATCAAGGGATTGAGGTACATTCTAGTCATGAAAATATTATCAAATATTTACTCATATTAATTAGGCCACAATTAAGGGATTGAGAATCATTCTCTCCTATGTAAACTATAAATATTGTCTAAATTATTCACAATATTGTATCGGATCAAGAAACCATTTCACCTTTTCTTCTTCCTCTTATACTCTTCTTCATCTTCTTTCTTAGTATCAGAGCAAGTCAAGGAAAACTCCCAAATTTAAGTTCCTATGGAGAAACAACAAACCCTTCTCTCTAGCCTAACCATAACAATAAAGCTCGACTAGAACAACTATGTGTTGTGGAAATCACATATACTTCCTGTGCTATGGGGGTATCACCTTTACCAATTTGTTAATGGTACAGAAATTGTCCCATCTAAACTTATTAAGGAGAAAGACGACAAAGGCGAGATTGCCTACTCCATCAATCCAAATTTCACCACCTGGGAGACACAAGATCAGCAACTCCTCTCATGGCTGATGACGATGTTTCCAAAACCATACTAGGCCAAGTTATTGGCTACTTGTGCAAGACGTCGCGACACCTCTGGACAACACTGGAGAAGTAATTTGCCTCTCAATTGAAGGTGAGAATTATGCATTTGCACTCCCAGCTCTAGAGAGTGCAGAAAGGGGCACTCACAATAGTAGAATACCTACAAAATATTTAAAAAAAATGGTAGATACCTTAGCTGCTGCTGGACAATGTATCTCCGACGATAACCTCATCTTCTACGTACTTGGCAACCTGGGGCCAGAGTACGAATCTCTTGTCATGGCACTTACCAGGCGTCCCAACACAGTGTCGTACTACGACATGGTGGGAATCTCATCTTCCACAAGTATCGGTTAGGGTTACTCACCGACACTCCTCGATGGCCAATCTCTCAATCAACAGAAGCAGCAGTCGCAGCAACATGAGTCCGGGAGGTGACAGTTGATTTTCTAAGCGACAATGGCAAACAAGCACCGAAAATCCTCCATCTCTCTCCCATGGGTACTTCACCCTTCAACGACTGGAGGACCTGAACAAATTGGGCAGCCTTCATATGGTTATTCTCCAAATATTATCACATATTTACTCATATTAATTAGGCTACAATTAAGGGATTGAGAATCATTCTCTCCGATGTAAACTATATATAAATATTGTATAAATTATTCACAATATTGTATCGGATCAAGAAACCATTTCACCTTGTCTTCTTCCTCTTATACTCTTCTTCATCTTCTTTCTTAGTATCAGAGCAAGTCAAGGAAAACCCCCAAATTTAAGTTCCTATGGCGAAACAACAAACCCTTCTCCCTAGCCTAACCATATAAATAAAGCTCGACAAGAAAAACTATGTGTTGTGGAAATCACAGATACTTCTTGTGCTAAGGGGGCATCACCTTTACCAATTTGTTAATGGTACAGAAATTGTCCCATCTAAACTTATTAAGGAGAAAGACGACAAAGGCGAGATTGCCTACTCCATCAATCCAAATTTCACCACCTGGGAGACACAAGATCAGCGACTCCTCTCATGGTTGATGACGATGTTTCCAAAACCATACTAGGCCAAGTTATTGGCTACTTGTGCAAGACGTCACGCCACCTTTGGACAACATTGGAGAAGTAATTTGCCTCTCAATTGAAGGTGAGAATTATGCATTTGCACTCCCAGCTCTAGACAGTGCAGAAAGGGGCACTCACAATGGTAGAATACCTACAAAATATTAAAAAAATGGTAGATACCTTAGCTGTTGCTAGACAACGTATCTCCAACGATGACCTCATCTTCTACGTGCTTGGCAGCCTGGGACCAGAGTACGAATCTCTTATCATGGCACTTACCAGGCGACCCAACACAGTGTCGTTCGACGACATGGTGGGAATGTCCTCTTCCACAAGTATTGGTTAGGGTTACTCACCGACACTCCTTGATGGCCAATCTCTCAATTAGCAGCAGCAGCAGCCGCAGCAACATGAGTCTGGGAGGTGACAGTTGACTTTTTGAGCGAAAATGGCAAACAATCACCGAAAATCCTCCATCTCTCCCCCATGGGCACTTCACCATTCAACGACTTGAGGAGTTGAATAAATTGGGCAGCCCACATACGGTTCTTCTCCAAATATTATCAAATATTTACTGATATTAATTAGGCTACAATTAAGGAATTGAGAATCATTCTCTCCTATGTAAACTATATATAAATATTGTCTAAATTATTCACAATATTGTATCGGATCAAGAAACCATTTCACCTTGTCTTCTTCCTCTTATAGTCTTCTTTATCTTCTTTCTTAGTATCAGATGGAGGAGTATTTTTGGTATTTTTGGTGTGTACTAAATGGAGGAGTATGTCGATCATACTTATGTTGTGTGTGCACGTGTGCCAGATGTATGGTTGGTAGAATCATGATGATTCTACCTATGTTAAATGTAGAATATTAAATGTCTACATTATGATATTGGTTGTTTTACCCTGTCAACTAATTCTCCCATTAGTGGGTGACCGACCCACTAGGAGGATGATAGAGTTGACTATGGAATTGATTTGCTTACTGGGTGGTTATACCCTAGGCTACCCACAGTGATATGTGGTAGAGAGATCTTGTGCTGTCTCTAGCTAGATAGTTAGGTGCTTGGGCACTTATGTATTGTTGTGGTAGAGCGTAGCTCCCACATGTTATGGATCGTTTGTGGTAGAGCGTAGCTCCCACATATTACGGATTGCATGTAGGGGAGCATTGCTCCCATATTTATTGTGGATATATATTCTGGATTATTTGTGGTGGAGTGTTGCTCCCACATATGGAGGATTTCTTGTGGTAGAGCGTTGCTCCCACATATGTGGTATTTCGTGTGATAGAGCATTGCTCTCACACTGGAGGTTCTATTCTTTGGTGATTATATATCGTTGGTGATTAGATCTATTTATTGTTGAGGATCTCATGGTTAGGAATGTCTGTGATACGGACATTTTGTGTCTTGGTTTTACCATTAGTGCTTGTGGTGCCCTAGGTGTTATCATAGACTCGATGATATGGGTATTCCTAGGATGTTTAGATTGGTTTCCATTGTCTTTGTTGACGATGTGGTGATCTATTTCGGATCCAAGGTGAGTCACGTGCACCACCTTTGCATAGATCTAGAGATGTTTCGACGAGAACATTTATATGCGAAGATCAGTAGTGCGTGTTTTGGTTGTCTGTTGTGATGATGTTTGAGACACATGGTCACTGGTAGGAGTATACCGTGGTTCCACAGGAGATCGAGGTTGTTACTGTGGGAGTAGACGGAGTCTATAGAAGAGGCTCGCAACTTTCTTTGTTTGACTGATATTTCCGGAGATGCGTTGAGGATTTCTCACGGATTGTTATGCTATTGACACACTTGACCAGGAAAAGCGTGAAGTTTACGTGGTTCGAGGACTACAATACCAGCTTCTAGGAGCTAAAGCGGAGACCAGTGTCGGCTCCGATTTTTGGTTTTTCCTTTTGGAGAGGACGGATTCGTGCTTTATACCGACGCATCTCTACAGGATTTGGCGCTGTTCTGATGCAGCACGACACGGTAGTCTTCTATGTTTTCGACAGTTGTAGGAGCATGAGTAGAACTACCAGTATATGACTTGTGGCTGACCGTCATTATTTTTGCCTTGAAGATTTGGCGATATTATTTATATGGTATTATATTTGAGATTCTCACTGATCATAAAAATCTCAAATACCTGTTCACTCTGAAGGAACTTGATCTCCGACAGAGGAGATGGATGAAGTTCCTGAAGGATTTTGATTGTATCATTAGCTATCACTTAGAGAAAGCTAATGTGGTTGTCGACGCACTTAGCTGGAAGTCTAGAGTGACTTTGGCTTGCCACCGAGTTGTGGTCACAGACTGGTTACCATGATTTCTTAGTCGTCGATCAGGACGAGGATCCGAGAGCCCTATGCTGTATTTGCGGGTTATTTGCAGCCAGATAGCTTCCGGGTAGCAGACCGAGTTTATACGAGACGAGGAGGGTATTATATACTTCCGAGGTAGATTATGCGTACTTCAGTCTCATCCGGTCTTATAGGAGTTACTTCCGGAGGCTCATCGCTCATGATTTGCTGTCCACCCAGGCGGTACTCGTGTGTACCAAGATTTGAGGTGTGTTTATTGGTGGAACGACATGAAAGAAGACATCGCGAATTTTGTAGCTAGATGTTTTGTCGGTCAGCAAGTGAAGGCCGAGCATCAGAGATCTGCCGGCTTACTTCAGCAGATTTCTATTCCTGAGTGGAAATGAGAATAGATTATTATGGACTTTGTGGTGAGTTTGCCGAGGACATGACGAGGCCATGATGCGATTTGGGTAATCGTTGATTGATTAATCAAATTCGCGCACTTCTTAATGATCCGGAAAACTGATTCCTTGGATCGATTGACAAATCTGTATTGCCGAGAGGTCATCAGATTTCATGGTGTTCCTTTGAGTATTATTTCGGATAGAGACCCCGTTTCACGTTGTGATTGTGACAGAGTCTGCAGCAGGCCTTGGGCACGCAGCTCTGTTTTAGTACAACTTTCCATCCGCAGATAGATGGACAGTTAGAGCGGACTATTCAGACTCTAGAGGACTTGTTGAGGTCTTGTGTATTGGATTTTGGAGGTAGTTGGGAGGACCATTTGCCATGGGTAGAGTTCGTCTACAACAACGGTTTGCATTCGGCTATCCAAATGCCACCGTTTGAAGCGTTGTATGGTAGGCCTTGTCGGACACCCATCCTTTAGGATGAGGTTGGGGAGGCCCAGTTATTGGGACTTCATCGAGCTCAGCGTGAGGCAGAGTTGATCCGTGCTACTAGACCGGACAGAGCGTCAGTTGCGGAACAAGACTATCCGGCTGGTTAAAGTCGGATGACAGCATCATTCAGACGAGGAGGCTACTTGGGAGCTCGAGGATACGATCCGAGCTCGATATCCCCATCTTTTCACTTGAGGATTGTGATTTATTTACCGTTCAGCATTTATACTCTATATCTGTTGTTTGTATTTGCTGATGGTAGATAACGAAATTTGGGGACCAAATTTTTATTAGTGGGGGAGAATGTAAAATACCGAAAATAGGCGAATATTAATAAGGGAATTTTCTGAAAATTTTGGAAATTTTCTGGGAATTCTTCGGAGCTCGTATGACGAGTTTCACGGGGTCCAATTATGGGTCCCAGGAAAGCCTATTTAGACTATCCCGTTTTAACGAGGAAATGTTTATTTTCTTTAAAACATTTCTTTTCTTTTTCTTTTTCTTTTATTTTTCTTTTCTTCTCTCCCTCGTCGTTTCCCTCAACCCCGCGTGCCCTAAATCCTCTGCGCCGGAAAAACTGCCGAAACCTTCATCTTCCTCCTCGTTGAGCCGCGCCGCCACCCAAATCCTCCCTGTCGCGTGCCCTAGCGCCGGCGTCACCTCTTCTCTTCTCCTCTGCGCACGCAACGCCGACCCCAGCGCCCTGTCGGTCGAGCCTCTTTCCCGATCCTGCCTCCCTCTCCCCTGCCGACGCCGACGACGCCAGGGAACAGCGAGTCGGTGGCTGAGCGTCTCTCTTTCCCTCTTCCTTTCTTCTTCCCTGTCTCCGCCACTGTGATTGGGACGTACCGCCGCCCCTCTCGGCCGGAAACCACCTCCAAGTCGTGCCCTAGTTCTCCATAGCCGCCACTTGATCATCTTTCCGAGCCCTAGACTCAAGCTGATTTCGTCGGGTTTTTCCTTCACAGCTTGAGGTTGGTTCTGTCATCAGGTAGGTTGAGGTATGGTGAGCACCTTTGTTTCCATTTTCTTCTGATTGTTGGCCATGACACTCATTCGATCTGTATATGGATTTTAGAACCGATTTGTAGTTCTATCTCTGGTTCCAGCAGCAATTTCATTGATCACCCTTTTCGACAATTAGGTCTTCGGCTGTGAGATAACAGGGGAGCAACATATGAAGGTAAGATGTTTATAGAATTGGAGAAGGGGTTGTCAACATGGGATTGAGTTTAATGCTTTGATGAATGTGATGATGTTATGTAGGGTGTTGGATTTGGAAATCAACAACTCCATCTTGCTCCGACCGTGATCCTTGGTAGCGAGCACTTCTTCGGTTGTGAATTAACAGAGAGGTCTCCAATTCGGGTGAGCACTTCTTCGTTAAGCCTTAATCTAATGTGATTATAGCATGTTTAATCTAAGGTAGTTGTTGATGGAATTAAATTGGATTGGATAAGTTAGATTGTTCATTCATGCCTTTCTTGGATCAGTTTAGGTTGGTTGATAGTTGACACATTGATTATAGATCTTTAGTTTTGTCTTGTATTCTGTATTTGTAGGATTCGAGTTGGATGTGATCTTCTGGATTTATTGAAGATGGTTGACACGATCTACAGTTAAAGGCGGGTACCTCTTGACTTATCTTTTATGATAATGTCTTTGGATATGCATAGTATTTTATAACTACATGCAATGAACATGTTTGCCGTTGGTATGTCACTGTTTGATATCCTTAGCATGTTAGGTTTGTCACCTGTGATGTATCCGTGCTTATATCTCGTGATTTGTTGCCATGATTATCTTGTTACCATGAGTATCTTTGTTTCTAGAGTGACATACCATGCTTACTGAGGTTAGGACTAGGATTTGGATTGTTGTTTCTGGCCTGTGTATCTAGATTATCTGATACTTAGGTTTTTGTGCCATATCAGATTTGTGTACCTCTATTTGTATATCATATATGATTCGGGTGTTTAGACCCTGATTCTTTGATCTGTGTATATTGTTGGTACATATGCTATGGAAGAGGGATATGATTTGGGTCTAGGTTGTTATACCTTAGAGGACTTGTATACCCTAGATCCGTGGATTTAACTTACTGATACTGTGTTACCCATATTATGTATATATGGATTTTTCTATGCTGATCAGGATATTCCATATTTATTATGTTCAGGATATAGGGTTATTGATATTCTATCTGACCTGTGTACTCTAGATCTTGGTATGTGACCATCGTTTTTACAGTACCCATTTTGTATGTATGGATATGGTTATGTTGATCAGTTTTTGCCATGCTTAGTGTCATGCATCATGATTGCATGCTGTGCGATAGTCGACTCCATTGTTGTTGAGCACATCGCCAGTTACATGGATCTGCACACACCACCACTCATGGGTTAGTGGTCGATTCTGGCAGTGTGTGTTGCGGCAGGACTTTGTTTGGCTACGTTGGTCCGCTCATGGGTAGTGTGACACAACGTGTTAGCCGGGATTCCTCCCGTCATCGTGTACCGAGTTGAGAGCATTGAGCTCCCCATTTATGATTTGGGGTCAGACAGAGTACTCCGACAAGATCCCGTCCACTCGGTCCACCATCGTGAGCAAGTGACACGAGTGCACGGTTGTCATGCCCTACCCACCTCGGTCTCGCCATTTGTGTGAGATGACTGACTGCGGTGACCGAGACGCATCATTGACATCATATGCATTGATGCATTTATTTCTTGTGATTGTGTTTGTGCATTTATTTCAGTATTTGGTTGGATGCATATGTTTGACATGCATATGTGATTTAGGCACTTTCGGGACGACCTTTGTTGGATAGGAGTTCCGGTGAGTACACTTCCTTAGTTACCTTTCGCTTTGCATCTTTCCTAGATATATGATTAGGAAGCTGTATTCCATGTTTATTTTGTTAGATATATCTTACTAGGCATGTCTATTGGTATTCACGAGTTGTTGAACTCACCCCGTGGACTCTATACTTTTCGGTACCAGTTATTTATGGTGTCGCTTGGAGCATCCTGTCTGACGGTCCCCACGTCACATCGGAGGACTTATCGGTTTCACGTATGTTTTGCTTGTTTTTATGTATCGTTTGTTTATCGGTACTCTGGTTTTATTTTTGGAGAGTTGATGTTGTTATGTGGTGTTTTGTATTTGTTATTGGTTGTGTAAGCCTAACGATCTTTGTGTTTTGGTTTTGTTCCAACGATGATATATATTTAATCACAGTATGTCGAGGTCAATTTGATATTAATGCGTGGTGTTTGTTTTCTTTTTGTTATTATTCCAACCGCATGTGTGAGGTATATAGTGCTTGTAGAAAGTTTCGATTGTCCGCATGGGGAGATGTCTTCGAAATTTCTTCGGACGGAGACTCCCTCGGGCGTGACAATTTAGTGGTATCGGAGCGGTATACGATACTTGCTATGTGTTTTGGATTTTCGAGATTTATCTGATATCAATTTATTTGGTATCAGAGATCGACTTACGTGTCTTATTTTTCCGGTGTTTCGGATTTTGTGTTTTGGTCTTCTCGATGTGACTTTTCGGGACCTAGCAGCAGCAGGACATCTCCAAGCTATAGAAGGTATGTTGGTATACTGTTATCCTATTATTTAGTTAGTGTATGCATTGTTGACTGTGATAGTTATGACACTTTGTATCTGGTATCTGTCTGATGTTGTAGCCATATTATATGTGATGGGATAGTCACTGATCTTGATCGACCTTAATAGAGATTAAGGAATATAATCTCTCTTGATTTTTCATATTTTACCATTAGTAGTATTAGCTTTAGTTACTACTAATTGGTTATGAGATGGAGGCACATACTAGCCTCTGTTGTTATTAGTGTGTAGTAGATAGTACCTTCATATTCATGTTGACTAGTCAGTAGAATATCGATATACTTTAGTTAGTTTTCGTCGGTAGATGATTATTGTACTCTGGTTAGATCGGTCAATAGAAAACTGATTTACACATATTGACTAGGGTTAGTCGTGGGTTGATTTACCCTAGACGCTTGTAGAGGTTTTATTGGTTCTTGATTAGTTAGTAGATGACCGATTAGTTTTGTTGATCCTATCAGTAGGGGATTGACCTACTTTACTTTTAGATGTTTGAATCTTGGGTTATTCGTGCTTAGTTGGATAACTTGAGCACAACGAGTACCTAGCTTATACTGATGTGGGAAAGGGTTGAACTAGCCATATACTATTGATGATTTGGTCAGTCGATAGAGGATCGATGTATCCTATTCCATGGGTACTGTAATTTTAGACTGTATGTACCTAATTGGATAACTTAAAAGATGACATAGGGTTTATGTGGTAGATTGGATTAAATATGCTGATTTTGCATATCTATGAAGTGTGTATATGATTGATATGAGTGGAAGAAGTTCTATGATGGATAGTTCATTTGTGGATAGTGAGATATTCCCATCTAGATATGGTTATTGTAGATTTCTTGTGGATTATAGCTATTTAGTTAGCTGTACGTGCCTGATTGACATATTTGAGGTATCTTGTTGATTATGTGTGATTTGTGAATGCACCTGGATTTTAGTATGCCTTATTGGAAGTATATGTTGATTATACTCTTGGCATATGTGTATATTTGTCATGTGAGTGTTGTTTGAGGGGTATAGTTGATTTTACCTACGATGGTATATGCACACGGGTTCGGTATACATTGTTGGAGGTATCACGGTGATTTATACCTATGATGTGAGTATTTTTGGTGTGTACTAAATGGAGGAGTATGTCGATCATACTTATGTTGTGTGTGCACGTGTGCCAGATGTATGGTTGGTAGAATCATGATGATTCTACCTATGTTAAATGTAGAATATTAAATGTCTACATTATGATATTGGTTGTTTTACCCTGTCAACTAATTCTCCCATTAGTGGGTGACCGACCCACTAGGAGGATGATAGAGTTGACTATGGAATTGATTTGCTTACTGGGTGGTTATACCCTAGGCTACCCACAGTGATATGTGGTAGAGAGATCTTGTGCTGTCTCTAGCTAGATAGTTAGGTGCTTGGGCACTTATGTATTGTTGTGGTAGAGCGTAGCTCCCACATGTTATGGATCGTTTGTGGTAGAGCGTAGCTCCCACATATTACGGATTGCATGTAGGGGAGCATTGCTCCCATATTTATTGTGGATATATATTCTGGATTATTTGTGGTGGAGTGTTGCTCCCACATATGGAGGATTTCTTGTGGTAGAGCGTTGCTCCCACATATGTGGTATTTCGTGTGATAGAGCATTGCTCTCACACTGGAGGTTCTATTCTTTGGTGATTATATATCGTTGGTGATTAGATCTATTTATTGTTGAGGATCTCATGGTTAGGAATGTCTGTGATACGGACATTTTGTGTCTTGGTTTTACCATTAGTGCTTGTGGTGCCCTAGGTGTTATCATAGACTCGATGATATGGGTATTCCTAGGATGTTTAGATTGGTTTCCATTGTCTTTGTTGACGATGTGGTGATCTATTTCGGATCCAAGGTGAGTCACGTGCACCACCTTTGCATAGATCTAGAGATGTTTCGACGAGAACATTTATATGCGAAGATCAGTAGTGCGTGTTTTGGTTGTCTGTTGTGATGATGTTTGAGACACATGGTCACTGGTAGGAGTATACCGTGGTTCCACAGGAGATCGAGGTTGTTACTGTGGGAGTAGACGGAGTCTATAGAAGAGGCTCGCAACTTTCTTTGTTTGACTGATATTTCCGGAGATGCGTTGAGGATTTCTCACGGATTGTTATGCTATTGACACACTTGACCAGGAAAAGCGTGAAGTTTACGTGGTTCGAGGACTACAATACCAGCTTCTAGGAGCTAAAGCGGAGACCAGTGTCGGCTCCGATTTTTGGTTTTTCCTTTTGGAGAGGACGGATTCGTGCTTTATACCGACGCATCTCTACAGGATTTGGCGCTGTTCTGATGCAGCACGACACGGTAGTCTTCTATGTTTTCGACAGTTGTAGGAGCATGAGTAGAACTACCAGTATATGACTTGTGGCTGACCGTCATTATTTTTGCCTTGAAGATTTGGCGATATTATTTATATGGTATTATATTTGAGATTCTCACTGATCATAAAAATCTCAAATACCTGTTCACTCTGAAGGAACTTGATCTCCGACAGAGGAGATGGATGAAGTTCCTGAAGGATTTTGATTGTATCATTAGCTATCACTTAGAGAAAGCTAATGTGGTTGTCGACGCACTTAGTTGGAAGTCTAGAGTGACTTTGGCTTGCCACCGAGTTGTGGTCACAGACTGGTTACCATGATTTCTTAGTCGTCGATCAGGACGAGGATCCGAGAGCCCTATGCTGTATTTGCGGGTTATTTGCAGCCAGATAGCTTCCGGGTAGCAGACCGAGTTTATACGAGACGAGGAGGGTATTATATACTTCCGAGGTAGATTATGCGTACTTCAGTCTCATCCGGTCTTATAGGAGTTACTTCCGGAGGCTCATCGCTCATGATTTGCTGTCCACCCAGGCGGTACTCGTGTGTACCAAGATTTGAGGTGTGTTTATTGGTGGAACGACATGAAAGAAGACATCGCGAATTTTGTAGCTAGATGTTTTGTCGGTCAGCAAGTGAAGGCCGAGCATCAGAGATCTGCCGGCTTACTTCAGCAGATTTCTATTCCTGAGTGGAAATGAGAATAGATTATTATGGACTTTGTGGTGAGTTTGCCGAGGACAGGACGAGGCCATAATGCGATTTGGGTAATCGTTGATTGATTAATCAAATTCGCGCACTTCTTAATGATCCGGAAAACTGATTCCTTGGATCGATTGACAAATCTGTATTGCCGAGAGGTCATCAGATTTCATGGTGTTCCTTTGAGTATTATTTCGGATAGAGACCCCGTTTCACGTTGTGATTGTGACAGAGTCTGCAGCAGGCCTTGGGCACGCAGCTCTGTTTTAGTACAACTTTCCATCCGCAGATAGATGGACAGTTAGAGCGGACTATTCAGACTCTAGAGGACTTGTTGAGGTCTTGTGTATTGGATTTTGGAGGTAGTTGGGAGGACCATTTGCCATGGGTAGAGTTCGTCTACAACAACGGTTTGCATTCGGCTATCCAAATGCCACCGTTTGAAGCGTTGTATGGTAGGCCTTGTCGGACACCCATCCTTTAGGATGAGGTTGGGGAGGCCCAGTTATTGGGACTTCATCGAGCTCAGCGTGAGGCAGAGTTGATCCGTGCTACTAGACCGGAAAGAGCGTCAGTTGCTGAACAAGACTATCCGGCTGGTTAAAGTCGGATGACAGCATCATTCAGACGAGGAGGCTACTTGGGAGCTCGAGGATACGATCCGAGCTCGATATCCCCATCTTTTCACTTGAGGATTGTGATTTATTTACCGTTCAGCATTTATACTCTATATCTGTTGTTTGTATTTGCTGATGGTAGATAACGAAATTTGGGGACCAAATTTTTATTAGTGGGGGAGAATGTAAAATACCGAAAATAGGCGAATATTAATAAGGGAATTTTCTGAAAATTTTGGAAATTTTCTGGGAATTCTTCGGAGCTCGTATGACGAGTTTCACGGGGTCCAATTATGGGTCCCAGGAAAGCCTATTTAGACTATCCCGTTTTAACGAGGAAATGTTTATTTTCTTTAAAACATTTCTTTTCTTTTTCTTTTTCTTTTATTTTTCTTTTCTTCTCTCCCTCGTCGTTTCCCTCAACCCCGCGTGCCCTAAATCCTCTGCGCCGGAAAAACTGCCGAAACCTTCATCTTCCTCCTCGTTGAGCCCGCGCCGCCACCCAAATCCTCCCTGTCGCGTGCCCTAGCGCCGGCGTCACCTCTTCTCTTCTCCTCTGCGCACGCAACGCCGACCCCAGCGCCCTGTCGGTCGAGCCTCTTTCCCGATCCTGCCTCCCTCTCCCCTGCCGACGTCGACGACGCCAGGGAACAGCGAGTCGGTGGCTGAGCGTCTCTCTTTCCCTCTTCCTTTCTTCTTCCCTGTCTCCGCCACTGTGATTGGGACGTACCGCCGCCCCTCTCGGCCGGAAACCACCTCCAAGTCGTGCCCTAGTTCTCCATAGCCGCCACTTGATCATCTTTCCGAGCCCTAGACTCAAGCTGATTTCGTCGGGTTTTTCCTTCACAGCTTGAGGTTGGTTCTGTCATCAGGTAGGTTGAGGTATGGTGAGCACCTTTGTTTCCATTTTCTTCTGATTGTTGGCCATGACACTCATTCGATCTGTATATGGATTTTAGAACCGATTTGTAGTTCTATCTCTGGTTCCAGCAGCAATTTCATTGATCACCCTTTTCGACAATTAGGTCTTCGGCTGTGAGATAACAGGGGAGCAACATATGAAGGTAAGATGTTTATAGAATTGGAGAAGGGGTTGTCAACATGGGATTGAGTTTAATGCTTTGATGAATGTGATGATGTTATGTAGGGTGTTGGATTTGGAAATCAACAACTCCATCTTGCTCCGACCGTGATCCTTGGTAGCGAGCACTTCTTCGGTTGTGAATTAACAGAGAGGTCTCCAATTCGGGTGAGCACTTCTTCGTTAAGCCTTAATCTAATGTGATTATAGCATGTTTAATCTAAGGTAGTTGTTGATGGAATTAAATTGGATTGGATAAGTTAGATTGTTCATTCATGCCTTTCTT
The DNA here is from genome assembly GCF_018446385.1 of Zingiber officinale. NCBI lineage: Eukaryota > Viridiplantae > Streptophyta > Magnoliopsida > Zingiberales > Zingiberaceae > Zingiber > Zingiber officinale. The sequence continues at coordinate 115,242,203 of NC_055997.1, forward strand.
GGATCAGTTTAGGTTGGTTGATAGTTGACACATTGATTATAGATCTTTAGTTTTGTCTTGTATTCTGTATTTGTAGGATTCGAGTTGGATGTGATCTTCTGGATTTATTGAAGATGGTTGACACGATCTACAGTTAAAGGCGGGTACCTCTTGACTTATCTTTTATGATAATGTCTTTGGATATGCATAGTATTTTATAACTACATGCAATGAACATGTTTGCCGTTGGTATGTCACTGTTTGATATCCTTAGCATGTTAGGTTTGTCACCTGTGATGTATCCGTGCTTATATCTCGTGATTTGTTGCCATGATTATCTTGTTACCATGAGTATCTTTGTTTCTAGAGTGACATACCATGCTTACTGAGGTTAGGACTAGGATTTGGATTGTTGTTTCTGGCCTGTGTATCTAGATTATCTGATACTTAGGTTTTTGTGCCATATCAGATTTGTGTACCTCTATTTGTATATCATATATGATTCGGGTGTTTAGACCCTGATTCTTTGATCTGTGTATATTGTTGGTACATATGCTATGGAAGAGGGATATGATTTGGGTCTAGGTTGTTATACCTTAGAGGACTTGTATACCCTAGATCCGTGGATTTAACTTACTGATACTGTGTTACCCATATTATGTATATATGGATTTTTCTATGCTGATCAGGATATTCCATACTTATTATGTTCAGGACATAGGGTTATTGATATTCTATCTGACCTGTGTACTCTAGATCTTGGTATGTGACCATCGCTTTTACAGTACCCATTTTGTATGTATGGATATGGTTATGTTGATCAGTTTTTGCCATGCTTAGTGTCATGCATCATGATTGCATGCTGTGCGATAGTCGACTCCATTGTTGTTGAGCACATCGCCATTTAGGATTCGCACACACCACCACTCATGGGTTAGTGGTCGATTCAGGTAGTGTGTGCAGTTGGACTTTGCTTGGTCCGCTCATGGGTAGTGTGACACAACGTGTTAGCCAGGATTCCTCCCGTCATCGTGTACCGGGAGTTGAGAGCATTGAGCCCCCATTTATGATTTGGGGTCACAGGGGAGTACTCCGACAAGATCCGTCCACTCGGTCACCATCGAGCGGACGATGACGAGTGCACGGTTGTCACAGCCTACCCACCCGGTCTCGCCATTTGTGTGAGATGATAGTAGCGTCGGTGACCAGACGCATCATTGACATCATATGCATTGATGCATTTATTTCTTGTGATTGTGTTTGCTGCATTTTGCTGTATTTGGTTGGATGCATATGTTTGACATGCATACAGATTTAGGGCACTTTCGGTTTGTGACCCTTTTGTTTGGATAGGGTTGCTGACTTCCTTAGTTACCTTCGTTTTGCATCTTTCCTAGATATATGATTAGGAAGCTGTATTCCATGTTTATTGCTGTTAGATATATCTTACTAGGCATGTCTATTGGTATTCGCTGAGTTGTTGAACTCACCCCCGTGGACTCTATACTTTTCAGGTACCAGGTTATTTATGGTGTCGCTTGGAGCATCCTGTCTGCTGGTCCCCACGTCACATCAGAGGACTTATCGGTTTCACGTATGTTTTGCTTGTTTTTATGTATCAGTTTGTTTAGCTCGGTACTCTGGTTTTATTTTTGGAGAGTTGATGTTGTTATGTGGTGTTTTGTATTTGTTATTGGTTGTGTAAGCCTAGCCGGCTAGCAGTTTTGTGTTTTGGTTTTGGTACAGCCGAGTGGGCTGCTTTATTTTTTTTACTGCGTGGTTGTGTCAGCCAGAGGCTGAATTTGATATTAACTGCGTGGTGTTTGTTTTCTTTTATTGTTATTATTCCAGCCGCATGTGGCTGAGGTATATAGTGCTTGTAGAAAAGTTTCAGATTGTCCGTCGTACAGGGGAGATGCTGCCGAAATTTCTTCGGACAGAGACTCCTCTGGGGCGTGACAGGACAGACCACTACACTTGGCTAATATATTACATGTGTCTGTAATTACCAAAAAATTATTAAGTGTCGCTCGATTCACTACTGATAATAATATTTTCCTTGAATTTCATCCAACATATTGTGTTGTAAAGGACCAGTATACGAAGACGCAACACTTCGGGGATTTCTTAAAGGTGGGCCAATAGTCTTCATCATCACAGCGTGTCCCACAAACAAGCCCTTGTTGGTACATGGTGCTCCACTACTATCTAGCATCAACGCTTAGGCCATCCATCCACAAGCCCTTGAGTTCGGTTTGATCCAATACTCAATTTATCCTAAATCCATCTCATCATTTTCTAGATTTTAAAATAGGAAATCTTATATATTTTATGAGATAGTTATTAATTTTATCTTTATTAATTTAATTTAAAATCTAAGGATGATTGATATTTGAGCTAGATTAAGATTTAACTATTAGTTAGTTAAATATACATTTCAAAAATTAGCTTTCAGGCTAAGACGGACAGAGAGACCTTCTTGGGTATCAGAGTAATGACTAATTCTAGACAAAGTCTTTTAAAAAATTGTATATTTAAATTTCATATTGAAAACCCTTGGTCTAACTAGTCTTGGATGTGGTGAGATAACTTTGATTGGTTCCACTTAGCTAATTAAACCAAATAAGGTACGTCTTAACCGACTTGACTCCTAAACCATGCTTGTCTAACATACTATCATTTCATCCCACCCTGGTACTAGGTTGAGCAAGTCTCAATCAAGCCTAAGTCCTTATCTAACCATTCTAAGTTAAGCAAAAAACAAAAAAAAATGAAACAAGCATGCAAGTTTATTTATTAACAAAAATAGTTTTCTATTAATTGCCCCTAGATTATAACCTCGATAAGATCTATCTAGGTAATGAATTTGACCCTTAGTGATCTAATATTGATTTGATCCAACTTCATTAGTCAAGTTTGATTTAGAGACGCATGCTTTGACTTAGTTTCTATTTCGATTCATAAATGACAAGTAAGATTTGAAATGAGACTTAACCTTATATCATAGTCCAGATCAATTGTATATGACTCTTTAATTTCTAAGAATCATATTAAGATTTTTGGAACTCAAAATAAATCATTCCAATGAATCCTTAAGTTTTCTAACTTGAGTTTTCAATGTGGAATTTTTCCCCTCAAGTTGTTGGACTTGAGTTGAAGTTCCACTTTGAACTTGTGTTAGTCAAAGAACTCGGGTTAGTTTCCTCCTTAAGGGTTATTACCTCCTTTTGGAGTGACTTGACCCGGACATTCGATTTAAGTAATTTTTCTGTCAAATAATTAATTAATTTAAGTAATCTTTCGACTGAAAGAGAGCATACCTCATTGTTTGGATCGTCTAAAATGAATACAAATCTGTGACTTCTCTCGGACTCAGCTTTGGATTCGAATCTAGTTTCATATTCAGATTCGGTCTCGGCCACTTATGTTTGCATCGATAGTGCCAGAAAGCTCGATTGTTCTTCCTCGTATGATTCACCCGAAGACTCGAACCATGTTGCTTTCAACATCTTCCTTCTTCTTTGCTTCATGTTCAGACACTCTAACTTGTAATGTCCTTTCTTATTGCACCCATAGTAGGTCACTTCAGACTTGAGCTTCGTGGTTTGATTTGTACCCATTTGGTTTCCCTTTGATTGGATCATCCTCTTCTTCTTTAGCATCTTTTGAACTAGGGTGACTAGTTTGGAGGTGAGCTCCTCGTCATCTTTGGAATCCTATTCATCTTCGGATTCGAGTTCATGTTGGTACTTGGACTTCGGTTTCCTGTTTGTGAATTTTCCTGCAAGCTACACAATACCTTTCTCGTCTAGAGTAGCCTTAGTTTGTTCATGAAGTTCAAATTCATAAAATAATTCATCTAATCTAATTAAGGAAAGATCTTTGGAAACTTTGTAAGCATCTACCATAGTTACCCACAAAGTATTCCTTTAAAAAGCGTTTAGGGTGTACCTTATAATATAGCGATTCTCCACTTTTTGTCCGATCGAATGGAGTCCATTGAGTAGATCTTGGATCCGAGCATGTACATGACTTGCCGATTCTCTATTCTGCATTTTGATATTATATAATTTATTTAAAAACAAATCTTTCTTACATACCTTAGCATCGGAGGTTCCTTTATGAAGCTCGATCAAATTTAGCCAGATATCCTTTGCGCTTGTGAACGGTCCAACTCGATTCAACCCCTTTTTAGTCAAACCGCACTGTATGGTTTGTGTGTCTTTAGCGTCGACCTTGAATTTTTTTCTTGTTGGTATGTCCCACTTGTCACAGGCGATGAGTACTCCGTGTTCAGTGGAGAGTGTGAATCTAGTCTAGATCACAATCCACATTTCCATCTACCTATTGAGGTGGTAATCCATCTGACCATTCCAGTAGCCAAAATCCTGTCCAGAGAAAAGAGCAGGCAGATGGTACTATAGCCTTCTTGATGGGACATTTGGAAAAAAGATTTAAAAAATGACAAGGAAAGTACCAAGATTAGATTTTGGATTAGTTGTGCGGGAGAAGAAAAATAATTAACTTGAGTAGTGTTGCACCAACTTTGAGAAACGAAAAACACGAACAAAAAATGAACACTTTATCAGAAGGGGTGAATGCACTGATTCTGATTAACTATGAAAAATAAAAAAATCGAAAAAGGAAAAAATAAAGTGCTTTAATGGTGGTTGTACCAATTCAGCACCCCCACTCTAATAACAATTGTAGGATCCAAAAATGTACTAGAGAGGGGGGGGGAGTGAATAGCGCGAGTCACTTTTTACTTTTTCATAAAACTTAAGAGATAAAGCAACGGAATTGAAACAAATAATTTTAACAATGTTCTTTTACTTTGTTCGAAATCTTGGACACTTCACTCCAATGCTCATACTCATTGAGTATTTTCGTTGGGCTATTCACTAATAGCTAGAAGAATTACAAAATACATCTGGACTTAAAAGTGAATGCAAATACAAAATTTATCGACAACTTTAAATGAATAGCAGCTTTGGTGTTGGTTGTTGGATCAGTGTTCTGGTGTCGTAGTCAAAGTTTGGAGTAGAGCAAAGATCATTTGATAGTTATCAATGTTGTGTTGAAGCTACTGCTCAAGACATTCTTTTAGGAGAGATTTGATCCCAATTCATCCTCATCATAGCCTATTCTAACCCAGACACCTATATTCTTCCAGGTGCCTCAACAACTAACATGGCGCTAATAAGTTGAGACTTCATTCGTCGAGGCATTATCCTATCCCAAGCACCTGGATCCCTTCCAGGTGCCTGGACCACCTTGGTCTAGAAATCTTATACTAGCATCACAAAATTAGTAAAAAAAATATATGGAATTATAGTGCAATAAGGTCAATCCAATTTAGACTGTCTGGTTATAACTTTTAGATTTCCTATGAAACCTTAGATCAGACTAACGTCTACTGTTTCCTTAACAGAGAACACGTTCTCACCTACTCTTCTTAGGAGAATATATCTGTTGTCAAACATCCGGTCCTTAGACCAG